>NW_005842319.1:475130-543093 GCF_000455745.1 Alligator sinensis
CGGGGGGGGGGTCTGGGGGACTGGGGTGTGGAGCTGAGTGAGGCAGCCATTGTGGGGCTGCAGGAGCCAGCAGGGGATGGTGCCAGGTGGGGCAGCAATCCAGGGGGCTCAGGAAGCAAGCAAGGCTGGGGCAGGGCATGTGGGCCCTGCAGGGGGAGTAGCCCCTGTGGGGGGGCTGTGACCCCTGTGTGGGTCCGTAGCACCTGTTTGGGGGCCACAGCCCCAGTTGGGGAGCAGCAAAATATATATTAATGTATTCATGAATTCATGAAACATTTATTTAGAGTTCCCTTTATTCTTATAATTGAGACACTAGTAGTCTTCCAAATTGCTTTAATACTGTAAATATATCAATAAAACATTGCCCAACTGATTGCTGTCTCTTTGTCTCTCTCTCTCTCTCTCTCTCTTTATAGCGGTCTTTTGTTTTAATTGTGGAGGAACATGGATTTTGGGGTATTTTACAGAGTGACTTTGGGATTTTTTTATCAGGGATTTTTCAGTTTTCCAATAGGGAACACCAGAATTCCTGCTAGGGAGGCCAGTGGCAGGACTCTGCCCGCTCAGAGCTGGCACCTTGGACCCAGCAGGCTGTGGCTGACCTCCTGGCCAATTGAGGCCAGGAGGACATGCTTTGACAGTTTGAAACAGGCCACCACACCCAGAACATCTTCCAGGTGATAGCTGCCCAGATGGATGGGCAGGGGGCACACATGGCAGTAGTGTTGCACAAAGGCCAACTCTGCAGCCACAGCCCGCTGGTAGCTGGCTCAGAGGGGCAGATGCCTCATCTGGGTCTGGCAGGTGCACAGCAGGTCACAGCCAGGCAGCAGCCTCCACTGCCAGAATGCTGCAGTGGGTAAAGGGTGCAGGGAGCTCTCAGGGCTGCTTCATCAGTCCAGCTGGCACAAGGGGTAGTGCCCCCAGGTACTAATTGGCTGGGCCCCAGAAGCTCCTGAGAGTGAGTAGCGTAGAGCTACTTGCCAGGGCAGCTTTTTGAACTGCTGAGGCCAGGAGAGCGCAGCTTTTTATACTGCTGTGGACAGCACAGGTGCTGACCCTAGGCTCTAGCTCCCCCTGGCTGCAGATCTTGGAGGAGCCAGGCAGAGTTATTTTGCCCCAAGTGGCACTATTTGCTCCACAATGAAGTACATGTCTGAGCACGTTGCCTGAGGCAAAAAGGCCCGGCTCAAATTTGCACTGCTTCTATTTGAGCTGCTGCAAATGCACGTGCTTTCATGTGTGGATGCACCCCAAGAGTCATATATGATCAATCATAACTAGCCCCCAGAATGTGAATTTTGAAAACTGAAGACTGGATATATGGAGCAACATTTTCCCAAATTTATCCAGGCAGGAGAAACAAAAGAACAACAACAAAAAATAAACATGTTGAAACAAGATAGTAAATAAATCCAAACTTATTTCAGGCTAGCTTTGGTTATTCTGCAACCAAAACCAGATGTCAAATTTGAGGAAAGATTTCCTCAAGTCTCTTCACAATGAAATATAGGACCTTGTCACATGTGACACTTAGGACGTGTTTTATTTAGAACACAGTAAGCATTACTACAAGTTAAAAAGTATTGGTAGCAGCCAAATGGTAATGCTTACTACAATCTAAATAAAATATGCCCCAAGTGCCAGAGCCATGGAAGGCTCCAGTGCACTGTAGTGTGGTGCAGGTTGGTCCCACCCCCTACATCATCACAGCTGGTTGAAGACTCCAGTAGGGTTGGGGGACTTGGATGAACAAACAGCTGTTTATCTATTCCAGTACCCTCACTGCACCAGAGTGTCCTGATCATATTATATCCATGAAGCAGTCAAACATTAGCTCATAGTTAGGTAATATGAACTGGACATACTCCTCTATAAAAAAACCTTAACTTTGCTTTGCTATGATGATATTTAGACACATTTTTTTATGGCTTGAACACTTGGATGCTAGTGTTTTAAGTGCAATTAACACATCCTAAGTGTAATGTGCAACAAGGCCCATGCTTTCATTATACAGGTCTGCCAAAGCTCAGGGACAAAGGTCAAAAGAGAGTATAAGTAGATTTCTGATCTTGCGGGAACTTGCTTGTGTGTCTATGCCCTGATTTATAATGGTTAAGGTAATGATATGGATTTTGGGTGTTGGGGTAACGATGTGGAACGTGGGGAATGCTGTGTGTGTAGCTGAATAAAAGTTTTTCCTGTGTCTCAGCAAAAGCTGTTAGTCACAAGGTTGGATGATATATTAAAATTAACTAACTGTTAATGCTTAAGTAAGCGGATTCTTAACAAAAGGATAGGGTGCAAGTGCATGATGTGTTGTGTAAATATAGAATGCAGCCCACCAGCTAGTGTCAGGAGACACTATATGGCCTTGGAGATGGTGCTGAAGTCAGCAAGAAAACTAGAAAGAACCAGTGAGAAACTGCAAGTGACCGAAAGAAGATGGGGGTCAAAGTCTTACACATGCACTCTTAGCAGAGGTGCATGTAAATTAATGAAATACATAGGCAATACCATACTAAGGAAGCAATAAGTAAACAGAGGTTGAGCTTGAGATGGGAGGAACCAAAGGAGGGACATAGGCAGGGTGAATGTTAATAAGTATGAACCAAGGTGTATAAATGTTGGAAAGAACTGTTGTTCAGGGCAGCTCCCCAGTTTGTTGTTTTTTGGGAGCTAGTCCAAAACTGTCTCTATTCTGAATAAAGCTGTTGTGAGCAATGTGTGCTGGTGTCTGGCTAATGAGTACCAGGATCCATGAGCAATTGGACTGTCATCTCCCTAATCGTTGGGCACCACATGGAATTGGGGTCTAACAATAATGTGACAAGGATACCATGCAAAGTGACATCGTGATTGAATTTGCTTTGAAAAAAACTTGCAAGCTGAGTCCCTGGATTCACAAACAATAGTTTTAGCAGCAAAAAGTGTACTGAATCCTTTTGGAAACAAAGATCACATAGCTCAAGCAACAGACATGGATTATAATATCTGAGGTTCATTAACTTACACCTCTACCAACATCATATATGCCATGATCTGCTTATAGTGTCCCTCTGTTCTCTATCTTAGACAAATAGGGAAATCCCTACATGAAAGAATGATGGGACACCAACCTGACATCAAGTCCAAAAACAGCATGCACAGCTGTGGTAAAACATTTGAACTTTCCTGGACATTTCATCACTGACATAAAGGTAGTTGTTTTTAACCAACTAAACTTAAAAACTGACTCGTATTCAAATCACTCCCTCTATACACTGCTCTGTGCATGTCTTTTTACAGCATCTGATGAGGTGAGATCATGCTCACAAAAGCTTATGCATCTCTGATTTAGTTAGTCTGTAAGATGCATCTGTACCCTGCAAAAAGACTGAAAAGGCAGCAGAGTGAAGAGCTCACAGCAGGCAGCCCACATCCACCCTCACCCCTCTCAGCTCTGCTCTGCTTAAAAGTGCCCCTCAGCTTAAAAGTGGTGGTGGCAGTGCCTGAACTAAAGCTCATCCAAAAAGCAGAACAGAAGAGGGAAGATTAGACATTTATGACAACACCAAAAAGTAGATCTAGGTGATTTAGGCTCACATTAAAAATAATTCTGGGGCCCAGAAAATAGGAGTGATGTGCCCCCTTCCAAGATAGGATAGGAGATAAGATGTTGACAGGAATTTTAAAAGAATACTGCAGCAAAGACAGAATCCAGTGAAGGCATTTGTAAAAAGCAAGCCAAAAAAATGGCGTTAGAAGGTACAAAATCCTTAGGCACTTGAATTCATTCAGTGCTTACATTTCAGACCATAAACTTCTCTACATGCCTTAAAATCAGGTTTCTGTGCCTGTGAAGAAATGTTCTGGGCACCCTGTAGATTTATGTCATGAGAGACTTTAACTTCACAGATATGATTTGGATAAACAAATTCTACTAATAATGGTAGGGGTGAGATATTCCTAAATGATATTCCTGGATTCTTCATCAAGCAGTCACTGACCCAATAAGAATCATAGAAAATTAGGATTGGAAGCGACCCCAGAAGGTCATCTAGTCCAACCCCTGCTTCTTCGTTAATGAAGATATTGAACAAAACTGGTCCCAGGACCAAGACCTGGGGAAATCCATTTGATACCGACTCATAACTAGACATCAAGCCATTGACTACCACTCTCTGAGTCCAATGATCCAGCCAGTTTTCTATCCACCTTACAGTCCATTCAGCCAGCTCGTAGTTTCTTAGCTTGCCTGCGATAATGTTGTGCAACACCATATCAAAAGCCTTACTAAAAATCTAGGTGTCCCCACATCCACAGAGCAGTAGTCTCATCATAAAGGGCAATCGGTCAGGTTGGTCAGGCATGACTTGCCCTTGGTAAATCCATGCTGACTGTTCCTAATCACCTTCTTCTCTTCTCCTGCTCGGGCACTATATTTTCCCTTTTCCAATCATCCAAGACTTTTCCCAACTGTCATGAGTTTTCAAAGATGATGGCCAGCAGCTCTGCAATCACATCAGCCAACTTTATCAGCACCCTTGGGTGCATCCCACCCAGCCCCATGGATTTGTATATGTCCAACTTTTCTAAATAATCCCTAACTTGTTCTTTTACCACTGCTGGTTGCTCTCTTTCTCCCCAAGGTACAGTAGTCTGGGAGCTGACCTGGCCTATTAAGACTGAGGTAAGAAAGTCTTTGAGTACTTCAGCATTTTCTGCAACCTCTGCCAATAGGCTGCCTCCTTCATTCAGTAAGGGACCCACATTCCCCTGATCTTCCTCTTGTTATATACTAGTAGAAACTCTTCTTGTTCCCCTTCATATCCCTTGCTAGCTGCAACTCCTATTGCGCTTTGGCCTTCTTGACTTCATCCCTGCATGTCTGATCAATACTCTTATACTCCTCCCTAGTAAATTTGCCCAAGTTTCCACTTCTTATAAGCTTCCTTTTTGTGCTTTAGTTTACTGAAGCATTTCTTGATAAGCCAAACTAGTCTTCTGTCATACTTGCTAGTCTTCCTGCACATTGGGATGGTTTGCTCCTGTGCCCTCAGTAAAGTTTCTTTAAAGTACAGTGTAGGTCTAGGCTTGGTTAAAATTGCGTATTGCAATTACTTGTCTGTATACCATAGCATGGTCCCGACTCTTACCTGCCATGTCTTGATGTTTAAAAATTATCTCAATCAGGAGGTGGTCATTCTAAATGCCACAGGACACCAATATCTCAATGCAGATCTCTTCTGGGTGTCTGACCTCCCCTACGCCCTGGCCTAGTGCCATCCAAATGTTACACCGCCATTCACCTGAGTCAATCTTAACGGGAGACTTTTTCTTTCTATTTCAGGCTCACGCATGTCTTAACAGCTGTCTCAACAGAATAAACTTAATGAGGACTACCGGAGTTCTTCAGTCTCAGGTAAGTCATGTGGTTGGTCTCTCTTGAGGGTTAAGCCCTCAAGTAACATACTAAAATCAAAGAAAACAATATAACAAAAAAGAAATAAAGCCCAGCCGGGCTGGTGCCCCTGGACTGCCCTTGGTCCCAGGGTGTATTGCTCAGCCTGGAGATTTTCTCCCCTTATGTTCATCTGGTTTGGTTTCTGGCTGCCTGACTCAGCACACCACCAGCCTGCAAAGGCAAGGCATGGCAGGAAAAACTAACCAAAAAACCCCCCAGAAACTTAGTTTCAATAACCTGATAGATGGGCTTAGCCACTCTCCTTCTGGCAGGCCCCTTTCACTGTGGCAGTTTGCCCCACCGCTTGAACCACTCCATTCAGTGGCGCCACTCTAGCAGCATCTCTCAGCTTAATTGAGCTCCTCAGCGCTCCATAGGCAGCTGGCTGCTGGTTCTCCATTGTTGCAGCCGTCCCACCCATCCTCCCAGGTTTCAGGACCCAGTAGACTGCTCCTCAGCTTCCTGTGCTCCCCACGCTGCTCTCCTTCTGGCTCCTCATTTTTCTTGTTTTCCCTCTGGGGCTGCTCTAGCATCACAGATCAGCTGCTGTGGAACCACGGCTCCCAGGGAACTCTTTTATCATTTGCTGGCTCCTGCCAGCTCTTGGTAAGTACTTGCCTTGTTTCTTCTTTTTCACATACAGCCAGCTCTCCTGGACTGCTATCCCCATCAGACTGGCTTCCCAGGGGTTCCTGCCTATGAGTTCCCTAAGTGAGTCAAAATCTGTTGTTCTGAAGGCCAGGGTCCTTACCCTATTGCTCTCCATCCTTCCTTTCCACAGGATCCTGAACTCAATCATCGCATGCTCGCTACTGCCCAAGTACCCATCTACTATTACATTCCCCACTAATTCTTCCCTGTTTGTGAGCAGTGGGTCAAGAAGAGCATGACCCTTAGTTGGCCGCTCCAGAACTTGCACCAGGAAATTGTCCCCAAAACTCTCCAAAAACTTTCTAGGTTACCTGCACACTGCTGTATTGCCCTCACAGGAGATGTCAGGGTGACAAGTCCCCAGTGAGATCCAGGGCCTATGATCAGGAAATTACTGTTCGAAGAAAGCCTCATCCACCACTTCCTCCTGTTCTGGTGCTCTATAGCAGACTCTCACCATGACATCACCCTCTTTTCTCTCTCCTCTGACCCTAACCCAAAGACTTTCAACAGGCCTATCTCCAGTTTCATACTGGAGTTCTGAACAATCATATGGCTCTTTTACATAAAGTCCAACCCCTCCTCCTCTTCTCCCCTGCCTGTCCTTCGTGAACAGTTTATACCCATCCATGACAGTGCTCGTCACATGAGCTATCCCACCAAATCTCTGTTATTCCAATCATGTCATAGTTGTATGACTGTGCAAAGAGTTTCAATTCTTCCTGTTTCCCAGGCTCTGTGCATTCACATACAGACACCCGAGGTAACTAGTCGATTGTCCTGATACCTCAGAAAGAATGAGAACATTCTGTTGCCCCTCCTGCTTGCTTTTCCTCCAGGTCACCCACTTTTCCACTTATCTCAGGGTTTTGGTCCCCAGCAAGCCTCCTCACTTGGTTAGTGAGCCTGTCTATGAAGTTGCTCTTCCCTCTCATCATCAGGTGGATGCCATCTCTTCCTAGCAAGAAGTGATGCCATGCCTTATTTGGTTTGGGTAAACAATGAAGACATTGTAGAAAGGCTAGCCATAGAAATTCACCTTGAATCAAATTATTAAAAGTTGATTCAATTTAAATTAAATGGAAGAATAAAAAAAAGTAAGAGTACCTAGGGTTTAGGATTTTCAAAAGAAAAACTAAGTATGAAGCTACATGTTATAGTTAAATCATACTAAATGTGTGGACTATTAAATGGCGTTATAGTTAGAACGTGTTAAGTGTTAAGGGTTAATACCATTTCTTGCCTGCACAGCTCTGACTTGCCACAGAGGCAGGTATCACAGTGAACAGGGGTATGGCTAGCAGCCAGAATACCGGGGCTCTAGCCCTGCTCTGGGTGGTAGAGGAGGTAGGACAGGAGAGTTATAATCATGGGAACATGGAACTGGGAGATGGAAAGGCATGTGCACATGGGGGCTATGGTTTACCACCACAGGCCTCGCACATTCCAGTGCTAGGCTGGGGGCTGGTGGGAAAGGGCCATGCTGTGGGGAGCCCTTTACTGACCCTTGCTAACCCAACCCCAGCTCCCATAATCCAATCTCAGCCCCCTCCAGCCTTCCCTAGAGAGGGCTGCATCCTTTGCCTGGAATTAAGCAAAAACTGCAGACATTTCAGTTAACCTTGATTACTCAAGGTTAATTGAAATTTTCCCATGCCTGGTCCATTTCCTCCAAGCACCACTGTCTCTGCCTTGTCCAGGCAGGTTAATGGGAGATGTGGCTTCCATCTATATCCTCTTTATCCACTGTGGGAGCATGGAAGTATCCCCTTGGCTGTGTGCTTCAGCAACTTTGTGCTGGGAGTGGAGCCATCAGGGTTTAGCAGGGTAGCAGCACACAGCCATGAGAAACCATGCTTCATGCTCCTTCCATGCAAAACCCTGGGGGCTCTATGCTGGTAGGACAGTCCAGGAAGAGAATGGTGGGTGGATTGTGGAGCGAATCCACAGCCCCCATTCCCCTTTGCCTCTCCACCTTCCAGTTCTGTCCTCCCATTGCTGCAACCCCCCTCCTGGCACTGGCTGGGCCTCTCCAATTCTTGGGCAATACCACCTCCTAGGCAGTTGAGTTTGGGAGGGTGCAAAATTCATCCATGGAGCAGGAGCGGGGGGACCACTGAGAACAGTGCATCCTGGGATGCTGGAGGACTGCAAATTGCTCATTTTATCTCTGTGGAGTGCACTAAAGTTATTCTAGGATGAGCTGGGTAGCATAGCCCTAAGTTAACTCTCACCTTAAGTAGCATAACTTGCAGACACTTAAGAGGGCACTTAACATGAGCTAAGAAGCTTTAATGTGTGGATGCTCCTGTTTTAAGTGCCCTCAGTATAGTCTAAACATAACATTAGGAATCTTGTTAATAAAGTCAGCTAGGCTCAGGGACTTCAATGCAAAGGCAGTCTGGAATTTCATCAAGTCAGAGCTGCAGGATCTGTGAAGAATCTGTATTTGAAACTAGGGATACAATCTTGTAGGAAATTTCTCCTGACTTAACTAGACAAGGAGCCCTCACAAGACAGGCATTAGGCACGAACTCAAGTTCACTTAATCAGATGCTGTGAAAGGATGTGCAGAAAGCAGGGTATAAGAAGGAGAGAGAAATAAAAAGACGATAGAGGATGGAAGAGAGAAAGAGAGTGTGGCAAGAGGGGAGTGGGGGAGACAAGATGGAGGAAGATTATTAATGGAGTTTTTCAAGGGCCAGTTTTGGGACTCATCTGGTTTAACATTTTCATTACTGACCTAAGAATAAAAAGTATGTGGATGGAAGTTGCTGGTGACACAAAATTGGAAAGTATTGTAAATACAAACCATTATCAGAGTATCATACAGAAATGGAGTGCCTTGAGGACTGGAGTAATACCAATGGAATTAAATTCAATAGTACAATTGCAAGGTCATTCATTTGGGAACTAATAACAGAAATATCTCTGGTTGGAAATGCTTGAGCTGGAGAAGGACAAAAGTCTTCTATTTGATCAAAAGACTATTATGAGCTGACAAAATGATACAGCCATGAATAAAAGGCATAGGATGAATAAGCAAAGGTATTTTCATTAGAGATAGTGAAGCAGTAATGCCATTCTCCAAGGCAATGGTGAGACCTGATCTGGACTATTGTGTACAGTTCAACATGAATTGAAATTGGACAAAATGCAGAGAAGGGCTAACAGTTATCCAGGGTAATGAAAAGCTTGTTTTATAAGTTAGAATTTGATGAAACCTGGCTGTTTAGCTTAACAAAATAAAGATCAGATGAGAGATGATTATTGTGAATAAATAAATCAGGGAAGTAAACACCAGGAAGGTAAAAAACAAAACAAAACAAACCTGTATTCAATTAAAGAACAAAAACTGACATAGGAAAAATGGACAAACTATTCAGGAAAAAAGATATAGGTGAGAAATCAGAATAAGGTCCCTAACCATCATAACAGTGAGGCTTTGGAATAGCCTTCCAACAGGAATAGTGGGGGCAAAAAATCATTGTTTGAAGCTACATCATGATAAGGTTATAAAACGTATCATATATCTTACATCTGGTCTATGTTCACATGTCTCCCTAGCCAATCAAAATGACTGATTTGTTTATAGTGTATACATCTCTAGCAGTATGATTCAATGGGTAACAACTGAGATGGGACTCAGTGACTGAAATGCTAGCTTCTGCTCCTCTACTGCAGTCTCAGAGTATATAAAATACACATATTAGCACTCAGCTTTTTTTTTTCCAAAGACCTTTGAGAGCTCAGTTGCAAATAGTTTTAATACGTGTATCAGCCTGCATACACAGAAGACAAACAGCATATCTTTATTTCTATATTCCTTCCCCCATCACCTTACAGAGGTTAATTATATCCCCCCACTTTCACACAATCTATTGAGAGATCATGACCTCGAGATTAAACAATGACAATGCATAGTACACATTTGCTTTGCAAAACCACAATAATTAACAGAATGAGTCAGCCAAAAGGTATAATTTTGCATTTTCATTCACTTTAGTTGTATATCCTAATGTATGTAGATATGTCTTTCTGTTCTTTAATACATTAACAAAAGATGGTAAAACCACACACTTCCATTCTTTGTTTACAAACTACACATAATTTAATGTTTTAATATAATTGGGACTGATTCCCCTTTCACTTTTCCTATATTTATATAATTGCAGATTCATTAACTGAAGTGATATTATTCTTCCTTTGTTTTCATAAAAGTTATCTCAGAATCAGATCATTTTAATCAATCAGAAATATGAATCAGTTAAAGCTGTTTACACTTGTGTGGTTACTATATTTAACTGCTCTTTCTGAAGCCAATATAGCTGTGGACTTGGCTTTTACCATAAGATCATAGAATCTTAGGAAAGCAGGCTGGAAGTGACCTCATGAGGTCATCTAGTCCAGCCCTCTGCTCAAAGCAGGATCATCCTTAACTAAACCATCCCTGCCAACTGTCTGTTTAACCTGCTCTTGAAAACTTCCAAGGATAGAGATGCCATAGTTTCTCTAAGTGGCCTTTTCCAATATTTGACCACCTTAATAATCAGAAAGTTCCCCCTAATATCCAACCTAAATTTTCCCTGCTGAAACTAGAGGCCATTGCTCCTAGTCCTATCACGTATGGTCATGGAGAAAAGCTCATCTCCATCCTGTCAGTAATAGCCCTTCAGGTATTTGAAGACTGCTATCAAATCCCCGCCCCCCACCCCACCTCAATTATCTCCTCTCCAGACTAAGTAACCCTACTTCTTTCAGCCTTTCCTCATAAATCTGGCCTCCCATGCCCCATTTCTGTTGCTCTGAACTGGACTCTTTCCAAACTATCTATACCTGTATTGACATGTGAGGCCCAAAACTGGATACAGTACTCCAGGTGAGACCTCAGTTGAGATGCACATTTCAAACTGATTTTTGGCAAGCTATATGGTAAAAATAATAATGATCTGTCTAAAGAAGAGAAAAAGTAAATCTGGCAGATCCAAATATATAAAAACTGTTAAACTATTTGAATGTTGTCACCCATCCCTCTGTTTCTTCTTGTGTATTGCATCTCATTCCCCCTTTTCTTCTGTTTAACCTGTCCAGATAGAGAATGGTTGTGCAGGGACTCATACAATGGGTTCTAATCCTAATTGAGCCTCCAAGTGCTAATGGAAAATAGCTCTTACAGACACAATCATAGAGACTCCTGTAAGTCCAAAAGACACTGTGATGTTCCCAGTACTTTTGTAATTTTGCTGGCTTTTAAAAGCTAGTACAACAAAACCAATTTAAACCTCTACACTGAAATCCCAGAAGCCACTACCAATTTCAAAATTACCTCTGATGTTTCCACTTCTCTGCTAAACTCACTCTCTGCCCCAGTTGTCAGATATCATTCACACCTCACCTTACTGCATCCTTAAACCAATTGCCGGGAGTTTCAACCATCCTTCTGTTGGTGGTGAAACCTTCCCAGCTTGAACTGATTCTTTTATGAGCAACATTCTTAAAAGTTTCTAAAAGTTTCTAAAATATGGACCATCTATGGAGACTGAATTGTGGCCTATGCATAATCATCATTGAGTCCTAGTCACTACCTAAAGGACAAATGTGCACTTCAATCATTGATGCCCATATTGATATCCCATACAGAGGATATACTTACACTGTGCTCTTCCATGTTGTTGTTGTTGCTATATTCTTTTGAGTTTATATAGTGCCTAGGAGCCCCAGTTACTGTCAAAACCCCTTTGCACAAACACAGAACCACAAGACTATGAGGGAGGTCAAGCATTAAAACTGGCTACCTAGAGAAGTTGTGGAATCTCCATCCTTGGAAATTTTCAAAAGCACATTAGACAGACGCTTGTCAGGGACGGTTTAGTCAAGGATGAAACTGCCTTGAAAAAGGGACTGGACTAGATGACCTTATGAGTATGTACTTCCTTATTTCATGATTTAGTGGATTCTGTGGAAACCATGAAATCCACACTTAACTGTGAAATCAACTTAATTAAAAAAAATTGTAAAAATAAAATGCTGGCTCCCTGGTGGGAACCAGTGGGCCTTGCTGCCTTGTAGCCTTCCTGGAGGGGAAGGTGCTGGCTGGCAGGGCAACACAAAGAGCAGCCAACAGGCAAGATGGTGGCCGCCCCTGTTCCCTTCTCCCCTCATCCTCAGACCCCTCTGCCAATCAATGGTGAGGGATTGGACCATTGTGAAATGACCATGACATCAACTTTTTGTGCTGCTACTAAGCCATGAAAAGTCCTTTGCATGGCACAAATTAGGTATGCCCCTACTTATGAGGACCCTTCTAGTTATACTTTCCTATGAGCCTCTGATGATCCCGTCCATTAGAAGCTTACTGAGAATTTCTTTTTATTTCTTCCTGTTATTTCCCTTTAACGTCAGTAGATGTTCAGACTGAACATACCATTGCTCTCTGCATAACAATAACAAGGCACAAGATTGAAAAATGTGGCAATGAAGGGGAAATGGGAGCATGCCATTTCCTTCGGCACACCTCTCTGCTCTCATGTCTTTTTCTTGATGAAATGTATAATCCCCAAGCCTTCATCCTTTCACATCTGTCTTTAATAGGCAGGATTTACCAGTGATTACCCAGGTTAACATTTGGGAAATTTAGCCTGAAGGTAAAAGTTAGGAAGAACTGCCTGAAGTTCACCGCAAAGGCTCTGTTGAGACTACAACACACAGGAGGAAAAACCTACTGAGCAATTTTAAGTGTTATTTTTCAAGTTCATTAATAAATGTGGAGAATTTTAAAAAGGGAATTATGCTTCCTGAAGTCCTAAGGGATTTTACTGCCAACTGTCTGAAAATTATCATTTTTTAGATAAGCCAATTAAAGGGAAATAAGGGTTTTGCATCATACTGAGAGTACTAAACAGGGATTTTTAAAGGATCTGTTTCTGCTTAATAGTTTAATAAGATTTTATGTTTTGTATTCACACAATGAATAGTTGAAGAGAAAAATCTTTTCTTTCATTTCATTTAGAAGTAAGTGACTTTATTGATTTGGGGCACTTAGGGAGAACATTTCTTCCAGCTGTAGTGGTTTTCCAATGGAGGCTATTTTGGTGTAGGTACCAAAATAGGAGAGATTTGAAGCGAAGTGATGATTCACAGTTCCAAGAAAGAGTGACAGGTGGTAAAGGAAGAATCCACACTCTAATCCTTGACTACTGAACCAATCATGAGAGAACAGTGGAAGAGGTCTAAATTTGTTCAGTGGATTGGGGGTCAGGCTGTTACTCCTCTACTGAGCAAGCAGTAGCAAAACGGTAGGTGTGGTCAAAGTCAAAGGTTTACTAAAGCCTGACTGCCCATTGGGAGAGTATGACTAAGTACAAGGCCAGGTCAATCCTCAAACTCATGCTGTAGCAAGATACCTTAACTACTGTGCCACTGTGCCTTAGGGCTAAATAAATGTGAAACTTCATATTTCAGTCAAAGGAAGCAGAGAAATCTGGGTGATCATTTTCATTTGGCTCCAGATGCAAATGGTTATAATTTGCCTGAATGTTGATATTTTGAGAGAATTGTACAGGAAATACCCAGGATTCTTTTTCCGTTACTAAGCTCATAAAGTGAACCTCTCAGCAAGGGTTCCACTGCACTTGTGTATGCAATTAAGTTGGGCACCGAGTGAAATATTCAACAAAATATATCGCAACAAATTGCTAGGGACATGTAGGACTTAGAGAAGGACTAACGCAGATTTCCCAATGTGTATGGGGATCAGCAAGAGCTTGTGGAGACTTTATACAGTGTACAGGTGTTGAATGGAAGCCATTGTCTGAACCTGTCCTCTCTGTAGGTCAAGCTACTAATGTGAGAGAAGTAATTTAAGAGATTCATAAGAGTCACTACTGGCAGGATACTGGAACATTTTCCCTTGTGAAAATGTTTTTTTGCCAAAAAAATATGTTTTTATTTTTGAGGAAATCTATCTATCTATCTATCTATCTATCTATCGCAAATACTTTTAACCAAAACACACTTTTTTTTTTTTTAGCCAAAAAACCTGGTTTGGAATGCTAAAACAATTTATGCTTCAGGTTTTTATTCTGGTGAAAAAAAAAAGTAAGTCTCATACTTATGCACCTGTAGAAGCTTTTCAGAGAAGGCAGGCAAAACCCAGCAGCATAGGGATGTAGCCAGGCTCCCAGGGCAAAGTGGAAGGTGTGACTTTAGACTGATGCTGCAATTACAAACATAAATGTGCAGCAGTAGCCACTTTTTTATCATGTCCCCACCCCTAAGTTGGTGCCTAGGGTGGTTGCCCTTATCACCACCCTTCCCCCTCTCCTGCAATTAAAGCACTGACAAGAAACAACTTCCTCAACTCTTTAAGGCCAGCAGAAGAGGAGTTCTATTTTGTGGATGTATCCAAGAGATAGTGTCTTGACTGTGTCTAACTAAATGATCCCATATTATGGAATATAAGACACCAGTATTGTTTCAGATAACATCATCTTTATACAAAGAGATGGTATAATGTATATAGAATGTATATATATTTTCCCCATCTTTAAAATATTCTGTAAAAGGAAAAATAAAAACATTATTAACAGAATATTATGACTATTTAAGCTAGGGGCAGACAAAATACAGCCTACAGGCCAGGTCTGGCCCACCAAGCAATTCTGAAGGAGAATTATCCATAGCAATGGACACCCTTTGATTTTGAGCTATTATGAAATTGTGTCTATACACACTACTCAAAAAACCACATAAATGAGGGCAAAAATATTTTTAAAAATAACATTAAAACAGTTTATAGTAGATGCTTGATTTTATAGTATATGATTTGTTTTTTATCTATAATCTGTTAAAATGATATTTTCTAAAAGATGTTATGAGTGCGGCCCTTGATTCAATTGGTTCAGTGTCATTCTTGGGGAGCTCCAACATCCCTGAGCCCCTATTGATTGGTCAAAGGCAATGGGGCAGGTTGTTAGAAGAGTCATGACTGTGTCATGGCCTAGGCGGCAGAACTTCTGGGGCCCCTGGAGTGGGACAAGTCCTCTGTACGGGCAGTATTGCCTAGTCAGGGGGTGGACCTTGTGATGTCAGGGACCATATGAAAGGGGCAGGGAATTCTGTGGCCAACATGGCAGCCAACATGGAGGTGAAGGGAATGGTTTTTAGGATTGGGTGACTGGGCCTTCTTATGTCATGGACCATGTGACGGGACAGGACTTTCAGTTCCATGACTGCAACTTCCCTCCCCCTCAAAGCAGTACTTCCACAGCAAGGGGAGGGACTTCCAGTGGCACAGGTCAGGGGCTAAGGGTGGGACTTCTGGTCACAAGATGGAGGCCAGGAGGCAGGACACCTATCAAGGGGCAGGGCTTAACAATTTGACACAAGGTATACACTTGTGGCCCTCAGCAGCTCACTAAAACTCTGTAACTGGCCCCCAACCAAAATAATTGCCCACCCTTTATTTAAGCACTCCAAATTCAAGGGACTCCCAATTAGTATAAAACAGAGGTATCGAATATACAGCCCATGAGCTGGATCCAGTCTATGGAATTATATGATCTGCCCTGTGTGCTAACTCCAGGGCTGATGTAGATCAAGCTGTGCTGAAACCAGTGCAAAAGTCTGGCCTGGTAAGGCTCCATATAGCATGCACCTCGAAACAACCCATTGTGTTGTATGCAATGTATGCAGCCAGTTCAGCCCCACATGCTGGAGGCAGCTGCACTGGCCCCAGAGTTCACTGTGCATGCCTCACACAGGGCCAGAATAGGGCACACACTACATGCTGGTCTGGCATGCACAATGAGCTCCTGGGTCAATACATGTTGTGTATGGCACATAAGTCAGAGCCAGCACCACGGGTACTGCATGGGGAGTTGGCCCCACCCAGCCCACAGACGGGCCCAGTGACTCACATGCAGCCCACAAAGGCTGAGGAGCCTGACATCCCTGGTATAAACTAATATTGCTTCACTGACTTACATGTATCATTTTTCTGCAAACACGGGTGGATTTTGTTACCTTGTTTACTTCTTTGCCTTCAGGGATAAACTAAGATTATAAAAAAACACGTATAATAAAGGGATACAGTAAGGCATTAAAACACATTTAGATGTGGTCTTCTTTAATATAAAGACTATATCAATAAAGACATATTAGATCACACTTTCAATTAAGTGAATGACAAAAATGAAAAAAAAATACAATGGGGGTACATATTTATCAAGTCTGAAGGAAAACATAGGCCACAATATATTGCAGCAAGTGAAGAGTAATATATAACATTGATTCAAATGTGATATATGATATGTGATATACATCAGCATTGTTTTTATGAAGTGAATGTAGCTAGGCTGATTTATACCCTATAGACCAAAATCTAGTTTCTACTGGTTTCACTGGTACTACTGTAGATTTAAACTAGCATACCTGAAAGCAGGCTTTGCTCTTTCATAGCTGTTCATACAGAAAAGAAAGAAAAAGCTAAGACATTCCCTGCCTTTAAATGTGAATTTCTTGATCTGGAATTCTGCCTTGTTACATTCTATGACAATGGTGGTAGATTTTAAACATTTAAGATTTTGTTACCTAAGGGGGTGTGGGTTCCTCCCCTGGAATATTTAATACTTTGTGCTATTTCCATATTTGTTGACCCCAGGGTGAATGTAAATCCTGATGCTAGAGAGCATTCCATTGCACCCTATATTTCTGTTTTTAAAATACTACCTCAGTTTTTATATGCTTTTCTCTTTCTTATTGTTTTTTTCAGGGACAGTTTCATTCAGAGTAATGGAGCAGTGGAAATTAAATGAGTGT
Organism: Alligator sinensis; assembly: GCF_000455745.1. Classification (NCBI taxonomy): domain Eukaryota; kingdom Metazoa; phylum Chordata; order Crocodylia; family Alligatoridae; genus Alligator; species Alligator sinensis. Next base: position 492,046 of record NW_005842319.1, read on the forward strand.
GCATGTAGTCCAATGAACTCAGTATACTGCTCATGTTGTAAGTATATTTAATCTAAATAACCTTTTTATGCTCTGCTGGAATAGCATTTTCAAAAGGCTATATAGTAGTAAATGAGTGTATATGTCAGTAAGGATTTGCTAGACAAATCAAATCTTCCTGACAAGTACATCTATTCATTACTATTTACTACGCACTACACTTTGAAGGACAATTTTTGTGATCACACCATTAACATTTACTGTCGTTTTAGCAATGTTTTTCAAGTTTTCACTTTACCTCTTTTCTCATCTGTTGTACATAACAGCTTAGGCCTCACAACAAAAGTTAAGTTTACAAGGAAAGATTATTTTGCTTATACATATATTAAGGAGAGACATTCTCCCACAAAGCCAATTTACTGGACAATAGTTTTTTTTAAGCAATGCTAAATAGAAAGGATTTTATATACAATACTATTATTGTGTTTTAAGTTTGAAGGGTTTTGTATGGTGGCCCTGATATATGCAAAGTTGTTAAAGTCTGGTTGCCTCATTCACTATTTGCATTGTATAACCCTATTTTGTAAAACGAAAATGGCCAAATGACAGGTCATGATACTAAATAGACAACATTTTGTACATTGTTGTTACAGATAAATTTATCAAACTCTGTAAAGAAGTAAATATAGGAAGTGGGTAAGAAAGAATAGTTTACAAAAACAGAGTCTTGTTCTTCTGCTCAGTGTTATACAGATTGAGGAATTTGAAGTAAGGGAGGAATTTTCCCCATAAGTTAGACTACCTATGAAATGAGGTTTTCTGCCTCACCTCTGCAGGGTGGGGGAAGTCCTTTTCCTAGGATACCCTAGATATAATTACCCATTTTTTTCTCTCTCATTGCACTGTCAGTGCTCTCGTGTCCACTGCTTTTATATGTGGCATGCTGGGGTATTCTCAGTCTTGTGCCTTATAATTTTGTGTGAAGGTTTGAAGTGAGGGTTTTGGAATATCCTTGGCTAAGTGGTTACCTACAAAAGCAGGGACTGGACAAGATGGCCCAGAAGGCCTGTTCCAGCCTTCAGTTTCTAAATTAATGAAATTACATAGATTTAAAGCATTCATAAATGAGATGAGGCTCACTATTCAATACAGCTGAATAGGGTATAGTAATTATTATGTAAACAAGGTTCTTTGGGTAGCTGTGATATATTTTATTAGACTAACTAAATAGTTGGAAAAAAAATGTTCTTTGCAAGCTTTCAGGCACAAACACCCTTCTTCAGGCATAGGGAGACTTATTATTAGGTATTCAAAGCCAGCTTCTCAATGGAATACATTGGCAAAGCTCTAAGGAAGTTACTTTATACCACTTGAAGTCTTGGCCTGCTCACTCGCTCTCTCTCTCTTAGTTATTATTTAATTTACTCTTCCCTGCATTGTCACCAGCTGTGATCTGCAAGCGTTGAAACAAATAACTGTTGCATGATTAGGCCTCATAAAACACAAGGCTTTATTCTATCTTTAGGATAAGAGAACAGAGGTAAACCTGAGATTTGTAACTTTCATCCTACTGATTTTTTAGCCCCTAAAATTGCATGAATGTCATTGCTTTGGTTTGTCTGTTGAGGGGGTGGCTTTTCCTTTTTTTTTTTTTTCTTTTTTTTCTGCATGCCATACATTTTGACTTGGCATTTGCTGAGTCAAACAAACATATAATATATTGGCAAAGGCATATACAAGTGCAATATACATATTACGTCTAAGAATATATCTGAAAATTCAATATGAATTCTGGTCAATAAACTTTAACTTTCCAGATTTATGCAGGCTCACCCAGGAAACTATGTTTATCTTGGTCTGCTCCTTGTACCTGGATCCATCTTTAATAGAAGTGGCTGGAAAACAAGTAATTTAGTGTCTGTCTTCATGGTTTCTTATTTTTCTTTCCAGGGTATCATTACAAAAAATAAAAAACAATATTCAGTACTGAAGCAAATGAAAACTAAAAAGAAAATATATCTCTTGTAAATGCTTTTAAGACCCATCCTCATAACCTTATCTTGGAAGTACAAGGCTGTAGCATAGCTATTTAAAAGGCAGAGAGGATTCAGGGACTATATATATATATATATATATATATATATGTGTGTATGTCACTTAGAAGGTTAAGGGCTAATCCGCTGAAGGAAAGGAGAGGGAAAGAAAAAGAAATTAAGAAAAAGAGGAAATAACATCTAGGCTAGGTACAGACATTCAAAAAGCCCGAGCCTGAATTGATTCAGTCTTCATAGGTTAGTCTAACCTGCGTAGATTGAACCGATTTGCAAATGAATAGACGTTCACTTTTGATTCCAGAAATGCACATGCCTGCAATGGCTCAAGCTAGAAGCCGGGGGGTGCTAAAGCAGCCTTCCCTTCCCTTCTGCAGCAGCCACAAGGCTAGAGGGAAGCTGACCAGGGGTGGGGTATGGCCAGGTCCTGGCAGGCTGCTCAGTATGATTAGGAAGGGGTTTAAACTCCCACCTTAGCCTGCAGGGACCCCAGCCAGGGTGTGCCTGGAGAGGGAAGAGGGAAGCAGCCCTTGCCAGATTTGTCCCTGAGGGTGGGGGTGTAGCTAGAAACCAGACAGGACAGTGCTTCAGGCAAAGGGTGGGGATTAAACTCCCCTGTCTCCCCACTCTCACATGGGCACAGAGACCCAATCCAGGGTCTGCCAGACTTTCCACCCCACTGGCTGCTCACACGACAGGGGGCATGGCCCGAACCAGTTGGCATGGCCCTGCCATCTACCTGCCTTGCCTGGGGTTGAGGCTGGGGCTTGGGGCTGAGCTGGGCCAGCCTTCAGGCACTGTTAAGAGTGGGCGCGGAGGTACTTGTCCAGGCTGGAACATGGGGGCAGGGCCCTTCCCAGTCATCTGTAGCTTGGGCTAGGGCCATGGGAGCTGTGCACCTGGATTGTTCCCAGCTCCCGATGCTTAGGCTGGGCCAAGCTGTCATGGAGATGCAGCTGGCTGGGAAGGGCCCTGCCCCTGTGGCCTGGCCCAGCATGGCCCACACCAGCCCCTCCACACCCACCCTCAGCAGTGCCCACAGCCAGCCCTGTTCAGCCCTGGGTGAGGCAGGCAGATAGTGGAGCTGGCCCGGGCCAGGCCATACAGGCAGGGTCCTTCCCAGTCAGCTGCAGCTCTGTAACAGCCCAGCCCAGTGCTCACAAGTAGCAGCTGGCCAGGCAGTGGCATGAAGGTAATGCCACTGCAGCTGCAGGTAGGCCTTGGCAGCCAGACTGACCACAAAGGATGAGTCAATTGTGCCTGCAGCTTCCCGGGTTGGCTCAGAGGCACCAGTGGTCCAGAGCCCAGCAGCTGGCCACTGCCCAGGCTCATGTGCCCACAGCCTCCGCTGCAGCCACTGCTCCTGCTGTTCCCCCTGCATGGAGCCTGCTCATGATGAGCAGGGCATGCAGCAGAATGGGATGTGGGCACATGAGTCCATGCTAAAGGCAGCTGCCAGGCTCCAGGTCTTCTGGTGCCTCCAAACTGGCCTGGACAGCCACGGGCATGATGGACTTGTCCCTCATGGCCAATCCAGCTGCCAAAGTGCCTGTCTGCAGCTGCAGGGGCATTGCCGCCACACTGTTGCCCAGCCAGCCACCACCTGTGCATGCTAGGCCAGGCTGTCACAGAGCCACAGCTGGCTGGGAAGGGCCCTGCCCCATGGCCCAGCCCATGCAAGTCCCACTATTTGCCTACCTTGCCTGGGGTTGAACAGGGCCAGCTGCAGGTGCAGCAGAGCACAAAGGGGCCAACCTGGGCCAGGTCAGGCTGCAGGGTCAGGTCCCTTCCCAGCTAAGTGTGGCTCCAAGACAGCCCAGCCTGACCTGGCCGTGGGAAGATGGGAACAATCCAGACACACAGCTCCTGTGTCCCCTGCCTGAATGGCAGCCAGATGAGAAGGGCTGTGCCCCCATGGCCTGGCCTGGGCCCTCCACACGTGCCCTCATCAGTGCCCATGGGCTGGCCCAGCTCAGCCCCTGCCCTAGCCCCGGGTGAGGTGGGTAGATGGCGAGACCATACCAGCGATCTCCTCACCATGCCCCCATCCCTGCCACTAGAGTGGTGAGGTGTGGAGACCCTGACAGGTGCTGCTTCACCTCGGCCAGGCAGACCCTGGCTGCAGTCCCCCAGAAGAAGAAGGAAAGGTGGGGAATGAACCTCCCCACCATGCTGGCCCCCAAAAGTCTTTCCACACCCCCACCCCTGCTCCAGCTAGAGAGCAGAGGAGCACGGCCAGCCCTGCTCTTTGGAGCACAGCCCAGTCCAGCCTAGCTCAGGGCTGAAAAGCAAGCTGGGATTCTGGAGTATTCTAATTTAACTTAAACCAGGAAGGAGTCTGGGACAGAAGTTCCATAAACCGGTTTGACACAAATCAGTTAGGTCTGATACTACATTCAAACAGGTTTTTCTTTAAACCAGTTTCAGCCATTTTGAAACTGGCTTATGTGCACAGTGCTTCTGTTCTGTTATAGGTTTAAACCAGTTTCTGATCACTTAAACTGGTTTCTATGTAACTTCTGTCCCTAGTCCTAGGGGAAAAACTGTCTATGAACAGAGAATATTTGACTTCACAAAAGTATTAAAACCTCACTTTTTTCTTTTGTGTTACACAGGTTATGCATCAGAGGTGGGGGTGGGGGGGGGGTTTCTACAAATGCCATTAATGCACAGCAATAAATTCCAGGGCGTATTACTCTGGAGTCAATTTCTCCTGAGAAGGTTCCAGGCACACTGTTTATACATGCATGTGGACCACAGTACATTGAGCTGGGTTGGAGAAGTCATGGCTGGCAGGGGTCCTTGGTGGTCAGCCAGCCAGCCTGGAGCTGCTCTGACTAGGCTCGGTGTGCTGCAGAGGGGCTGGCTGGCTGGGGAATGGGGATGCTTCAGTGTGGGACTAGCAGGCAGGCAGCACCCTCATGCCCCAGCCAGCTGGGTCAGCATCTACATGTGCTCTACTGCATATGAAAAAACTTCGTACCAGGGTAGGACTTGTATTTACAAGTACTGTCCTGTTGTGGAGTTTATTAGTTTTGTGCTCCCTAACAGGGGTGCACAGATAGATGCTGAGACGTTTACTGTGAAGCTAATTAGTCATCTCCACAGTAAACATCTTGTCTAGATGCACCCAGGTACTCCCACAAGTCCTGAAAATTAACAAGACATAGGGTTAGTTGTACTTACCTCAAAGTCAGTTGCCATTTAACAGTGTGATAAGCAGGTTCATCTACTGTATTCAGGCTTGGAAAATTCATACACTGATTTTAGAATTGTCTTCATTCCCTAGTCCCCTCCATTACCTCATGTCAGTTTTCTTGATCTATCAAAGTCTGGGAAAGGAGAAAAAATGAACATGGTCTTAATAAAGGGATGGCTTGAGGTACCTTTTTCAAGTAAATCTACTCATCCTGTATCTTCCTAGATCTAAATGGGAAGGTCAGAATTGCTGGACAGTTTTCAGCTTATTTTCTTATTTACAAAAAGTTTTTTGTTTTTCTACTGACTAATTCAGAAACCAGATTTGTTACTAAAAAATAAATCAGTCACTTAAGTGTTCTTATGCATATATTTTTGGTGGGGGAAAAATGAGAAATCTTGGGCTTCCCTGGTCATCAATTAGTGTTCCACAGGATGCTTAAGTTTAGCATTTTAAATATTACAAGTTGGGATGTGTAATTAAACTCATTTTCCAAGTAAACTGTCAATGACAGTACATCAATCCAAAATGCAGCCATCCAGCAAAGGCATACTTATCCATGAGACAAAAGGATCAAAGCTCTTCCTTTTTCCCCATCTTTCACTGCTCCTGGTTTCTCTAGCTCATTTTTTGCCTTTATTAGCTGGGATTATTACACTTTTCTCTTTCTTTCTTTTTGTTTTTGTTTTACAAAGCATACAACACAGCAGCCAGCTATTTATGGACAATCCAGTAGCCTTGTGATTTAAATTGATATGATTTAACAGGTGATGGTTTTGCTTTTCTCATTTGAAAATCTCACAAAAAATATTTCTGTCACAATAAAGTACTCTTTATGTTAACAGCTCCCAAAGTTCTTTGCTCCTCTGATGATTTACCTGTATTAATTCCTGCTGCAACATTTCCCAATGCTGCTCTCTGTAATGATTTTCCTGCTCCTACAGTAATGCTACTGCCCACTGTCCATTGCATAAGTCTTATTGGAAGTACCATCACTAAATCTGGTCATCTAAAATATATATATAGACAGTCATTTATTTGATGAGTTTAGCCCCCTTTTTGGTTCCTGTTTGTAGAAGCTACAGATAGAGAAAGGAGTTGAAATAAGTAAAGTGATAAAACCCAGAGTTGCTTGGTAAATGACATTGAAATAGTGGACATGGTTTGTAGTGATATGTCCAGGCTGAGTCCAGCTGAAAGTACAGAAGTGGTGGTAAAGAACGTAAAGTGCTAAAAAAAAAAAAACAACCAAAAAACCATCTGGTTTTGTCTGTTTAGAGTAACCTAGGATTGGTACTGAAGTGATGCAGCACAGAATCAAGCCAAATACATTTTTAGCTTAATACAGAAGACCCAAATCTTGTACGCATCTCTAATTACAAACAAAGGACCCGCTAGTGTTGTTTGTTGAATATAGGCAGACAGCTGAGCCAGGATGTAGCCCCTGCTGCAAATGAAGTGTTGGCAAATGAATCATTGTGCTGTGTGATACTTCATTTATATCAATAGGATTCAATGTGAATTCAAGAATCTTCCTGCATGCAACACAGGGACCCCTCTGCTCACAAATAAATATTTTTTCTGGTAACTCTGACTGCCCACAGAACTATAACTGTTTGAACAAATGGGTCATTCCCTTCATTTTTCCAAACTGTTTTCCAATGATTTTGTTTACACATCCAGTCTAATCTACCATTTTCCGCCTCTAGTTCCAAGGTCAAATTGGCTGTGACTTGACATGTGGCATATACAAGGGATATTTTTTTGCTCTTGGTACATTATTTTAAATCAGCTTGAATGTTTTTAAATTCCAGGAATACAACTCAGAGAACATTGAGAGGTTTCTTAAAAACTATTATGAATTAAAGGTTAAAATATATAAGCAGTATATTTTGTCATCCTTAAATCCTAGAGTGGCCAATTGCCATTGTGCTTTTTAAAATATATAAACAGTTGAAAATAATGAAAATTTTATAAAAGCTATTGTTGAATCTCTAGTAACAACTTTTCCAGAAAGATAATCAGTGGCTCATTGTGCACACCCAGTATGGTGCACTGATTATTCAGCATATTATTTTTCTCTTAATATGCAGTCTCCCAATGACATGAGAAAAAGCTTCAAACTTTCTGTTCTGTTGAAAGCTTGGTGTCAAATATTTGTGGATTATACATCCACTATAACTTGTACAAACATGAATGACTGTAATAGCCTTAAAGAGCCATGAGGTCCTATTATATCAATCAGGTTCCAGCAATATCCAAAACCAGGGTAAAGTAAGAAGAGTCTTGTAAAATTCCATGCTTTTGTCTGTTCCATACAAACATATAGTTACTTAACATACTCCCTGTATAACTTAGCTGAACATGGTTTCATTCTATAGTTCCCATCTTGAAATGCTTATGTACAAAGAATTCCCACTGAATTCAACATGGACTAAGCTTAATTAATAAATGCCTAACTTGAATTGAGACAAAAATACCTAAAATGCAATGGCATAGATTGGCAATTGTCATACTATTTTGAACAACAGTTTTTCTTATATGGGAGGGTTGTTTTTCAAAGCAAACCACAATTAACTAAAGTGAACTAGGATGGTAAATATCTAGAAAATGCTTTGTTAGTCTGGTTTACCTAGGATGATATTATGGCCATGTACACAGGTTCATTTCTAGCAAAGAAAAATGTCCAATACTAGAAACAATGCCCATAGAGCAGGGGTTGTCAACCGGGGGTATGCATACCTCTGGGGGTACTTTGATAGGTCCATGGGGCTACACGGGGGCAGGAAGGGATAAAGTGCTGCCACCCTGTGCCACTGCCTCACAGAAGCAGAGCCAGGGCAGGGCAAGAACAGGGCTGCACAGACACTGTGCTGCCACCACTCCACCACTCACCACGCCCCGCTCCACCGCTCGCCATGCCCCGCTCCACATCTGGCTGCTCACCATCCCCCCCCCCCCCCCCCCACCCCCACATCTAGCCACTCGCCACCCTACCTGATCAGTGTCTGGCCACTCATCACCTCCCTCCCCCAGGGGTACACTTACTAAAAAGGGGGAGACCAGGAATACAATTATTAAAAAAGGTTGAGAACCCCTGCTATAGAGGGATCAGAACATTCAGCCTGCAATCACCCCTTCTGCCTTTCTCCCTGTGCCTTCCCAAGACTGCTGTTCCCTGTGCTTGGCTCCCAGGCTCCAAGAGCCAAGTAGACAGAGCCCCAGAGCAAAGCCCCCACCTACTCCACATACCTGAGACTCCCATTTGAAGAGTGGGCTTTGCCTCCTTCACACAAGGAGAGCCTCACCATGCCCAGTTCCTAGACCTGCCATCTTCCTCTTGCCACCCACACTGCTCAGCTAGAAGGAAGGGTGGAGCTCAGGACCAGGTCTGGGGAGGCTTTCCCCAAGGCCCTTCCCATCCCTGCAGCATTTGAAACACCAAACCACCACCCAGCTGGATGACAGGCAGCAAGGGAAGCCAACAGGCTGGCAAAGCAACCCATCTTTTCCCACAACCAGGGACTGCCTGGTTGGGTAAGAGGCAGGTGTGACAGCTGAAATTATGTCTGTGTGATAAAGGTGCTTGCTGAAGGCCCTATGGAGATTAGACAAGTGTTTTTCTGTATTTGTTTAGATATTAAGCTATATGTTGTTGTTAAAAGCCTAATTAAAGTTTAAGATGTAGTGAGGCCTTGTATAAAGTAAGGCCTAGTAAATTTAGCAAATCCTTGAAGTAGTAAGGCCCTGTGGCATAGTTAAAATTACCTTATCAAAGGAATGCAAGGCTTGTACTGCTATTGGCCAGTCTAAGGACAGTTGAAGTAAAAAGAATCTGAGTGGTTGTACATTATCAAAACCATTCAGAAGCTTTTAATTGGCTGGAATATCTGGAAACCATTCAGAAGGAAGATACAGCTCTGTGAAAAGGATTAGTTAGCTGTTGCCTGGATCAGTGGGCCCATGGACATCGAGGAGCCCAAGGACTGCAGTCCAGGGTCCTTCCCGGTACCCCTCAGACAGTGCTGTTCAGGGACGCCTGACTTTGCTGAACTTTGTGGAAAGAGAAGCTTGCTGTGTATCAGGCATCAGAGGGGACTGCTGATAAGTTGCCGACGTGAACTGCTTTCATCTGTCATTGTTCGTTTTGTTACTACACGTAGTTGTGTTTTTGTTAAGTTAATAAATCTTTCTTACCTTACTCTCAATCCCAAAACCTCCGCCAGCAGCTGGGACAGCAAGAAGGAGTAGTGGCCACTTGCTGCTCCCCTTCCTTCTACAGCAGGTCCAGGAGGGGAGGTTAGCATCAGTCCAAGGCCAACTTCTCACTCCAGGGACTCCAGTTTGAAGAGTAGGAAAGAGACTTGCAGGATTGCTGCCTCCATGTGGCTCCCAATGACTGGGAGCCAAGTGAAGGGAGCAACAAGGCAAAATTCAATATTTGCTTTTCACACTGGGGGCCCCAGTATATGAGGAGCTGGCAGGGGACTAGTAGCTGTCCTCCCTTTTCCTCCTGGTCTAGAGAAGCAACTGCACCTTCACCATACTTGTACGACTCCTGTCTCATGAAGACATTGAAAGCCTTTCCCCAACCTCCTCTCCTCCTGGTCCCAAGAAGAAGTTTATCTGGGGGAAAGTATTCACAAGTTCATCCTCCTGGGAGAAATTCTTCTGGGACTGATTTCTATTAGGCTGGAGCTGAGGTATTTTTCTCCCAGAGTGGCCTTTTTTGGTCCAGGAGAAACAATACAAATGTGTGTATACTTTTGTTTTCTACCAGGAGAATGGCCATTTTCTCAGCAGAAACTGTATGGTAGGCCTGTGCAATGCAGCTAGTATTCACTTTGGATTCAGATTTGGCCAATTTGGGGGACAGTGATTTGATTCAGTCATTTGAATCACTGTCATGAATCGATTTGACCATATCTGATTTGGAGATTCAGCCGCTGCTGAATCTCCGAATCAAACAGGCCTCATCTCCTGCCCACTCTCCCAGCCCCATCAATTGCTGCCCTGACCCATCCCAGTGTCTCAGCTCTTCAAAGGGAAAAAAAAAAGCCCTGCGCTCACTGGCTTCTGCCAGGGGGTGGGGGTGGGCAATCTTAGCTGCACCCCACTGCCCTGTGCTGGGGGTGGGGGCGGTCTGCCATGATCCCTCAGAAGCCCTGGTGGCCACTGCAGCATCCAGTGAGTGTGGGCTTTTTTATTATTATTTTTTAAGTGCTTGGATGCTGGTTTCAGCTGGAGCAGTCATTGACGGGGCTGGGAGAGCAGGCGGGGGATGGACGCTCATGACAGAGCCCCCCCACACAGAGTGGGGAAGTGGGGGGGCAGCAGGGATCCCCCCAACATCCCCTCCCTGCACCTCCAGCCCCGCTCCCACTTCTTACCAGCACGGAGCCTGGGTCCAGCTCCCTGCAGTGGCAAGCAGGGACTGCCCGAATCTCTGAAACTTTCTCTGAATCTTTTCCAAATCAATTTGGAGGCTTCAAATCAATTCAGCCCTTTTTATTGGCCCCCTGATTCAATTTGGATTTGGCCGCTGAATCAGGCCAAATCTTTGCCGAATCAAATCAGCACCTGACATTTCTCACAGCCCTAATGAATAGCTGTACAGGGCAAATGTCTGTAAACTTCTGCAAAATAGAGTGAAACATCTCCCTACTTTACAAGGCAATACAACCAATCACACCAGTATAGGAAACATTTGAGAAAGCAGGTCCATTATCTTTTCTTTATGTCTTTTGCTTCCGATTTTCAGCAAAACTTATTAGTCACGGCACAGCACTCTGCTACTGTGACTATATTGCTTTTGTATAGCTAGAAGTAGGTACAGTGCTGTCTCACTAGAAGCATTTATTTACCTTGTAATCATTTTGGAGCCATCGCTTTGCTTTATGTTTGTATAGTGTCTAGTCCAGTGAGGTGCCTGGCTCTCCAACTCACCATACTCCTAATATCACTAATAATCCCAAAATGTGCTAGGATATAACAACTATCAAAGATTGCACCATGCCACACAACTGATCAAACATACCAGTTATTAATAAAAAGGTGAGGATAGCACTGCTTATTGACACTGACATCACACTATATAACAGAATGCAGTACACCACAAGAGAAAAGCTTGGAAAGTACCATGACCTGGTTTAGAAGTAGTGGTTGTCATAGAAGCTGACCATGGAGCCAGAGGTGCCATCTATGAATGAAATTATATTAAGCTCAACTGTAGAGAATTTAAAAAACCAAAAAGGAAGGGAATAACTCATCCATTCAAAAAGTTACAGTCCTGTGGGCAATGAGGGTTACCAGAAAAGTTTTTTTCTCTTTAAGCAAGCAGTATGGGTTGGCCACTTAGGAGCCTAAGCATGTGCTCTGACATGTTCTAATTAGACATGCTCCACCACGTTGCATAATTGAGTCTGCTGGAGCATTCTAATTAGAACACTAATAAGAACACTGCAGCATACCACACCATCATGTATATTCAGCATCCTGTATTCCAGAATCGCAATGGAGGCATTTTAACTAAAATTCGTCAAGCAAGCTTTAGTTAAAGCACCCCCGCAGCCATTTTCAAATTTGGGATGCTGAATACACATGACACTGAAGCATTTTAATTAAAGCAGCTGTCTGGGAGCTACTCTAATTAACCCCCCTTCCCCCTCTCCAGTCCCAGAGCATCTGTTTAGACACCCTTATACTAGCACATGTAATGAATTTAGGTGATAATAAGGATAATAATAATGAAATGTTAAAAACTATGCAATGGTAGGAATATGTTTTCTTACCAAAGCCATGGTGCCAAATGCATTCTTTGTACTAAATTAATTTCCTCGACATGTATCTCTTTATTAGGTTTGTTTGTTTTACAAAATATTAAGAGTTCTCTGATTAACACTTGATGTGTTCATTTAACACATCTATTTCTTTAACAGGTTATTTTTTCTACTCTACTTCCTTCTGGTACTCTGGGGATTTATTAATTTTTACCTTGTTTACAGTGACACTGAGCCAGAGTATACAGGAATCGCATAGTATGTATGGAGAATTTGTCATGAAAAGAAACATTCTTTTATATGGCTAATTCTTTAGATGAATTAATCTCTGTGTTCAGAAATACTGAGACAAGGAATCTGACAGAACCTCATTTACATGATTCGATGTCTGAGTTCTAACTTATCGAAATTGTGTACCATGAGCCTCTACAAAGCACAATAATTGATTTCAATTTGTTCTTCAAAAATCATCTTAAAGGTACAGTTGCTCATGGTTTTCATTGACTATCTGTTCTCCAGCTTGTAAAATGATGATAAAAACACATAGATATCTATTGAACAGAGCTGGTGTTAATATTCAACAGTTCGTTTTTTGAATCTTTTGAAGATATAAATGAAAATGGTCATTAAACCCATAAAGTGTTTATTAACTTGAAGATAATGTGTATTTCTCATTAATGCAATCACTAAAAAAAATCAGAAACACACCAGTGGAAACACAAACTTATACATGCCTGGACATGAGGATATTATACTTCTAAAACACTTGCTGAGTCTTCACCTTCCGAATAACCCTTCAGGTACTACCAAAACAAGCAGGTCACAATGCACACAATAAATACTTTAATTTCACACTCAAATATACAGCCTTAACTCTGAATGTGTACATTTTTATGTGTAAGCAATACATAAAAGCCATTACTGGTAAACACATTGAATGAGAGATTACGACTTCAGAAGGATATTGGGTCAAATGGTACAGAGATGTAAACAAGAATACTGTACTTTTTGGCCATAAGAAATGTATGAAGTCAGTGTTTAGGATGTGTGTTTGAGCATTAACAAAATTATTACACAATATGAACCAAGCCTCATTTATACAAATGACTGGTTATATGTGTTGCTATTAACAACATTAAAAACAAATTCAGTTAATCCATTCTTTAAAATGAATCCTACTTCCTGAGAGCCAGCCACTTTCTCTCTGTCTGTGTCTCTACAGTTAGTGGGAGATAATGGGAGAAACAGAATAGTAGGGGAGGGAGGGAGGGAGGGAGGGAGCAGTCTGTACTAAATGATGTGGAGCAGCACAGAATAGTAACCTTCTCAGGAGACATAGAATTAAAACACAGATTGTTACCAAGTGTTATTATGGATCCTAATCCTCCCATATGTCCTCCTCTCCCTCCTCCTTGCTAAGGTCCATCCAATGTAGTGTATCTGTAAGAAATCTGTGCACTTTGAAGCTGTAGGAAATAATTTTGAGAGGATGTTACCATATAAGGAAAAGTTTGAAGGTCATATGTCTATTTCCTACTTTTCTTCCCCATCCCCAGACTCTTTTGTGCCCTTAGGATACCAGTGCATCTTTGGCACTGTTTTACATAAGAAAAGCTTTTGTATGTAGATCAGTTAATTTGGGCCTGTCTTTTCATTCAGTCTTCCTTTGTATTTTTTCTCATACATCCACTCTATAGTTCTCTCTTCTCATTTCAGTTCTTTTAACACCAAGGCTGCTTCTCACTCTGGCACTGAATGCAGATTTGTTTTACTTTTAGTTGCATCTAACTTTTTTGTACAGGACCCCTTGCACAATATACATAAAATAAATTAAGGTTGGCTATTTATCCTAAATCTGGACTATATTAGGCACTACTGTGTCCCGAGATACTGAGAGAAAATCATAAATCAAACTATAATGAGCTTCACAAGCAGGGAACAGAAACTATGAGCTTTATTGATCATGTCCACATGTATAAGTAGTCATACAGCATTGATTATATTCCCAATTTCCCATCCTAGTACACATGGAGTTCAGTGTAAAATCTTAGCTGGATTTTCTTGGGTCAAGGTTTTCCTGGTTCTTTCAAAGTCCTGGTCTGGAATTTGGCAGAGATATTCCTCAATACTAGGCAGTGCTAGCTTAAATGACACCTAAGATCAGATAACTCTCATCTGATTAGTGTTATAATGTGTTATTTCTAGAAGTTGGTGGGAATTGTTTATGTGCCCAGACATGGCAGGAATCCCAAACTCAGTCAAATCTTAAGAATTAAGGTAATTTATTACAGGATCAAGTGTATTACTCAATGAGGCTGGAAGAATTATCTGTTCGAAAGATGTTCCTTGTACTTAGGCAATGAAAACTGCTAGTAGATTTGTTTCATGGACTACTTAACAATAGAGATCTATGGGGGTTGTAAAAATATTTGTTGCGACAATGATCTGATTGAGTAATGAAGTACAACAAAATTTGGGTCCAATTTCTGTTATCCAAAACCTTTTAGAATTCACCAGAGAACAATTTTGGCATGCTGTCAGCCAAGAAACAAGAGAATTAATTAGGAAACATTGATAGAAGTTGAAAACAACACCTGAAACATTTTAATGATGATTCAAATATATGACTAAAGACTGCCAGATGAGAAAATGGAAAAACAGGTTAAGAGATAAGAGAAGACCAGAAAGAAGGATGGCAACAATACATTTGAGAACCTGATATCAAATAAAAAATCATCTGGTCTTATTTTTTCCTAAGTTTCTATTTGGTAGTATCTCTCAGAAAATGAGTTCATGTCTCAGATACACAGGTCCACACCTGCTGTGTTTAAACACACACTGCCTAACAGAACCCCATTTTTGCCTGCTGTAACTGAGAAAATCATTAAGGCCCAGCTGAGAGGGGAAGGAGGTAGTAACAGTCACAGAGAAAAGACAAAGTCAAAAGGAGTGAGGAATGCAACTACAGCAATTATAGGCAAACTAACTTTTTTAGATAGGAAAGGTAAAGTAGTTTGTAATTAACATTTTATTTTCCATATGTTTCATGTCCCTTCCTCTCCCCATCTCACCACAGGGTGAAACATACAAAAGTGTGTGTGCAAATGCAAATGTCCAGATCACTTTAAAGATGTAAAACATGCTCTGCAGACAATTCCAAAGCCATCTTCATTCAGCAGGTTTTGAACAGGAATGATTCATCTTTTATTCAAAATATAGCAGGCAAATGTAACAAATTGTTTGTATATTTTTTCCTTTTCTTTTTCACCATTCATCCTTTTCCCTTTTTGCTCCTTTGCCAGAAAAAAGATAAATCAAAAAAACGAGTTTTCTAGAAGAAAGGGATTAAAGGTAAGTTTGTGAAAAATTTGAAAACAGGCCACTTCCTTCAACTAAAGGCTGTTCTTCAGCAAATCTGAGCATCTGTACACATGCCAACAACAATATTTCAAGAAAGTGGGACAAAACAATGGAACTATTGTATGTCAGTAAATGGATCAGAATCTACTCCAATATTTCTGTATGCGACTTCTGCTTAACCAGAAAACAGTATGGGTGTCTATACATGTGCTGTAGGGTGGAGGGTGGATCGGTGTTTTAATTAAAGCAGTTCCAGGATGGCACTCTAATTAAAACACCACAGTGTCACATGTATTCAGCATCCCACATTTCAAAATGGACACGGAATTCTTTAACTAAGGCTCATTTGACGAGTTTTAGTTAAAGTGCCCCTGCCACCATTTTGAAACATGAGATGCTAAATACATGTGACACTGCAGCATGCTGGAGTCTTCTGTTCTAATTAGAGCTCCAGCAGACTCAATTAATCAAGTGTGCTCCGATGCATTCTAATTAGAACGCAGCAGAGCACATGTATAGGCACCCTATATTATAAGATACAGATTAGAACTGAATGAAATACTGTCAAGAATAAAATTGCTAAAAAGTACACATTCTCGTATATTCTCCAGCCTAAAGCTAAGGGTACTAGGCCTGGGACATAGGAGACTCAGATTCAAGAACACACTCTGTTTACTTCAAAATTATTTGATACATAAGGAAAATTCTGCTCTGAACCAAGAAGAATGGGATCTTGAAGCTTTCTTCCCCAATTTTCTATGACTTACCCCAAAATAGATGTTTTGATGTAATTGCATTTGTCACAGAAAGCTTTTTATTCCATCCTAATGCAGAATAAAGCTAGGAATAAAATATGAACCATTCTCAATATTTACCTTAAACAAAAGGTAAAGAGCCTGAAGAGCTAGGAAATGTTCCACATATTTTTCTTTTAATTTCCACCAAGTTCCCACTACCAATACAGCTGGGTTAGTAACTGGGATACTGAAATAGCATGAACAACATGATTTACATAGAATATCTGATCTAGTTGACACCAAGAGGAATAACATTGGAGAAGGAAACAAGATTCTATATGTTCTCAGCGAAGCCCATCTACACTGCTACAGGAAGACAGCTATCCTGCTACAAAATCAGGTTATAGCCCATGTGGGGCAGGGCTTGAGGGTTTTACTTTTTAGCATGGTAGGTTTGTGGAATAAATATGCAAGCCTCTTGGAGTCTTAGGGCATCTTTACACGTGCTTGAAAGTAGTGGGTGCACTTTAATTAGAGTGGCTCCAAGAGCCACTTTGATTAAAGCACTCACAGTGTCTTGTGTATTTATTGTCCCTGCACACCTACAGGAATTGTGTAATTGTGCAATTACAGTGCGTCAGAGAAGCGTCCCCCACATGTATACAGGAACTCTTATTGTTGAAAATTACCTTCATTGCTACTTCTAAAACCTGTATGTTCGTTCATGTCCCTGAGATAATTTTTCTTCTTCTAATATATTAGCCACTTATGTCTTCTTATTAGCACTACAATCAACCAACAGAGTTTTGCTTGGGTTGCTGCAATAGCCTCTAGTCACATTATAGTTAGCTCTAATTTTGGCTATCTGCCTACTGTTAACTGAAATTAATAGCTAGCATCAAACTGTTAACTGAAATTAATAGCTAACATCAAATTTAGTTCTATAGCATACAAAAGAGTAATCTTAAAATTACTTTGAAAGGCAATGAGATTCAATATAAGTTTGGATGTTTATATGGAATACAGTAGTAGTCACAGGTTTATAACCACACCAAGAAAGTTTAAACAGGATAAGTGAATCTGTTAATTCTTATGAAAAATAGTGCTGGCTTCCTTGACTTATGTGGAATAAGTTCAGATTTACCACCAATGGAATTTTCTTAATGACATGAGTATATTTAAAAGACTTAAAAGATTTTTTTTTTCTGTAACAACTTTACACATGTTGCTTATTCCTTTTGCTTATATTAATCTTTGGAAGCCTTGCCATCTCCTGACAGAACGCAACACCCATTTGTATTAAAAGAAGTCCAGTTATTTTAATTTAGAAATGAGATGTTTACATTGTGTATTTAAAACATTGGCAAATGAAATAGTAGTATCATATTTTGGTGCAATAAATTTGGACATTGTTTCTTTTAGAGTAGACAGTCAAAAAGTAACTATAAACAGTAAGAAAGAAGTACATGGGAAATGTTTAGACCTCTTAGGGGCATGTATACATGTCTACCAATGGCAACATAGTGATGTGCTACATCACCGTACAACATGCTACAGCGACATAACGGTCACATGGGTCTACACGTGATCACCAGCTACATCACTGTTGCAGCACACTTCCCACTTATAGTGCACCACTATGGCAATATAGCAGGGAAATTTTCCTGTGCGCTGTCAATACAGCGCAGTATAGGTGATTAGTATGCCATATTTTAGTACTACCAAAAGGAAGTACTAAAACACAGTGCAGTAATAACATCGCTGTACGGCAACGTATAGACACACCCAGTATGTCTGAATGAAATATACTAGCAGAATAGAAAATGGCTTCAGATACTGTAAATTGGCATAACTTGTATATAATGCTATGCAAATTTACACCCCTTAAGCATCTGCCTTTAGCAATAGAATAAAAACAAATGGCTTCCCAAATGGGAACAAATGGTAACAAATGGCTTCCTAATGGCCTACCGGCCTACCATGGTTAACACATATCAGTTTCTATAGTCAACAGCCCAAAAGAGAGTGATGTGGCTAGCATATCTAGCCTCCTTTGACACTCCCACCTGAAATTACCAAATTCCCATTTAAGGCTGGGCCAACTGGGTGTGGCTTTGGATATGAATCCTGAGCGTACTGCTTTAGAGGCATAGCAAGATGTCTTACACACTGTGGGTGCCAAGCCACACAATCAAACACTGTATTCAGATTAGTAAGACTTCAGATATTCTTCTCATTCAGTAGATACTTTATTTAAGCTGTTCTTCTTTTGCTACCAGCAGTTGGTGCATTAGCAGAGACTATCCACCAGCATTTTAACTATTCTGTTGGCTATAGCAGGTATGGTTGACATTGAGGTTGAAAGGCGTGGCCAATCTCTTCCCTCCCTACATTTCTCTACAATCAGGTTTTTGGTCTTCATTGCACCAGTGTTAGCAACCATGGAAAATATGAAGAAATAAGGCTTTGTCGCAGCTCCTTGTAACACAGCTTTTGACAAATCTTAATAGAATATCACAGTCATTGTTCTTTTCCCTTGAGACTTCTGCCTAGTGCTGGTGCCTATGCTACAAGCTAGAGCAGTCTAGTGCCAGCTAAAAGGTTTCTGCAGTCAATAAATCAGGAAGCATAGATAAAAAGCATAGCATTGTTTATAGGAAAGCAAGGAAAACTGTTCTGCCACTTTCCATCCTAACCTGCAAATTATTACAGCCTGAGTTGCACACTTGGGCACTGGCATGCCACAAATATTTTCCAATTAACAGATGCATTTTCACTCTAAGGGGCACTCCTGATAACATTCCTAAATGGCATGTCCTCCTGGAGAATTACAACATTTACACAGAATCAGTAAATATTTGCTCGCAATTCTGTATTACCATTTTACATCTTTATCCTGTACTAGACACACTGTTCATGAGACTGCTTCCCCTGAAGTTAACAGAATAAGATTGGGATATTTTCATACTCTTTGTGGCAATCCTCTAGCACAGGCTCCTGGCCTGAGGCACAGAGGAATATTGGGGGAACAGTCAGGCAAAAGTTCCCAAATTATGCTCTGAGTGTGTCCAACTATGAATCCAGACTGTTTTTCTGACTCCTGGTGCCAGCCACTCCTGTAGGTTGGCTGGGTCAGGCCAATGCCACTCTTGGCCTGGCCATTACTACTGTTTGCTATTCCAGCTAGAAATGTGGCTAGAGGTGAGAACAATTCACACTTAATAACTCAGAACATCAGGATGACTTCTGTAGGGTTTGGTCAAGTGTCAAGGATTTGGAACAGGCTCCCCCCAGAGGTGGTACAGTCATCCACCATGGTGCTCTTCAAAAAGTGTCTTGATGCCCAACTTGCTGGGGTCATCTAATCCCAGCAGTCTTCCCTGCCCAAGTGCAGGGGAGCTGGACCCAGTGATCTGTAAGGTCCAGCCTTAACAACTATGAAACTATCTTTAATGTCAGTCCTTGCTTTCAATATAAAATATAAATAGCATCGGTGTTCCTGTTACAGTGTTCTTGGCATTTCAGATATCGTTGATTGGATAATACCAACTATAAATTAAAATGTTATATTGTTTTGCCAAACAAATATCTTGTGTTTATAAATAGCATTCTTTCTTGGTGTCCAGAAGAAATTAACTTACATACTTCCTCAGTGCTTTATGGGAGTCTTTGCTTTACTGCTACAAGAGCACATTTAACAAGTCATTACTCTGAGTTCTGGTATGGTTCATAATGGCATGATATAAAGAGAGGCAAGCTGGGGTAAAGCATTACCATAACTTAGAACCACATTACTGTGAACCAGGTCATCTATTCACTCCAGCAATTATAAGTAAACTGAAAGCTGTCACACATGGAGAACACTGACACTTTTCATTAAAGGCTTATAAACTGCTATTTTAATAAGACAAAATTAAAGGATAGATTTACTCAAGGTTTCCTGCTCACATTTTTGGCATGTTATTTTCTATTGTCAGTCTTCTTTATTGGCTCCACTGTACAAAGTTCTGGTAATACCACAGATTCTTGTCACATTCTCTACACTACTACTTTTAACATGCTGCCTTAAAATACCAAATGTTGGTCCCTTAGAATGGAACCAAAAGAACTATGTACTGACAATCAAAAAGCCCAAGGATTCAATGATTCAGTCTTTGCAGGTTAGTCTAAGCTGCACAGATTGAACTGATAAACAAGTGAACAGACATTCACTTTTGATTCTGGAATGCAGCCACATGCCTGCAGTGTCTCAGGCCAGAAGCTGGGGAGTGTGAGAACATGCCTCCTTGCTCAGCTGCAGTAGGCAGCTTGGGCCAAAATTGGCCTACCCATCCTGTGAGAGGGAGGGTTGCAAAGGAGGTCAAAAGCATTCTGGGATGCTGGGGTACTGAGAGTTAACTTGAAACTGGAGGGGACCTAGTACAGAAGTACAATAAACCAATTTAGCCTAAATCAGTTAAGTCTGATACTACATCCATCCAGGTTTATCTTAAACTGGTTTTAGCCATTTTGAAAGCAGCTTATGTACACTGAACTTCTGCTGTATTACTGATTTCTGATCACACATACTAGTTTGTGTGCAACTGCTGTCTTTAGCCAAGGAGAGAAAAAGTCATGGTAAATGAAACTGTTATCAAGTGGGGAAAAGATGTCTAACGCTGCCTTCAGGAATGCCTTCAGGAGTCAGCATTTAGACTGTTAACATTTTAGTTAATGATATGTAGGGAAGGGTTAATAAATATTAACACAATAACGGTGATATTTAAATGAAAATGGTCATGTCTCTCATAGACTGAACAGAGAACTGCACAGTAGAAATGTTGCAGTTCTATTCCTGGGTCTGACAATGAGTCATTGTGTGCCCTTGAGCAAATCATTTCTGTGTATAATTTCAAAGTTACCCATCAGTTGGAATACCTGAATCTTTGGACTACTAAATTTGCTTGTACTGAGTTTTGAGAGGCATCAAGAATCCACAGTTATTTCAGCATAACCATAGTCAGAACAAGTTCACTTGCTCTTGACCTCCCAAAGCATATAGATAATTAACTTCTCTCAAGAGCACACAGTCAGTCCAAACCATTGTGGTCAACATGAGTCACCTCCCCTCTCTGCTGCACCACAGGAGATAAGGAAATCCAAGGCTTCTAAGAAAAACAGATTCCCCACACACACTGAGCACTGTACAGGTAGCAAGTCATCGGGAAGTTGGAAAGAACATGTTTAACTGTGTTTCATTTGGATTATTAATGTAGCTATGCTAAGATATTAATAACATTATATCAATGGTGGTCCCATACCACTGTGAAATAAAGGTCATCTAAACCTGGAGTCAGGAAAAAAAAAGAGTGAAAGCAAAAATAACTTAATTGAAAATATAGAGTTTTTTTCTACATTTTGAAATTTTTTCTACCATTGTTACACTGATTTGTTCCTTCTCTTATTTTATATGCTATTCAGATGTTTCTGAAAGATATTCAAAATAGCAAAGGATATTATGGCTGAGTTCTTAAAAATTCCTAGGTGATTGAAGGCAACAATGTAATATTGCTGAAATAAACCCTCAGATATCTAACAATGTCCTTACATGTAAAAGACCTGTATTAACAGGTATATTATATGAAAAACATTGGAAGCAAGTATTTCCATCTACTCAGCATTGGCACGTCTTCATGTGTAGTATCCAGTATTTTTCACCACATTTCAAAAAGATTCAGAGAAATTGGAAAAAGCACCGAGGACTTTAGAAAACATGATATAAGAAAAGGCAGAAAGGAACTGGGATACAGTATTTCATGGTGTATAAATCAAGGTTTGAAGTCCAATTTTTAACTCTTAAAATTTAATTTCAACTTATACACTGTATCACCATCCCTTGTGAGCAGTGCCACTCTCAGCATTCAGCTGGCGCAATCCAAGCAGCACCACTCACAGGGGATGGGGCTGTGCCAGCCCAGCACCAAGCTTGTCCCCTGCGAGTGGCACCAGGCCTGGTGCTCAGCTGGCACGGCCCCATCCCCTGCGAGTAGTGCTGCCTGGGCTTTAATAAAATGTGGGTCAACCTATACACTGTGCCTATTAAAATCCTAACTTTTTGCATTGGAAAACTGGGGTTGACCTATATACTTTATGGACCTATACACCATGAAATATCGGGATTTAGTCTAGATCTGGTCTATATTTTCAAATACAAAAGAGGATGGCAATCAATTGTTCTCACTGTTCACAGGGCACACAACAAGAAATAATGGGCTTGAACTGCAACAAGGGAGACTTGATATTAAGAAGAACTTTCTAAGTATGAAGGTGGTTAGACCCTGGAACAAATTACCTAGAGAGGTTGTGGAATCAGGTTAGCTATATATTTGTCTGGGGCAGCTTAAACACGGATGATCCCACCTGAGCAGAAAGTTGGACTAGGTGACCTCTGAGGTCCCTTTTACCCCTATTTTTTGGGGGCTGTGATTTAGCTGTCCAATTCCCACTTCCTTTTATTGGAAATAGGAATACAAATGGCTTAGGCAGCTCTGAAATCTCAGCCTGTGAATGTATAATTTCATAACACTACAAGCATATCAGTAATGAGTGACTACCACTTAGTGACAGGATCTACAACTTACATTGAGATTCTAGCTTCTTATACACTCTGCCTCCTTCCCCACACACCGCCAATGCACAGAACATGAGCCACAAAATACTCCCTCCGGCACTGCGATGAACTTAAATTCTTGAGTGCAGTGAAAAGGCAACAAGGCCCACAAGAATGTCAGCAAAGTCAGGCTGAAGTGATTAGCAGCAACACTTCCATGAGGAGCTGTTGCACAGATTCATTAACCTGATTGCACTGTACTCCCTCTGAGTTCCAACTTATCCTCCAGCCAAGATGGGGCAAAAACAGGATCTAGAAATCTACCAGGTCACCTTTTAGCAAGTACTTTTACAGCAGTCTGCAAGGTCAGGGTTACCATATTTTCAGTCTAAAAAAAGAGGACATCTGTTGTGGGGGAGGGAGGAAGGGGTAGATGATTGTGCACGGGCAATGATATGCCCATGTCTGACCCCTGCCCCTCACTCCCAAGCTACAGCCCCCCAGCCCTGCTGCTGCCCCTCACTCCTGACCCACAGTACTCCACCCCTGAGACCATGCTGGTGCCACTAATTCCCAACCCACAGTCCCCCCATCCCTGCTGATACCCCTCACTCCTGCCCTGCATCCCCCTGCCCCCCCCAGCCCTGCCAGTGCCCCTTACTCCCGATCCATGGCCTCCTGCTACCTCCCCCCCCAAGCCCTGCTGCCCATGCAGCTCCTTGCTGCCCCCAGAGAACCCTCCCCACCCCCTTCCCACTGAACCCCAGTGTCAGCAGGTATGTGCATGTGCACGCACGCACACACACACACACACACAGACTTACCTGGCTCCAACTGCCAGGACCCACACATAGACCACATGATGCCCCCCAATCACCCTGCACTCCCTCCCCCATGCCCCAGGCACCTCCTTGCTAAGGCAAACCAAGAAGTGCCAGGAAAGCAGAGGCAGAACAAAATCCTGAACATTTGATGATATTTTTAAAAAACCTCCCAGACAGACATGGGACATGTCTGGGAAAACCCAGATGTATGGTAACCCTACACAAGGTCTAGCCTAAACTATTCACATATCCTATTCCTCGCTTGGAGAAACTCTGATAATTATTTTAATGTTATATGAGTACCTAGACAAAGGTCATGCTGCTATGAAAGCTGCTGCTTTGAATGGTGGGGGGGGTTTAAATCACATACCATTGCAGAGGCTTTAGGGTCATTTATTTTTTCTCTTGGAAATTGTTTTTATATACCTGTTCTGTTGTATATAACCAGGGGTGGATCCAGGTGGAAGGGGGAGGGAGTGGTGTGCTAATGTAGTTTGTAGTCTCCTTTTGATTCCTGTTCCACCCAAAGTTAAAAAACGTGCTGCTGCCACTGCTGGGCAGTTTTCTATTAAGGCATCAATAAGAAAGTCAAATGACTTCATGGATTATTAAAATATATCTTCCAAACTCTTCGTTCCACAGGTGTTAACAACTCTCTCTCCTTTTTAATCATCTTGATGTTCCACTAATGAAGCTCGACTTTCTTCTGCAATTCTGCTGTCTGTTAGCTGCTCCTGGTAGTGTAGGTTCTATTTCACAGTCTTAAAGACTGTTTTTAACTCATTCCAATAATGTTATATTTGTTTTTGCATCAATCTTAAACAGAATAATACAATCCTAGGCCCCCAGCATATTAGTAACACTTCTGGTTTCTTTTTACGTGCAGTAAAATATGGGTTGTGTGATATGTGGTGATGCACCTCACCAGGTGTACTCCCCTTTTCAAACTCCTAGATCCACCCATGTATACAACTCAGTTTTATTTACTAAATTTGCTAATTTGTTGACTGAAATCTGAGAAATTACAGGCAATTTATATGCAAAAGCAAAATGGTGCAGTGCTTACAGTACCATGGACAAGGGTGAAGGGATGAAGAGTACAACAGAAGCTGCCCATGTTGGCCCTGTAACCATTGGGAAATGAGCCATAAATGAGATGCCCACAGTTTTACAACCTGAAACTGAGCAATGGCTAGTGACAGGTAAAAAATAAAACAACACCCCCTCACACCCCCCCCCGCAAAAAAAACCCCAAACACACTTATCGTACAGGAAAGTAAATGGATGTGGGTAAAATAATTTACCCAAAGTAAAGCCCTCTTTCTTCCATCTTCATGGCTTTTGAGTGGGGAATCTTCAGCCTAACAGATTTTATTTAATTCATTAATCTATCATTGAGCTGTTTCCCAGGACAGTTTCCTTCCCAAGCCATGGCATACTTTTCTGACTCCCTGTGTACCATGTGAATATAGCTCTGGAAAAGAGCCCACACAATGAACTTCCAACACCCTCTAAAGCTAAGCTGACCGAGGCTGCAAGGGAACTGTGCTCTATATGAGATTTGGGGAATGCCTAATAGAGACATATCCAGCTATTTTGGCACATCTACCCTCGGCAGAGTGGGGCCAGGAGGTAGCCAGAGTCTTTCACCATAGCACAGGCTCACTGCACTTCGGGTGCTGCTGTGGCTACGGGATGTGTTCCCTGCTCACCATCTGCAGCAGCCCCCATGGCATGGACTCCCTGAGGGACACTATTCTGGCATCCCCTCTAGATCAGCATAACAACAGGTAGACAAGCAGGGTGTGCGCTCCAAGTGCTGCTTAAAGTGGGGCAAGTGCAAGAATGGAGCTTCACCCTAATGTTCTCCTCCCCCTGCTCCTTTCATGCAGCTCCCGCTCTGACAGTGGGGAGGACATAGCAGCAGTGGTGGTATGTGATACAGAACAAGCACCCAGCATTTTGCTGCTACTGGGAGTGATGCAATCTCATTTTTTGCTGCCAAAAACTGCTGTCCACCAGAGATGAACTTCCTACTGCAGCAGTGATCCTTCAGCTGCTGTTCCTACACTGTAAGGGCTCAGTACTGGCGAGTTTCAACTCTGGTAAGAAGGGCTGGTGCTCTGCTTGCCCACCTCTAGTTACATTACTGAACAACTAAAGTTTAGATTTAATAGAGAAAAGTAGTTAACTCAGTTAGCCTGAAATCAGGTCCAAGGCAGGGGAGAGTTGTACCTTATGACTAACTAAATTAGATTCAATAGCGAACAAGACCAAAATAAAAACCTAACACCCTTTTCAGAGCTATTATACCCACACCTCTGTCACAACAAATAGTCGCCATAGCTACACATCCATGGAGATATTAAATTGATTTATGCTTTGGTAGTTTACTGTAAGTTTACTGAAGAGACATGTATTTCTTTCACATTGGTTTATGGGTAGTAGACAAGCATTTTCAAACCACAGAAAAGGACCGGCCAAAAATAGATAAAAGAAACCGTAAAATAAGCATTTTATCCTTACTCTTTCAAATATTTGATCAAAGATTTCACAGAATTCCTATTAAGGTCAATAGGGGTTATAGTATGCAATTAAAATCCTATTAAAAGTCCCTTAAAATATAAAAATATATTCTTAATTTGTCATTTCCCAATAGCAAGATATAAAAATAGGGAAAAGACCCCTTCCTCTCTCTCCCCACAAAGAAATGAGCTACAAGAAAAAAAACAATGCAGGAAATATTTAAAGGCTAGAGCATTAATTTTAGCCTATGCAACACTGCTTGTTACTTGAGTTTCATGATTCTGCATTTATGATTTGAATAAATTACAGCAGACAATGTAGGATTCTCACCCGGTCTGTGAGAGAAGGAGTTTAATTCAGTCTAAAATGAAGGCCATCCCTTGCTTGGAGAAGTATTTTAAATGCTTGAGGCAGAGACCTGGATACATGTAGACATGGGCTTGCCACAATGGGCGTCAGAAGAAAGAGCATGTTTGCTGCAGAAAGTAAGGGGAAAAAGCAAAGAAATAAAAGACAAGCAATAAAAAATGGGGAAATAGCACTAGACATACCATAAAGGAGGTAGAAGTGGACTCCTGTCCATGAACAGATGCTAAAATGGAAATGAGCTTTGAGGCAAAGACAACTAATGCCAAAATTGTGGCACTGTGGATGCAAGCACAGAATTCCAAATGAAATCAACATCTCATTCTGATCCACCCACTGTGCACACAAAGCACCCATAAAGGGGTAGTATCCATCAGACTTTGCTTATGGCTCATCCTAATTGGGTTCAAATCCAAATACATGAGCTCCATTATTATTCTGTACTCCAATTTCAACGCTATCAGCAGGGTAGGGCATTTTCAGCTGTCAACATCACCGGGAAAAATTAAACTATACCTATTTACTTTGTGCAGAAAACAAATTAAGTGAATTCACCTTATAATATTCATGAGGCAGGGACCAGAATACAGCTGTAATGCTTTATGCCAGCACAAATGCTCTATGCTAGAGGCAAAGGATTGAATATTGGCCCCACTGACAAAACTCTGACTGGCTTCATGGAAGCATGATTTGGCCTCAAATAAATACCAATTCCTCTAAAATACTGGTATGATAAATACCATTAACATAGTTTGTTCCTCTAGTTTGTTCAGCCTTTATTTTTGTTTGCAGTTAGACATAGCAAAATATTTTCCAATGAATCAGTTTTAGGCTGGAATATGCCACTCAAGTAAATCAAAGCATTTTGCTGAAGAGTATTGGTATGATCAAAAATGTTGACAAAAAAGCATCTACAATAACCTCATTTTAATGAAGTGGAAGTGCTTTGTTTCAATGAAAATTTTGTCTTCTATAATTATAATTATTATAGCAATACAAAAGTTGTGTATCATACACATAAAGTCAAAACAATTAAATAAAAACAAAATGCTATAAAATTGTTTAAACAAAATTAATTTAAGTAAGATAATTTTGATCCATCTTCAAAATGAAATTTACAAATAATTTCACTGAAGGAAAATTCAATTTTCATTCTGATTTAGGATGAAGGAATTTTTTTCTTAACATAGTATGAAACTCTCATTGACTTCAAACTCATTGATCTCAAGTTAATCAAAGTTCTACCATACATCCTTTTGGGTTCAAAGGTTCATGCTTAGTCCAAGATGTTTCATTTCTATTATGTTTCTAATTTTATATTTGGTTTCCTTGCTATTCAACTATAACAGCAATTTGTCCTTTCATTGCTTAGCACCTCTCTTCAAATTACTTTATAACATAACAGGCTATACTGTGCTGACGATCTTCAGCACTGAACACCCTAGGTTTAAACAAAATGCCTAGTGAAGAGCAACTACTGAAATACCCTTTGAGACAGTGCACCATATCATTTTTTTGCATCCCATTATGACAGGGCTGGCAACTGATGTAGAGGAAATAAAGCATGATTCTGCCATCACCCTTTGTCACTTTCCTAGTCCTTGCATAAATGCATAAGAGCTAAACTGAGCTTTTTCACCTTGAATGGCACACCCATGGTCTTTGGCTAATCATCTGAGCGCTTTGAAGTGATAGATAATACCACCATCACTGCTCTGGAAATGGGAAAGCTGTCACATGATAGGATTAGAATCCAGGAATTCCCAATACCCTGTACTGGACTCAGATCACTCTACAGTGTTGTAGATTATGAATGCTTACAGATATGGGGGGAGGGGAAGGGCACTTTAAACTTGATGTGCTCCTATACTGAGCCCAGTGCATGCCCAGAAGAGAGACTGTGTTAGTTGGCACTGTGTAAGCTTTAGAGCTGTGCAAAGCTGCAGTCCTCAATTCGATTCGGTGGAGATTTGGCCCAATTCAGTGGCCAAATCCCTGAATCCAAATTAAATCACAGGACACTTAAATCTCTTCAGATTGAATCAGAACCCTCCAAATTGATTCAGAGAGATTCAAAAAGATTTGGAGATTGGGACATAGACACAGTTTTAAAAGATACCTCTAGGTAGCAGGCAGCTGTGATGCTGGGGTGGATGGAGCATCCCACAGGAGCATGGGGGGCTCCCCAGCATGCTCAGCAGCAGACCCAGAAGTGGACCAGAATCACTTGCACTCCACTTCCGGGTCTGCTAGGCAGCATGTGCGGGCCCCCCCCCAGCTCAGCAACTGGTGCCTCCTGGGTCTGGGGGGGGGCACTCGAGATCCCCCTGTGACCAATCACTGAGCCGAGCGAGTGTGGGGCGGGGAGCCCAGAGCACTCCCGGCAGACCTGGAAGTGGACTGGAAGTATTTCCAGTCCACTTCCAGGTTCACCACCAAGCACGTGGAGGCCCCCCCCACACACACACACTCCTATGGGACTCTCCATGTACCCCAGCATTGCAGCATTTACAAGCCTTGCTGGTACCTTGAGGTTTGTAAAAAAACCTTTCAAAGCTGTGTCTATGTCCGAATCACTGATTCTCTGAATCAGCATTGGATCTTCAGATTTGGATTCAGCTGAATCAAATCAGGGACAGTGATCCCTAAGGGACCACAACTCAACTGGAAGAGGAGTCCAAGAGGAGTGGTTGCTTCTCAAGGGAGCGATCCTGACAGCACAAGGGATGGCCATACCATCTTGGAGGAAGGGTACCAAAAGGGTGCAGCAACCCCCTTGGCTCAGCAGGGAACTTGAGGATTTCCTACACCTCAAAAGAGAGACTTATAAAGGATGGAAGGTTGGAATTACCACCAAGGAGAAGTATTCAGCACTGGTCCATACCTTCAGGGAGCAGATCAGGAAAGCCAAGGCTGCAACCGAGCTCCATCTGGTTTCACATATCATGGATAACAAAAAGTCCCTTTTTAGATACGTAGGGAGTCAGAAGAAAGCCAAGGGTAATATTGGACCCCTGCTGATTATATTTATACCTAGCATTGGTGTTGATCCAGTAAAGGATCACCTTGAGAGGCTGGACACCTTCAAGTCAGCTGGTCCTGACAGATTAAACCCGAAGGTACTCAAGGAGCTGGCAGGTGTCATAGCCCAACCACTGGCAAAAATATGCAAAAATTCATGGCACTCACATGAAGTACCTGAAGACTGGAAGAAGGCCAATGTGGTACCCATCTTCAAGAAAGGGCGGAAAGTAGATCCCAAGAATTACAGGCCAATCAGATTGACCACAATTCCCGGTAAGATTCTTGAGAAAATTATCAAGGAGACCCATCTGGATAAGCTGGCTGAGGGCAACATCCTAAGGGATAGCCAGCATGACTTTGTTGCAAGTAGGTCTTGCCTGACCAATCTCATCTCCTTCTATGACCAGGTGACGTATCACCTGGACAAGGGAGAAGAGACTGATGTCATATACCTGGACATAAAAAAAGCCTTTGATCTGGTGTCCCATGACCTCCTCATGACAAAATTGGACAACTGTGGTCTTGGCTACAACACAGTCTGATGGCTGGGAAATTGGCTCCAAGGTCAGACCCAGAGAATAGCGGTTCATGGCAGCAAGTCATTATGGTGCTCTGTGACCAGTGGCGTCCCCAAAGGTTCTGTTCTTGGACCGGTTCTCTTCAACATCTTTATGAACAATGTGGACACTGGTGTCAGAAGTGCACTGGCTAAGTTTGCCAATGACATTAAACTCTAGGGCATAGTGTCCACACCTGAGGACAGGCTAGTGATCCAGGCTGACTTGGATAAGCTTGTTAAGTGGGCAGACTCAAACCTGATGATGTTCAATACCGATAAATGCAAGGTACTCCACCTCAGGAAAAAAAACCCCACAGCATACTTATAGGCTTGGCAGTGCTATGCTTGCTAGCACCACTGCTGAAAGAGACTTGGGGGTCATGACTGGCCACAAGATGAACATGAGCCACCAATGCGATGTCACAGTTGGTAACGCAAACAAAACCCTGGCTTGCATCTATAGATGCTTCTCAAGCAAATCTCAGGATGTCATCCTCCCACTGTACTCGGCCTTGGCAAGGCTGCAGCTGGAGTACTGCATCCAATTCTGGGCTCCACAATTCAAGAAGGATGTCGAGAAGCTTGAGAGAGCAGAGCCATGCACATGATCAGAGGGCAAGAGAATAGGCCTTATGAAGAGAGGCTGAGAGCCATGGAACTCTTCAGTCTGGAAAAGCGCAGGCTCAGGGGGGAACCAGGTGGCTGCCTATAAGTACACAAGGGGTGTTCATCAGGATCTGGGAGAACATCTGTTCACCAGAGCACCCCAAGGAAAAACAAGGATCAATGGTCATAAACTCCTACAAAACCATGTTAGGCTGGACATAAGAATCATGTTAGGCTGGACATAAGAAAAAAAGTCTTTACTGTCTGAACCCCCAGGACCTGGAATAGACTCACTCCAGATGTGTGTGCAGGCACCTACTCTGGACTCATTCAAGAACGCTTGGATGCTTATCTTGCTGTGGTCCTTTGAACCTAGCTGACTTCCTGCCCCTGGGGCAGGGGGCTGAACTTGATGATCTTTAAGGTCCTTTCCAGCCCGAACGTCTATGAAATCTATGAATCAAATCAACAAATTGAATCATTGTCCTTGATTCAGACCAAAGCAGAAATCGAATCAAATAGGGCCCACTTCACATACCCCTAGTTAGCTTTCCCAACATCTGTATTGATTGGGTGGTTTAGTGGGGCTTTTTTGGCACTTTTATCTAATAGCTGATTGAATCAGTTATTAGATAAAAGCAAGACAAAGCCCTGCTGAAGCTCCCAATATATACAGATGCTGCAGACCTAGGTCAAAGTAATGCACTGCTGCTTCTGGTAAAGTTTGTTTTTTTTTCCACCCACGATATCGGTCAGCATCCTATGTGCCTTATACTTGTGTTTCTATAAGGAGATTTTTTATTTGTATGTGTGCATGCTGGTGCAACTGGTGCCCAATTCTTGTTGATTCCATTTTTCCTTTCCTTCCCACTTATTTTTTTCAATACACTTGACTTCTGAAAGCTTTGGCTTTAGCCAGGTGACTCATAGCTTTTTCCAGCTGGCTACTCTCATGTTCTATCATCATTTTATAAAAATGAAGGTGCAGATCTATTCAGCATAGTTCTACTGAAACCAATTAAACTAGAGCAGAGGTACCCAAACTTTTTCTTATTGCATACTTCCTTCCAGATTTACCATCTGCCCGCATACACCTACCAGTATACATTTTATATTTTAAACCTTTATATGCCAACTATTATTATAATGAACATTAAATCAGACATTACATAATTTCTCCTGCATACTCCAGTGGTACGTATACTGCACGTTGGCAACCCCTAAACTAGAACATTTACACTAACTGATTATTTAATCCTAAATCTCTGGCTCTTAGAATTACAAAGTAATACCCACATTTTGAACTGAGTATAGGGAGATGTCAGAAACAAAAGTTTGAATCACTTCATTCAACCTGACATTGTATTCACTAGGAAATTTGATCGCATTATAAATATCAAGCATGTTCACTATCAAAGCATGTAAGAAGTTAGATTTTTGTAATATGAAAATCTACTGTCTTTCATATTTGGCATCTCATTTTGACATTTTACTTTGTTGTAGGCTGACAGATCTTGAGGTATAGGCAGAGCTTGAGAGATTAATACTACTTACAATTTTTTAATTTGATCCCTGGTGGCTGCAATACAGTAGCAATGCTTGAACCTTCTGTTAAACCATGGGACAAACATATCAGAAGCAAGCAACAACCGTACAAACTTTCCTGTTGTTGCTTTTGGTGACTCTACTTTTAGCTAGAAAAATACCTTCCCATTTGAGAAGAAATGGGGTACCTTCCCTTTCCAAGATCATTGGTGTATGTCCACCTTTTGAACAACATCTATCTGTCATTGGAAGCTCTAAACTATAATCATAATAATCAGAAATCACTGAACCTGAATCTACCAAAGTCGTTCTCCTCTGATAGTGTCACTGAGACTACAGTAATGGGAAACTGAAATGAAAGGTAATTCAATACACGTGGGAGACTGCTGCATGACTTCAGAAAAAATAAAAGCTTCACATATGCAAATTGGAACCATTGCCTCCTGCTCTCATTAATGCTGTGGCAGACTTGTTTGAAAATGTTGGTAAACTAAGGGAAATATAACTGCAACAGTTTTTGTAATACAAAAGAGTTTGCACTCTGCAGGTTCAGATTCACAGGTTTCTGGACCTAGCCAATCTAGTTTGTTTATCAAAAATAGTTGGTTTGAAATTATCGGAAAACAATGGTAAACATTATAACCGGGTTTGTTTGTAGGTGCATGCGTGTGCATAATACCAAATATAATCTTTGCAAAACTCAGTATTAGAGCTTAGTGAGTAGCATACAACTATTTATTGGAATTTTTAATGAATGAATTTGCTTTGTCTATACTGATGATCATTTATATTTACAAGAAATGAGCATTCAGGGAATTGAGTTTTGTGGCAGGTTTTTGATTCGATCTCCATTGACATCAATAGCAATCTCTCCGTTAACTCTGTTAGGCAAAGAATCAAGCCCAGAGTGAAAATTTCTGGTGTGTTTATTTACAAATATTTCACCACAAATACTTATACTTGCACTTCCAGCTAGAGGCATGACAGTGCTATGTCTCTTTTCTGACCTATTGTAGCAACTCAAATTTCAAGTGATGAATATCCGTGAAAAACACTTCCTGACCAATACAAAATTGAAAGAAAAAAAATCTATCAGAACAAAATCTGGTGAATAATTTTGAAGAACAAATTCAAGGAAATTGCACTCTGAGAGCAGACTTTTCACAAGCTCAACAAGAGCATCAGATAAGGTATTTGACAGTTCTACTCAGCTTCCATCGCATGAAATCTCTCAGTGAAAAAGCACTCACTAAATTCTTTAATGTATGACATGTATACAAACAATGATCATTATAAAATTCAGACACTGTGCTCTCCTCATCAAGCTGTTTCCTCAACACCATAACTCACAGTGACTATATAGGAAAGTGGATTCATATGACAATTGAAGGTGATGTCCCTGTGCCAGGGCCAGAACTAATATAGCTCTATGAATGATACAGGAGACTAAACCAAAATCTGTGTAGGCAGTGTTACCAGTCACAAACACTAAAAACAGCAAGGGGCTGGAGGAAAATATCCTTTTAATCTTGCCTCCTACTGCCCATCAACAAATGTGCTGACTTTTAAGCAATTTAATACTCCTGAACTCTGATGTTAGAAGCTGTAGGCTGTCTCCTTTGTCTTCTCGTAGTTTTACTGCAATAGTGGTAATAATACTTTTATTTATAAAGCAGACCCTGCTGAGTTGCTTGGAGTGATGCACAAACAATTAAAACATTGTAATAAACTAGAATAATTAAAGCATCAAAATACAAGCTGTAAGAAGCAAAGTTATGAGGATAAATATTGTGCGTAGGGTTTTTTTGGCAGGGTTTAACTGTTATCACCAGTGTGATACTATGTTATGAGAAATTCAGAAAATCCATGAAGTATT
This sequence comes from Alligator sinensis, assembly GCF_000455745.1. Classification (NCBI taxonomy): domain Eukaryota; kingdom Metazoa; phylum Chordata; order Crocodylia; family Alligatoridae; genus Alligator; species Alligator sinensis. Next base: position 526,066 of record NW_005842319.1, read on the forward strand.
GTACTTCTTCAGGATAGAATTTCCCCTTTCAAGTCAATATCTTTCCCATTTTCTAACCTCTGAAGCATCCTAGTGTCATAACCCAAAGGTATGATTTTGTGTGTGCTTCGGCACTAGAATTATCCCCGCCAAATTACAGCTTCGTTGCACGGTAGAGTTTTCTGCTGCAGAGGAGAACCCCGGTGCAAGGAAGAGTTTCCCACCTATTTGTGGCTTCCTTTGCAGAGTGCATTGCTCAAGTTGCAAGAGAAATGCACGGTGCAAAGGAGTTCCCGCCACCCGCATGCAAATTGGTTCCCCGTTATTGGCTAGTTCTAAATTATTCCCACGTGGCAGCTAACGATTGGCCTGTTAGCCATATAAGAGGCTTGAGCGGTTTCCGCCCAAGCCGAAGAGGACTCCACATCCATCTCGTGGGAACTCTGGGTACATGGCAGGGTAATAGAGACCCTGTGAGAGATTCAGAGGAGTTTGGCGACCTGATCCATCGCCCACCTCTTCCCGTCTTCGAGCGATAATTTTATAAGACGTATCTACGAAGTTTCTATTTCGGTGACGCGCTTGTCCAGGGCATCCGGAGCTCTGTTTCCGTGGATCCTAGCAAACTCCACGTGATCGTTCGTGTTATTTTTGTCTGTAACTGCAACTCAAGCAAGTTTTCCAGCCTGCACCGCGACCATCTCCGGTGTAAGTAAACAATTTTTAAATCTACCGCTACGAGTCTGTGCCTAATTCTAGCTTGACGCACGCCCTCTCCGACCCCGCGTGCCCAGGCTGCTGGCCACAGCCCGCGCAGAGTACAAAAAAGGGCCGGGCTCGCACCCAGCCCACACACCTAGAAACTAACAGGATGAAAAAAGAAATTTTCAGGATTGCTCTTCAGGTTCTGGAAAGGTAACAAAATGGGTTCATTCTCTCTCTACTTCAACTGGTTTTATACTAATATGACTCCATTGATTTAATGGAGTTTCTCTTGATTTACACTAGTGTGAAATGAGAATCCATATATTAGTCAAGTAAAACATGGACACAAGAGTTTGGATTCAGGAATTCTAGTCTGTGTTATGGTATCGAGTCACTCTGTACCTTCAGGCAAGTCACTTAGCCTCTTAGTGTTTCAATTTGTCCTTCTGCAAAATGAGTATAATGTTCTTCTCGCTAGGGTGGTGTGAGGTCAATTTCTGATCTCGCGTCAACAAAATCAGGAGGTTCAGGCAGTGGAATTAGGCTGGGGTACAATCACCGAGAGTGTCTTTCATTGCGGAAGCATTTTACAAACTACACACAATAGAGAACATGAAGAGCACTGAAAGCAACTTGCTCTGAAGTGAAGAATGGAAACCAACTGGTACACAGTAAAAAAATTGTACTGTGATAGAAAATTTCCAAAAAAACCCAGGGCAAAAGCTTAATCATATGAAAAGTGTAACAAAAATCACTAACATCTAAACAGAACATACAGGATCTCGTGTTGTTTTGCTCCCATTGGTCAGGTACAGACATTCAGGGGTGATGTGTAGGGTGTGCACATGGGTGCATGTGCACCCCTAATACGTGTTGGTGCACCCCCTGCAAAAAGGTGCTCGCCCCCCCCGCCACCAACAGTGCCGGCGGCAGCTGCAGGAGCTCCATGCTCCCCAACGCTGGGCTCCCGCTGCTGCTGTGGGCATGCGCCGTTCATGCAGACGTTATACCTTGTTGGTATAAATGATCAAAAACCGGCCTATCCCCGTAACAGAGCAGAAGTTTGGCACACATTGCATTGACCATTAAAACATATTCACCCATTTCAGGGCAGCCCATAGGGTCAGAGACAACTGGAATTGTGCAGACCTGAGTAGGGGATAGAAAAGGGAGGGAAGAATAATTTCAGTGAGGCAACACAGGCCTCTCTATGAAATGCAAACTTTGCTGGCAAAACACATGCAGGCTATCACTCACAGTGGGCCACAGGATGGTTATTGTAAAGTATGTAGATAAAATAGAAACAAAATACTGTTGAAAACCCCCCCCCAGAAATACACATGCAAAATAAAAAAGCTGTTTAGATCTAATCTTGAAAATCAGCTGCTTTAAACAAATTCCTATAATTATTTTTTTAATTACTGTATTTATAATCTCTGTTTCTTTTATGTCTCTTACAAAGATATAGATATAGATATATAACTCCCTCCCCACCCACTGCCCCCCAATCTCCTATTGTAAGCAGTTCCCCTGCTTTAACCTTCATTTGTTCTTCACTGCTGGAATAAATGGTTAATATCTCAAGGGAGTATGCATGTTATTTGTTATTGATTTTATAGCTCAATAACATAGCAGGACTGCAAACAGGTTGGTATCAGATTAGGAAACAACCACTTAAAAGGAGACACCAGCTGTGCACTTGTGATAAATTACATTTTTCCCCTATGAATTTTATACCTAGTCATAGTTAGTTTACAGGATTTGGCACCAGATGGACTGCCTGCTAGTGAGGTAGGGTCAGGGTGTTATAGCTGCAAGATGGCCCAAGGAATATGTAAGAAGCAAGGTTGTGAGCTAACGATCCAAAAAGAAAAATACCCTGAAAGTGAGTTCTTTTGAACACTGTATCAAAATCAGAGATTTGTATATCATGAAAGGTTTGGCATGTACCTCTGTTTTTTTGGATTTACTGCAGACGTGAGGTTGTGTAAAACAGGAGTATACAAATGGTAAATATGACAACAGTATTACACTGAGAAAGTGTCTCAAAAACTGGATTATATATATATATATATATATATATATATAAGCAAATTACTTCATGGTTTTTGGAGCTGTTGAAAGAAAATCATCTACAAGGGAAGAGAAACTCTAAATTTTGAATTGTTTTTTCACAGATCACTGATACAGTATGGCAGACACCATTAATTGTGATTTGCAAGTAATTAATGTTATCTCAGTATTTACAGAATATGGGGATAACCTTAATTAGACGGAAAGATAAAATTGTAAATATTTTAATGGCAACTATTGTATCTGAATACAAGAGCTCACAGAGTAGGCAGATTACAGAAGTTGTTTGCAAAGTACAATACACCCAGAGCTTTTCACTTGATTCCAATTCTTTCAAAGTATGGATTGTTATAATACACACACAAACACACACACACTTCCATTTCTTGCTCTCATTTATGTTGGCTTCAAATCTGTGTTACTGCACTGTCAATTATATGATAAAATAATGAAACCTGGAGATGAAAAAGGCATACTGGATCATCCTGTTTATATCCTTCACCACTGAAGTATTATTGCCAGAATAAATTCATATATGCTTTATCAAGTTTAATTTTACCACAAACAGAATTTAAATGAAATAGTTTAGATGTCTTCTAAGGAAATGTGTTGGCAATTAAAACTATATCAATGGTGTCTATAACGATCAATGAACCAAATGTTGCCCTTGTTTTAGCCACAATTCAGGCAAAATGTAAATGTCTGTATAGCCCCACTAAAATCAAAAGGATTGTTTTCTCTTGAACTCAGCTGAACTACTCACAGAGTTAAAGTTAGGTACAAATCTTAAATACTTTGCTGAGCTGATCCTTCTGTAGAACCATCAAGTATAACTCAGTTGTGCTCAATTTTCCTCTGAAGGCTTGGCCTGCAGCCTCTCTCCCCTAGCCCTACTCCCCACCCCTCTTCCCCCAGTTCCAGTGCTGTCTGCAGATAGGGAGGGGGGAGAAGGAAGTGGGATTGAGTTACAGGCTGGGGTTTTCCTGACCTGAGCAAGAAGGGTAGGGGGTTGGGGTTAGAAAAGAGAAAACAAAAGTTATTAGGCTTGTAAGGTTGGGGGGCTCCAGTCCACCCACCCCCTTCCAGCTCAGGCTGGGCAAATCCCTGCCCACAGTTCCCCCCACTCCACCCTTCTTTCCTGTAGACAGCACCAGGGGTGGGACTGGGCTGCATCAGCCCAGCCCTAATCATGTTGACAAACTGACCCTAGAGAACAGGAGTTCCCTAAGGCACTCCACTTTGGAGTGCCATCATCTGATCCCGCATTAAATAAGGGTTTTCTCATGCAATCAGCCTCTTTGAAAGCACTCTGCAACCATGCACGTGCCATGGCTGTCGAGTGTTTTCAGGGGGCTGATCACACGACAAATCTCACTTCTGTCAGCGCCCTGTAGGTAGCTTACTTCTCTTACATTGAAGGGTAAAGTACCTCACATTTACCAAAGGGTATAAGCTTACATAAAGTTAGATAATAGTTGATATGCTATTAACCATCATAACCTTGCTTATCTTATGGTAAATTGTCTGTGTTCCTTTAAGCTAATTTGCATTGTTGTTAATTAAAAGAAATGATGTGTTTTAAGTAGAACGATGGTCATGTGACAAGAAGAAAGAAATCAAAATCAAATTTGTAGATTTCAGTAATGAAACAACTGTAGTGCAATGCTGGCCATATTCAAATCAATGGCAAACCCCAAATAACTTGACTTAAATGGGACCAAGATTATACTCTTTTATCCCATTAGTTCCTATGAGCATAGAACTGAGTCACCGCAAGGGCAATCAATCCAGTAGCAAGACAAAGAGGAAGAATAAGTTCAATTCTGAACTTTCTAATCAGGTAAAACTGCTGTGGGCTTTAAGATTATCTTAATTAATTATGCCTTTCAGGACTAGGCCTTAAATATCTAAGTATGGGATAAGGCTTGGGCTTTCACAAAAATAAGGGAAAGGGAAGGTTGCATAAAACAGTCGCCATTCAACAGTGAATAATTGAAAAAAATAATCGAATAACTTATTCCAAAAATATGAAATTCATCAAATGTGTTTTTTTGACTAAGATGTTCATGAATTATCCACCCAGCTCCATTGCCGAGTGAATAATGCATTAATAATGAATATGAAAAAAATATAATGAAATTTATCAAATTAATTACTCAGAGTATATGAGAAACCAAAATTATTCTCCATGCTGTACTCCAACAATAGAATACCAGAATAGCCTGCAAACATTAAGGATCTTATTTTTTAGTAGAATATAGAGGATTTTAATTTTATAATAAAGTATTAGAGTGGTATCTTAAACATTATTAGGTGCATCTACTCGAGCAATTAAGTCAATTCAATAAAGTCTGGTGCAGTTTACACTGGAGTCAGCTGCTTCCTGGGCTTAACATCCGCACACGCACCTGGGACAGCAGCATTTTGTGCCAGAGAGGGGAAGCCGCTTGTGGGGGGGCAGCCCCAGGCTTCAGATGGTGGCATTGGGCAGCGGAAGTGTTGGCTGGGGCATGAGAGTGTTAAAATGTGGAGCCGTGGGGCAGGCAGCACCTTTGTGCCCCAGCCAGCCCCATAGTGCAGGTTTTTAACAAGCACTCTAGTAATAAAAAGTGTAAATTGTGTTGGTATATGTTCCCTATAGCCCATGTTTCAAACATCATCCTGTTTTGAGAGTGTAAGAAAAGCTGACCTTTTAATGGCCAATACTGTGTTTAAAAGGCTGACAGTTTCAAAGTGTGAGATAACAGTATAATTGTAACACTTCTCATAATAATCAAGGCACTACAATGCAATTAAGTTTCTCTTTCCTTTTTATTTTATTTATCTGTTTATTTATTTATTGCAGTGGGTGGTGGGGAGCATTTAGTTTTAACCTTTTCTTCATAATATTAACATTTCAATATCTTAAGAGACTTGCACTGACTACTCTTATGATCTTCAGAATGAGAATGGAGATGATTTATAGAATTGCTGGACTTTATTCTGAATACTGTAATCCAGGCTATAGTTTTATGTAAAACAATTCCTTGTAAAAGTCAGTTTAGTTATTTTCTTACAGGTTATGGCATTTATAGTATATGTGCACATTTCTTCTTTTTGCACATATAAAATGTAAGGTCATCCACCCACCTCAAGCTGTAGCAGAACTCATATTGATGTCAATGGGATTATTGTCATGAACCCGTGTCTGTATTGTATATGGGCCATCACATAGTTCTAATAAAGTTTGATTTTGAGGATATGCCATCTTGTGACTGTAATATATCTTTTAAAGATTGTTTCAACCTAGTTCAATTCTGTGAGAGGTTTTTATGGTGTTGTTAAGCATACATTAAACAAGGGCAGATGCACACACGTAACCAACACCAAGAAAAAGATCCTGCCAAAACGACAAATGCAGAACCAACCAACATATTATCAGCACTATAATTAACAGGTTCTACAACCCCCCCCCCAAAACATCCGAATTCATGGACCCTACACATGCCTCTTATAAAATGTGACATATTTCACCTAATGCACTAAATGTCCTCATGGAACCCATCTGGGTGAAACTAAACCGCTACTTTGCTCTAGAAATTAACTCTCCAAGAAAAATGATAAAGGGCAAATAAACCCAATTTCACCAGTGTGAGAACACTTTTCATAGAACAACTGCTCCATTTATGGCTTCACAGTCTTTGTATTCAAGGGAAATCTATACAATGCCTTCAGAAGACAGGTCTGGGTATAAAAATTCAAAAAATTATTGGACACTATAAGCCATGAACTTAATACAGACAAAATTTGTAATGAGCCATACAACCAACCTGATCTCTGTGCTAACCTCCCCATACTCCACAGGTTATAACATCCCTTTTTCATTTTGAACTTACTCTTTTACAAATTTGGCTTATCTATTCCAACTGTTCCTTACTTAGTTTCTAGGTAATTTCTGATAACTTGTCTTTACTCCATGGATGTGCTCTCCTCTTCCCCATTTTAAGTGACTACTCCATTTTCATAATGGGGAGAAACAAAAGTAACTACTCAGTTCTACCTCGTACTTAGCTTAGACTTCATCTACCTCTTTCCTTGACCAAGACTGTATAGTCAGTCCAATAAGAGATATTACCAAACAAATCAAGATTCTCACCTAGACAAATGTTTATTACACTAATGCTCTTTATTATCATGCTTCCAAAGTGGCAATAGACTTGTACATTTCCTTGAATTGTGGAACTTCACTTCCACAAGGTCAGCCCAGCCTGTTATGGGTGCACATTGTTTTGGAGGATTCTGAAATGTCTTCTGATGAACCATTCCCCTATATTAATAATAACTATTATAAAAATCCCATATGTTCTGGTGATTTCCATTGCAAAAGCAAAGCCTTGAAATTTAGAAAATACCAGAGTTAAAGTCGCCAGTGCACCCTTTATTTGGTCCCCCACCTTTAAATACAATATGATAAAGTGTATGTAAATAATCTCAATCTGTTTTCTAACCTGTTCCTATTCCAGTCCAGTTTCTTTCTTGAAAACTGCACTTTTCATACCAGTCCAAGCTGCCATCCCCACAATTTGGTTTATTCACATCTACTTCTTTGCCTAACTAATCTTAGCCTTCCTATCCAAATCTCAGTCTTCCAATGCTTGTCCTCAATCCCATCCTCATAAACACATAACAGTTTTTATCTTTGATCACTTTTATCAAATATGCCTATTACATGTAATGATTGCTTAAAATAAATGTATATGATGAAATCACCCTTTTAAACAAATTTAACATATCTTTTATATTGCCCGTTTCCAGAAATATTGCTGTGATTTACTTTCAGTTTTTTCTGTATTTCAATAACCTTGAGTACATTCTAAAAGTCAGTTACGAAAAATGGAGTGTACATCAAAAGTAAAGTTCCCTCTACAAAGAAAACTAGTATTAATTAAGTAAGGTTTTCTCATACTAAACTACCAATACCTTCCCCATTGTTGGCTACAGACCTGGAGAATCACATATATATCCTTGAAATTAGAAATAACACTAGTTCTTGCCAGCACTAATGATCTCCTACAAAGAGCTGAGTGCCTTGTACTGCTGTAATATTAGTATGGGCAGAGGGGCTCAGCACCTCTCAGGACTGTGGCACTGGTGATGCTGTCACTGAAGCCATCTTTATTCCTGGGAGTTCTCATGCCCTTTCAGTCCTTGAAGGTGACACAGGAGAAAACATGATGACAACCAGGCATGACAAATCTTGGAGAATATTTGAATGTAAAATCCCTCCTATGAAATGTAGATATTATTGGAATAACCTGAACAAATTGTGAAATTGGCTGGCAAGGGCATGCCATCATTATCATGGTGCAGTATCTTTGGGAAGAAGCTGTGCAAGACCTTTTGCAAGATTTATTACATTTCTGAAATAAAATAAAATATTAGGCCTTGAAAATTTCTTATTTAAATCCCATCAGTAAGTAACTCCCAAGCCCTCGCCTCCCAGCCAGTGAATAAACCATTATCATATTTTTGCCTTAGCCAAAATGAATGATCTGCTTTTGATAAAAAAAGAAAAGAAAAGAAAAAACTACCTCTGCATCACTTTGAACTGTGAATACGCCCTGGGAATTCTCATTAAAAACTCTGTAAGTTTAAATCTCAGAACTTCACCTCTGTCTTCTCCAGATTGCCTAGTGAGAATCCTGGTAATGTCTTGAAGGCAAACTACAAAAATGAGCATTGCTGTTATTGTGATTTGAGAAACAGGTCTAGACTGACCACAGTCATGAGTCAAAATTTCCTTATTCCCAAATTTACCTCTGACACCAAATCCCTCTCTTGCCTCAGGCAAATCATACAATTCTCTGACTTATTTCATTGGTAAAATGGGGATTATAATAGACAGTTAGTGTACAGGGATATGATCCGGAGTTTAATATTTTAAAACACTGCTCTATGCATGGAATTATATTAATACAAGTACAAGTATGATGGGGAATACAAGGTATGTGTGTAGAAATATCAACTATTGGAACTTCTCTCTTTGTGTGCTTTGGCACAAAGTTAGTCTCTCTACCATGACAGGAACAATCAACACTAGCAGCCATGAAACAGAAGCAAAATTGAAGAAAAGCTAAAGCAGTTCTTTGCACTTCTCTTTCAAGAAATGGAACAGAACAGTAGACTGAAGTTAATGGTTGAATGAAAATCTATGCTCGTGCAAAAATTACATCATTGCTATGTTCTCAGGTTTGGAATGATGAAGCACCTTAAGATGGTCCACAGAATAATATATTATGAGCAGGAATTGGGGGCAGGAGGAGCAAAGGAATGGGGGAGAGGAGATCAATCAGTAGCTCATGAAATGATCCACAAACTAGAACACTTCTGTAATTACATTGCACTTTTGTAATTACAGTTTCTCTATAGTTTTCAGAATACTTCTAATTCAGATGTATTATCACCTTGTTTTTTGATTGGGGATGTGTAGTGTAATTAGAGAAGGGAGAGAGGTCACCAGTTCCAGGTGCCAACATAGAGGGGGAGCGAGTATGGGCCCCACCTCCCCTAAATTGCCTGGCCATAAGAACCCAAGCAGGCACAGAACCAGGCCCCATTGTATATCTACTAGGGGAGGGAAGTGAGCAAAGCACATGAAAGGGCCCTCTTCTCTCGCAGGATTTACTGTGGGAGGCAATATTTGAAGCCGCCTCTTCCCATCTCCCCCGCTTCCACTGTGTCTGAGAGACAAGCAAAGCCAACAGGGACACCAGGAACAGCCCTGTGGAGCCTGCACTGGCCAGACTTCTGGACCAGTGGGCAGTGAGCCCATCCCACAACTACTGCATCCCACAACTACTAAACTTACCCTGCTCCAGCAGGAACCGAAACACTGGTTACCCAAGTGTAGAGAGCAGGGGCAGGCAAGATTCTACTCCCCCTCCCCTGCCTCTCCCCATCCCACTTGCCCTCCCTCTGCTCTTCAGTGATTAGAATCATTCTGACTCCCACCTCCCAACTCTGCCCCAGACATCGAATTATCTTGCCATGCCTCTATGGGGAAATGCTGCAAAGTTTGATTTACAAAAGTGCATCCTGCTGTTAAACTGGCTGCTCACTAAGTCCAGACTTTCTTGGAAGATCAGCTATAAACCGCAATTCTGGAATTTGGGTTTACAGGTGTCAATTCCTAGTATACCACTGCTAGAGAGCCCCTTTGGGCGCATCCACACATGAAAGCATGTGCGCTTGCAGCAGCTCAAAGAGAAGCGGTACAAATTTGAGCTAGGGCTATTTGCCCCAGTGCACATGCCCGGACATGCACTTTGGTGTGGTGCGAATTGTGCCACTTGGGGCAAAATAACCCTGCCTGGCGCCTCCTGGATCTGCAGCCAGGGGAGCATGTGCGCAATCGTGTGGATGCACCTTTAGTGTTTCTTAATAACTAATTTACTGAGTCTCAGTGTTAATTTGGCCACAGAGGAGGAAAGGGTTTCTCCCTTATGCCAGACAACGGGAGTTGGGATGCTTCCTACATAATCCGTCTGATCATTCACTTGGTAGCAGAAGATAGAGTTGATCAGGCAATGGACCCCTAAGAAACAGAAAGGAGAAGAAATGGGGAGAAAGTCTTCTCCTTCAAAGATAAGTTCTAAAGGTTGGTATCAGGTAGGGAGCATCAGAGATGGATCCAGGATCTGGCAAAGAGGGGTGCAGGACCAGCCACTCCTGCTCCAAGCCTCCTACCCCTGCAAATGGTAGGAACACACCCCAATGCAGCAGCCTCTGGGGACTTTAGCAAAGTCCTTGAAGCATTTAAGAATATCCACCTTTCCCTCCATGCTCAGAGAATCCTCCCCTCCCACATCCTCCCCTCCCCTCCTGCTGCTATTGCTTTTCTCACTGTCTCAGAAGCATGGAAGCTTCAAAGCCACTCCTGCCCACTCCAGCTGGGGCACACGTGGGCTGGGAACAGTAACAACTGTAGCGGCAAGAGGTACAGGGGGTGGGTTCCCCCACCCTGCTTGGTCCCCTGAGGAACCCCCTGCCCATCACCTCTTTTGCTTTCACTGTTACCATTTGAGCCCACCCCAGGAGTGGATTTAATGCTTTATCCTGCCCTAGACTGGGGGAAAGCAGCAGCAGGGAGGGGGAATACGGGTGGGGGTGAAGGAGACGGGAAGGGGAGTAAAGGTGATGTGCCTTGAATACAATAGGAGGGAGGGTTCTTACATGTTTTGGAGACTTAAAAAAAAAAAGGCTCCAGAAGCTCCCAGGCTGGATCCAATCTAAAAGAGGGGTGCAGTCATGCCACTGCACCCCCTCTGGATCTACTCATGGAGGACTTCAATTCTGTACTGTGGGGAGGATGTACAAGGAAGAAGTGAATTTTCTTCCCTGCTCTCTCTCTCTAATACTGGAAATGTGTAAAAGCTGACACTAAAATCAGTACGAGTGGGTAAAAGATTTGCTAAAAATATTTTGTAGGGCTGGAGCTATCATCCTTCTAGAGCTAACAAGCAAAGGGGTTGGTCTGGGGCAGTAACTAGAGGAGATACCAGGAGAACCTATGTGATTCTGGAAGTGGCAATACAAACTGAGGCACTTTCCAATGAGTCAATATTTTGCCAAATGTCTCAGCACAGGGAGAGAGAGCATTGCACTGTTAAAGGTGTATATGTAAAAAAAAAAAGATCTTATGTAAGACCAAGGTTCTGAAAAATTGTGACCATTAATTAACCACCAATAAACTTGTAAATACTCAGCTGAGTAACCCCAATCCAACCCGTAATCAAAGGACATACAGCCATAGATTTCACTGCGTACAAAATGTGATTCTAGCAACTATGAGGCGATATCGTACGAGCAAAACCAATATTATATTTAAGAAAACCACCATGAAGAACCTTAATCTCTGGTGATTTATTTATATTTTAAAATATATTTCAGAGGGAACAAAGCTGCTAAAGATGAAGACTGAGGTTAGCATTGCAATTTTTTGTGTCTTATTGGTACCTTATAGAAAGGGGCACTTAAATTCTGTCTCTGGCAGAGTACTCTTAGCTGAGGCACCCAGCCTTCATTTAACTCAAGGGTCACCTCTTTCTTTGTAGCTTACTTTTAAAAGAAATAAAATGATTCTCAACCAGAAAGATCTGAAAAAAACATACAAGTACCTAAAGTACAGTTGAGGTAGAACTTAGGTACAGAGTTCTAAGAAAGCAATCCAAAAACCCCCCTCCTAATCATTTAGATGTCTGACAGTCTGTAGGCACATATATTTTCACCTGTACAAACTTTGGCACAGAACCAGCCCTAGCTATTTCACTGCCCTGGAAAAATACATTTTGTCACCTTCTCCCCTATATTCCTATGAGTAACTGCATTGAACAATCAGAAGCTCTTGTTACTAATCTTATCCTTAAATGCCACACCTCCAGCTCTGCCATCCTGGACAAAGACTAGACAAATCCATTTTAGATATCTGAAGTTCAGCAAGTGTGCATGCCAAAAGACACTGTCTTCTTGGCTAAGCTTAACAGGTCATCATCTAATGCTATTTGAGATTCACACACTGGATATTCCAGACATCTGTTTTCCAAAAGAGTGCCTGAATCACCAGAGTACAGGTCAGATTGGAAAGGGGACACTAATTATCACCTAACCTGTTGAAGTTATGCTATGATGCAGAAAAGGTTTCAAGAGCAGTGGGGAGAATAAGCAAGGGGGAAAGTCACTCTGCAATCCAGTGATCAGGGTATTCCCCCAAGGAGAGGATTTCTTTACACATATTGCATTTAAACTCATTGCAAAAAAATTAATAAATCAGCATTGGGATCTGGATCTGGAACACAGGACTGCCTCTTTCCAGGTAAGTGCCTCATTGCTAGTCTACAGATTCAGAGAGCCAGAGGGAGTGCTCTGCTTAATTCCCTATCTGGTGCCAGGGCTCTTGCATTACTCTTTGTACAATGGCACAACTTAAACTGGAGGGGTAGAGAGTAGATCCATTTGAGCTATTCCTATAGACTAGTGCAAGAATGTAAAAAATTAATTAGGTCCACACATCCATCCGCCCCCCTCCTTTCCTCCTCCCTTGCTGGATCCAGTACACAGAGGGCCCCCTCTCTGGAATGTGTGCTACATATGGCACCTGCCCCAGCTAGTCTGGGAATCGACACCCCACACAGCACTGCTCTCCAGTCCCCACACTGGTCTGGGACCCACACTGCAAATTGTGTCTGCTCTAGTTAGTACACAACCTGCACTGCACATGGCGCACAGACCAGTGAGTCTGAGGAAGGGGCCATGTGAGGACCTCGTAGGAGTCAGTCCAGCCTGCACCACTCGGGGCAATCCAGATGGAGGGGCAGTACCGGGGGGCCAGGTGATAGGAGCACCCATGGACTAGATGGGATCCTTAGAGGTAAGCTTGAACCCCCTCAGGCTGAGAAGGACTTAGAACAACATTTCTGAGACAAGTGCCCTAACCTCTATGCTATTACACAGAAGTGGCAGCAATTGTAGCTGTAGCCTCCTAAAAGAAGAGAGTGAGACAGTCATCTGTATTAAAAAGAGGTTAAATTGTGTGCTTAAGTTTCAGAAAGGGGTTTGAGCTGTCAGTATTAGATAGGAAACAAGCAAAAGTTCAGACACAGCTATCCCTTCACCATTTCTTACAGACATACATAGGCATCCCCCACTTAATATGCTGTCTGTTTAGTATCTAAGGGTTCCTATATACATGCAGGGGTGCTGCTCCAATGCACTGTAATTCCAGCGCATCAGAGCAGACGCGATCCATTGAGTCTGCTGGAGCATGGTAATTACTGCGCTCCAGCAGATTCCAGCATTACGTGTATCAGCATCCCCGCACTGAGAAATGGTGGCAGGGAGCTTTAAACTAAAACTCATTCAATGAGCTTTAGCTCAAAGTGCTTCACCGCCATTTTTCAGCTTGGGGACATTGATACATATGATGCTCCAGGCACTTTTAATTAGCGCAGTTCTTGGAGCTGTACTAATGAGAGCGCTCCCTCCCCCTGCCTCCCAGAACATGTCTATAAATGCCCTAACTCTCCCCATTCAAAGGGTTTGTGAATTATGCTCCTGAAGCCAGACTCAGAAGCAAATCATGCAACATTGAGCATTATCACAGCTAAGTCCCTTTCTGGATCTGGACCTTTGGACCAGATTTGCCATCGCCTAACATTCTGTTCAGTTGCTTCCACCAGGGGAAGAAGGATGTAAAATATTACCGGAACTTTCTGTTTGCACCCACAGTTGGTATGATAGTGGTGGCATAGGCCCAATATATTTTATATCATTGATCTACATGAAGCAATTCTGAATGGTTACTTGCTGCTTTAACTCTGTGGGCTCAAACTATACAGCCAGCAATGAAAAACGGTAAAAGCGGGAAAGCTTTTTTAGAATCAATCTTTTTTTTTTTTCCTCTAGGTTTATTTTGCCATTTACTGTGTTATAAAACATCACTGAGAGATTTTACTGAATATATTGATCTAATCCAAAACATTTCATAAGTATTAAAAAGTCAAGCTAAGTATCAACCAAGTGGCTCAGCAAAGAGGGAATAGATACCAAAAAAAAAAAAAAAAAATGACATTAGGAAAACATTATTTAACTTGGTTATTAAAGTTGCAAATAAATAAATATCAAGTCCAGCTGTTATTTTTAATATCTCCCTCTCTACCTCATATCCCAACTCATTCATTTATATGGGAAAAGAAGACAGATATTGGTCCTGAAAATACTTCCAGGAGTTTAACCAAGTGTTTCTCAATCAGAATGCCACAACACCCTGAGAGGTGCTGTGATATCTTTTTAAGGGTGTCATGGAGTGCCACACAATATTAGTATTGTTAGGTGCTTAAACCCTTGCATATGATTCACAAGATAAACTCAGAAATTTCAAATAGGAAGCCATAAGGTCAAAACGTTCTGACCTCCTGTGGTCTTTCTGAGTTGCTTGCAACAGAAGAATTGTTCTATAATTTTTCAAAAAAATGAGTGAAAGCTAAGAGCTGGCATTTTCCAAGGGTTTTCTGGAGTCTCCAAATGTTGAGAACCGTTAGTATAGCCAAATACAGAAGGCCGCTGTAATGTTGGCACAATATTTTATTGATCGAGTCCAGGTATGTGGCAGGATTCAATAGCGCATGGGACAGGTATAGGGATATCAAGAAAATCCAAAGTTATAAGAGAGACAAGGATCTTTTGGGGAGACATCTTTTATTGGACCGATTGCCTGGTTGGGATTAAGTTAGGCAAGCTTTTGACTGCAGGTCTCTGATGAAGGACCACCATGGCTACAACATCATTCTAATGCTACCAGAGTTATAACAGTATTGTTTCTAAAATTAAGACTTAGTTTTATAGGGACATACAAACTTATGTTTTAGGGCATTATAGGGGTTAAGAGGAAACATGATCTGGGACTAGGACACTGCCTTGCTGGCCCCTACAGGGTTTTATTTCCTGCCTTCTAAAACAGCTGGCCCTGCCAACTGCCAGAGATATACAAGATAGACAGCTGTTCTGATTTAGCCTGGCAATTACTACGGTTCTGACCTTACTAATTACTGGATTACTGTTTTTTGATTCTAGGTTATTTTAAGCATGTATTCAAAAAAGAAAAACTTGCAAATTTCTCCATGGACCTAGCTGTTTGATCAATATGTATTCAAATAGCAGCAAAGCTGATTCTATCCAAGCCTTCCTCCAGATAAGTAGTACCTTATTCTGTCAGTAGCATATTGAAATTGACTGGGATATTTGCACAGTCCTGAAAACCCTTTTACCTAGATTTAACTTTACTCAAGGGAGCAGTCCCACTCCCACTCCCAAATCAAACTGAGGAAGGCTAACAGAATTTAGCTCTGTGATGGAAAAACCCAACCAAATATAAATAAATTCCATTAAGAAATGGTGTTTTAATTGTTTTATAACACTCGATGTGTGTGAGTGAATATGTACAAGGAGAGGAGGTTTCTGTGTATCCATTATTCAGTCATTCTTGCATTATGGCTTTTGCAAAGTAGAATATAGTTCCTGCGATACAATAACAAAAGTGAAGTAATCAAGGAAGTCACAGAGGGGGCTCTGACGATTAACTCCAGAGTGTCCCCAGGGTACTCATTTGTCACTGGGACTCATTCACAGCTAAACGGATGGGAAAGTAGCTCATGTTCTCTTTGTTTCTTTTAAGTCAGCCTGTCACATAAAAGGAATAAGAGGTTTTCATTGCAAGAGAGGAAACAAAAAAGAAACCTTTTGAGGGTCCAGTTGTTTCTCCTCTCTGAACAAAGACTTAAGTAAATAAAATCTCTGAATAATATAGGAAAAATAATCAAAAAGTACATCATTTTCATAATAATATAGTGCTTGCTATTACTGAGTGCCTTTCATCCAAAAATCTCAAATACCTTTTCAAATCTTAATTAAGACTCACCACAACGCCAGGAGACAGGTACATATTATTACAAGAGGCATGTGAAAAAAGAAATTTAAAAAATGAACAAAATCAAGCCTTTTTTTCCATTTTGTTTTAAATCTTCAAATATAATCCAAATTTATGACAGTTTGTGGATTTCTCGTCAAGTAGGGGATCACTTCTGAATTAAAATGTACCCCTCCTCCACACACACACCCTTCATTCAAGCACGTTCTTATTTGCAAAAGGAAAAAAAGGCAGCATGTCAAAAAGTTGAACTTTTCGGTAAAGAGCAGCCAACAGAAGTGAAATAGAAATTTCTCTTCTTGTATATTAGATTACTGGAAGACATAAGCATCAGTTTGGAGAAGTAGTTTTCCATTCCAGAGATAACTGACAGACTGCAGACTAATATTTCAAAATCCAAAATCCAAAACTAAAGCTTTTTCTCTGGAAATACACCTATTAGGGATGTGGACACAACTGAACTGGTCTCCTATAACATTGATTGGGAACAAGTTCACAATTGCTGAGGTTCAGAGGTGTTCACATGTACCGTGCCCTCGTATTCCAAGTAGAATGGTCTCCTTTTTGGTTGTCAATTGCTATTCCTCTAACACTAGGGGATGTTAGTGAGCACTCAACCCAGCATGCCTCATGAGAAGGGGTAGGTTTGCACCCATACTTTGTTCACCACAACCAGTGCTGGGGTCATTTCACTTTTCTGCTTTCCCTCTCTCCTACATGGTAAGTACCAACAAGTTCATCAGCTTTCATTTGCCCAAACTTTGCAATGTGCTTGGGGTAAAGAGGAGGTAGGGAAAGTGCTCGGAGCCACG
>NW_005842319.1:543143-548271 GCF_000455745.1 Alligator sinensis
TTTTTGGGTTTCCAAGGGCCTCTGGGGGGGATCATAGTTAAGTGCCTGCTGTCAAGTGAGGACATAGATGGTTTTTATAAAGATAGCTTATTGATAAAATTGCCAATAAAAGGGAAAAATGGGCAATAGAGTTCTAGCTGCATACTAGAGCAGCCAGTTACAGAAGTGGCAGGTAAATGAGGAGTAATGCAGTGTGGGATGTCTGGAGGAACAAGCCCACGTTGTGCAGTGTTTGGAGTTCACAATTGACACTGACCCAGTTCACAGTGAACCAGTTCAAACAAGTACTTGAGTTTCCAGATACATTTCTGAACTGTTCCAGGCAGTTTTAAAGAAGTTGAATAGTCTTATACATTTGTCCACTTCGGAAATAAGCAGCACTTAAAGTGGCCTGGTATTATGTGTTTCCGTGCCCTAGGATGTCTTTAGTAAGAAAGCCCAAAAAAGCTTCTTCACAAAGAACTTTAAGAAATCTAACTGCATGTCTTGTAAAGAACATGTGTATAAGAAGAAGGAAAGGAGGGAACAAAACTACACTACCTTTTGGGGCTTTAAAAAAAAAAAGGCAGGAGAACCAAGTACACAGATGCTGCATATTGCTTCTGAGAGGCATGCTGAATGGATGGGAGTGACACTTTGGAGAGACAGTTTCTATTCCCAGCTCTGCCTCATCATTCTGGAACTTCTTTATAAAAATTTTGCTGAAATTGGAGGCATTCAAGTATCATTCCTCCTAAAACAGGGAGTGTGATATTCAGGGAGAGATTACATGTTTGAATTAACAAGTGCTAATTCTAAAGAATGCTAGTCTGTGTTATGGTTAACAAATTCTAGAGATCAGTCACATTCAGAGTTAATACCCTCTCTATTGTGCAAGGCTTAGATCTGTTACAAGAGAGCTGGAGAGCAGGGTCATGACTAGGGGCTGCAGCCTCTTCCATGTCTGCCCTGCTTGCCAGCTCTCTAGATATGGTATAGGTGGGGAATGGCCCCTGCCTGTTTGGATCACCCTCTCCGCACCCCATCAGCCCTCAGATCTCTCTCCATGCTCCATTTGGCATCTCTACACCTGAATCACCTTCCCCATCCCCTGATAGGCCCATCCACCCCCAGATCACTGCCCTGCCACCTCAATCAGGCCAAGAGGAGCAGCACTGGTGGAAGCAGGGGGACTTCCCCCTTCCACCCTGCTCCCAGGTTTCCTGGGACCCACACCACCCCTCCATACCTGAAATAAGCCCCATGGGAACCTGCAGCTGCCCAGCAGCTTCTTGGGCCCCCCTCCCACCTGCTCTCCTTTGCCTGCCCTTCAGTTGTGGGGCCCAGTGGGGGTTAGATCTAGGAGCACTGGGCTGGCATAGTCTGCAGGGACCCCAGGAGCAGTCAGAGAAGGGGGAATACCACCCCCCATCAGTTCCTCCACCACACTTGGGCTGATTAGGGTGGCAGGGCAGTGATCCGGGGCTGGAGAGGATGATGGGCAGCAGAAGAGGTAAACAGAGGGGAAAGGGAGTGAACTGTGGGGTGGAGGGGATGATTCATGAGCTGGGAGCAATTTGTGGGGGCAGAGAGGGAAGCAACCCGGCAGCTCCTCACCCATCTGCACCCCTACCCTACCCCTTCCCCCTTCCAATCTCTTATCTCTTCCCCATCCCCTGCTCCACTTGCTCCCCCCCATCCCCCTTCAGCCCTTTTCTCTCTCCCCTCATTCAACCCATCCCCACCCACCCGGCTGGTCCCAGCTGTCAGTCCCAAACTGTAGAGTCCTGGATGATAGCTAGTCCACATGGATCAGTGCCACCTTGGATATTGAAGGACTGCTATTTGGTGATTTTATCACAGGTGAACACCCAGAAGTTCATTTTTCTTGAGCTAGATAGTTACACCTCTCCCACAGTTGTGTAACTTTAAGATGCCTATAGGTAGGGCACTTAGCACTTGTCAATGAGCCTTAATGTGTGATTATTCAAGTTTTAAGTGCTCTTAACACAGTCTAATTTTAATGTGTCATCTCACCCTTGTAATAAAAAAAACCCCAGTGTCACTAGACTTGAGACCAAAAGATCTTGGTTTCTTGGCATCCAAATCAGAGTATCTTCCCTTAAGCTAAAAGACATTTTGATGTTTTGCTTTTCTATACCCTGGAGCACCACACTACACTGAAGAAATATCCTACAGAACAAGAAGTGGCAGGGGTAGTTGAAATGGAGAGCAATACAGCCAGTGTGATTAACAGTTTTCAAAAGAAAAAGACACTTAGCATGCTGACTGCAGCTAAAAATACATGAACACTTACCTACTAATATTTTTCAATGTGTGAGCAACAGCTGTAGTTGCCACAGAAACTCTGTACAAGAACAAATATGAAGAAAAACAGCCTGCATTAATGCAAATAGAAGTTCTGTCAGCATCAAGTTTCTGCAGTGCACACTAAGAGAAAATTTGGGAGCCCTTCATCTGGCCGGCCTGGAAAGAGAAGCAGTCTCTTACTATGGGAAATGTTCTTCACTGATGCTGGAAGCAGGAAGTTCTGGAGCTATCATAGGCAAAAATCTAGTGACCTTTTGTCTCTCATGACCATAGGTTCTTGCTTCCAGACTAGTTCATCTGACTCTGTCAGTCATTATTACTGGCTCATGAGAACAAAAGAACCAGTACAAATTGCCATTTAACATCAACCCTATGGAAGACAAACTTGACTTTCCAGGCAATTCAAGAGTTTAGAAATAAGGGTCTAATGCATCAACATATTCTGCATTATTAGTTCATCTTCCACATGCCTCTACCTCTCCAGATCATGTTAATGCACTCGGCTAAACTAACTAGCAACATTCTTGTCAGCTTTGCATAATTCTGGTTTTTGTACTTGTTTCACAGATGGGTAAAAAAGGTGGTAGACAGGAATTGGTAGCTTGCTTGTACAGAGCAGATCTTCAGCTAGTGCAAATCAACATGGTTCCATTGGCTTTAATAGAACACCAAGTAAGACTCTAGCCTCTTAGTACATTAAGGCCAGGACATTATTTTTTTTATAGATGCTGCAGTATGTACTAATAAATACAATTCTGCAAAGCCATACAAAGTCAATCCTCACATTCCATTTGGGGTAATGTTCATATTAAAATAAGTTAGGATTTTTTTCTGAATAAGTCCTACATTGAGTCACACAGAACTGGAAATT
Source organism: Alligator sinensis (assembly GCF_000455745.1). Classification (NCBI taxonomy): domain Eukaryota; kingdom Metazoa; phylum Chordata; order Crocodylia; family Alligatoridae; genus Alligator; species Alligator sinensis. Next base: position 546,325 of record NW_005842319.1, read on the forward strand.
CCCAGTTTCCAGTTGCCTCTCTCATAAATAAATTATCAGAATATATGCACATTCAGGGGGCAGCAAGGAATCTGCCATGTCTCTAGATATATTAGAGAGCTATAAATAGGAGTAAAGGAAGAAAAAGTCAGGTTGTGTGTGACAGGCATTTCGACTACAGCACTATAAAATTTAGAATATAGAGTACATAAGACAGAGGCTGGATGTGACTATGTGGCTAATTCCCTGGGACTGTAAAATAATTAATGAAATATTGCTATTTTCCCCTCCTTAAACATCCTGTACTGTGTGTAGGAAGCTTAATCACATTGTTTAACTTTGTTTCTTGAGGCAGAAAGTTTTCATTGACATGCAAATCAAGAGACCTTGGTTGGAAGAAGCATCCTGAAGGTGGTAATTAGAAGTTTAAATGCTTGTTTCTAATGTTTGAGGCTCATAAGTTCCCCACCCCCCCTTAGAGAACTGTTTCCTAAGGGCTACCATATGACCAAGAGTTATGTAGCAGATGTTCTAAAATAGGATATAGCAACCTTTTTAAGACTGAAGAGACCCCTAATAGTTGTGTCAGCTAAGCCCTATTGAATTTCTTTATGTAAGCAGTTGGATACAGGAAATTGCTGTCTGCTAAGTGGTCCACTAGGCTTTTATTTAGGTGTGTATGCACTCACCAGGTTGCTGTCTTTGAAACTGGGACACTATATAATTCCTTATTCAATTAGGAAGCCATAAGGTTGATATGATACTTTTACAATTGAAAGGAAATGACAGGAGTGCAGAGAATAGATTAAAATGGTCCACTCCACCCCTGCCTATAGGAACAAGAAAAAAAATGGAAGGCAAATGTGATAGGAAAACTCTCAACCGTGCTGTAAGAGTCATGTGCTTCACATCTCAATTCTTTTGCAGCTGACTCAGTCTGCAGCACCAAATACAGTATGGTAATATTAGTTTAAAAGAAAACACAATTTCTCATTGTAATCTTAAAATTTAACTTGGAGAATTGGGAATGAATAAAAGAGTAGAAACTGCAGCTGTAAAACTTAGAAGAAAATTGCAGAAAAAAACTAGTTTAAAAGGTGGAATCACCTTTTCCAATATATGTGAAAGGATATTAAGATTATGGGCATAATTACAAGAATAGAAACAATCCTGTTGCTGACAAAGCATCTGATAAAGTAGGTTGTTACTTACAAAAGCTCACATCCCTCTGAAGCAGTTAGTCTATAAGGTACCACTCTGCCCTACTTCTTCTGAATCCTCTTATTTTGGGAGTAATTATGCAAATATTTCTACTAAGAGTATGGGCTATTAGCATGCCCTGTGTAAACTAGTGGTTTCTCAAAATATGAACAGACTCAGACAAAGATGACTCATTCAGTTAATGAAAATGGCACCTTCTGTCTAACCAATTTAATTTTTCATTCCCCCCGCTCCCCAACCCCAAGTCAAGCAACTGTGTCTGAGGGACCAGTCCTGTATTCATGTACAATTTCCATTAAGATAAGTTAAAGTTTTACTAGGGTGGAACATTTAAAGTCAGCTCATGCAATTGTTGTCTGGCCTACAATTGTTTAATTTTCATAAGGACCAAAATGTTCATACTTTATTAATCAGTCACTATTCAAATTTAAAGAAACCCAATATTATCACTTACTTCAAAGGGAGTTTTACCTGAGTAAAACTAAGAGCTAGAATGCACTTTTAGGCACAGCCTGTCTGGGGCTATCTGCTGTCTCTCAAGAAGAATATATAAATCTCTCAGGAAAGAATGTATGAATCTCTTGTTCTTTGGGGAAAGTAATCTGCTATAGCTACATAATGAACAGAACACTTCATTCCCTCTGTGCCAGCTCAGCTTAGATGGCAGGTGCTTTTACAGGTGCTAAAACCTTTTCTTCATCACTACTGTCGCACCTGAGAGAGAGAAGTCACAGGCACACAGTTCCT
>NW_005842319.1:548302-560969 GCF_000455745.1 Alligator sinensis
CAAAGGTCAGAGGAGGGACTTGACTTCCATTTTATCCTTGTCATTGATGACATGGAGGGGGTTCATGCGGGTGCACATGCACCGCCTTAGATTTCACAGGGGATGCACCACCAAAGCACAGCTGATGCTGCCGGCAATGCCTGCAGGTGTTCACCACTTGACACTCCACCCCGCACTGCCGACACTGCCAGTGGCATCTGCAGGCGGTCCCTGATCACCACTGGCCATTGCCAATGCTGATGGCAGCATTTGCAGATGGTCACCGGTGCCCCGCTCACCGCCAACACACCCCTGCCACTGACATTGGCACCGCCACCTGCAGGCAGTTACCGTGCCCGCCCCCCAGCCTCCAGGGACACGCATTGTTCATGATCCCTGTGTAGCCATTTTACAGCCAACATGATTGTAACCTAAATTAGACTTTCAGGACTCTTCCAAGAGATTTTTTTTAAGGATACCTTTTTAAGATGTATGTTCCTTGTATATAGGAACAGCATATATAGGAACTGCAAAAGTCATTGTTGTTTTATCTTTGGAAATATCAGAATCAATGAGATCTCAGATTAAATTTGAATTAAAAAAAAAGCTGAGTTCAAGCTGCAACATCACCTTCATACTCAAAGCAGTGTCTAAAGAAGAGCTGATTTTGTCTTTCATAGAAATCTTGAAAGTGAATGAAGAAATACTGGATAGACTACTCTGCATGCACTACGCAGTTTTAGTGGCAGCTTTTTTGGGAGTCAAGTACAGTATGATTGATGTTGTAATACATAAAAGAACTTATCATTATGGACTAAGTTATGCCATTAAGGCACAGCTAAGAACATCAAAACATAAGAACATAAGAATTCCCACTTACTAGGTGGGGGCATAGGTCCCTCTTGCCTGGGATCCTGTGTGTCACGGTACCAGACAGTAGATGCTGAAAGGGAGAGTGAGCTGGGTATGACTGCAGTTTTTTCCACTGTTCCTCTCTCATTTGTGGCCTCCAGCATTTAAGGTCTAGGAAGTTCTAATTCAGAGGCTGTATCCTTAACTCTCATGCTCAATAGCTACTGATGCTCCTTTCCTCTAATAATTTGTCCAATCTTTTTTTTTTTTAATCTGGTTAAAGGGTCAGCCTCCACAACATCTGGTGGCAATGAGTTCTATACTTTAATTACATGCTGTGTGAAAAAGAATTTCCTTTTGTTAGATTTAAATGTACTACCTCAAGACCCTCCGTTCTTGTATTGTGCAAGATAGTAAATAATAAATCCCAAATCACTCTTTCTTTGCCAGTTAGTATTTTCTAAAACATTATGATGTCCCCCTTGAAATGTCTCTTTTCTAAACCAAAGAGACCTAGCCTCTTCAGATTCTCTTCATACGGAAGACCCTCCATACTACTAAACATCCTTGTTGCCCTACTCTGGACCATCTTTAGTTCTTCTATATCCTTCTAGTTCTTCTATAACTGGGCACAGTATTCAAGGTGTGAATGCACAATGGATTTATAAAGGGGCATAATGATACCTTCAGTTTTGTTTACAATTCCATTCTCAATAATCCCTAACATTTTATTTGCCTTTTTGATGGCTATTGAGCACTGAGATCTGACTCCCAGATCTTTACCTGTGAGGTAACAGTTAATGTTGATCCCATCATAATGTTGGTATAGTTTATATTATTTCTGCCTAGGTGCACACTTATCTACATTGAATTGCATCTGCTATTTATTTCTTGATTTGCTCAGTTGTGTCAAATCTTTCTGCAGTTCCTCACAATTAACTTTGTGCTTTACTACTTCGAATAATTTGTGTCATATGTAAATCTACCCACCTCATTACTCACCCCCACTCATGGCGCTTGGGACAGATCCCAGAGGACTGGAAAAGGGCCAACGTGGTCTTTATTTTCAAGAAGGGGAGGAAGGAGGACCCGGGTAATTATAGGCCAGTTAGCCTCACCTCTGTTCTCAGCAAGAACTTAGAAAAAATCATAAAGGATCACATTTGCAGGGGGCCAGTGGGTAACACAATGGTAAGGGGCAACTATCATGGGTTTATAGCAGGCAGATCCTGCCTGACTAACCTGGTCTCTTTTTATGACCAGGTCACAAACTGCTTAGATGCAGGAGCAGAAGTAGACATTATTTACCCAGATTTTAAAAACGCTTTTGACACAGTGCTGCACCCAATTCTTATGAGCAAACCGAGTAGCTGTGATATGGATTTTCTCACAGTAAGGTGAGTGAAAAACTTTCTTATGGGATGCACCCAGAGAGTGGTGGTGGATGGGTCGGTTTCTCCCTGGAGGGATGTGGGCAGTGGTGTCCCCCAAGGCACTGTCCTAGGACCAGTACAGTTTAACAACTTCATCAGCATTTTGGATGAAGGAGTTGAAAGCACCTTGTCCAAATTCACTGATGACACTAAACTATGGGGTATAGTAAACACACTGGAGGGCACAGAAATGAATTCAGGCAGATTTGGATAGACTGGGAAAGTTGGCGGATCAGAATAGGATGCAATTTAACAAGGATAAATGCAAGGTGCTGCACCTGGGGAGAAAATCTCCAACACCTATAGACTGGGGGGTACCATTCTGAGTACCACAACAGTGGAAAGAGATTCCAGAGTCCTGGTTGACACAAAAATGAACATGAGTCTCCAGTGCGGTAATAAACAAGGCTAACCGCACTCTTTCTTGCATCAGCAGGTGCATCCCAAGCATGTCTAGGGAAGTGATAATTCCCCTCTATACAGCATTGGTGAGGCCGTAGGTGGAGTACCGCATCCAGTTTTGGGTGCCACACTTTAAGAGCGATGTGGAGAGTCTTGAGAGGGTTCAGAGGAGGGCTACTCATATGGTTGAGAGCCTGCAGGTACAACCCTATGAAAACAGACTGAGGGACCTGAATCTTTTCAGTCTCCGCAAAAGAAGACTGAGAGGTGATCTTGTGACTGTCTACAAACTCACCAGGGGGGGCGGTCAGCAGGGAATAGGGGATGCTCTGTTTCTGTTTACCAGGGTGCCCCTCAGGGATACCAGAAATAATGGCCACAAGATTAAGGAGAATAGATTTAGATTGGACATAAGGAAGAATGGTAAGTGTTGCCAAAATATGGAACGGTCTTCCAAGGGAGACGATGCTTTCTCCTACCTTGGAGGTGTTCAAGAAGAGATTCAACAGGCATCTGGCTAGGGTTACTTAATCCCAGTGCTCTTTCCTGCCTGGAGCAGGGGGTCAGACCTGATGATCTACCTGGTCCCTTCTGACCCTAGAAATCTATGAAATCTATTAAACTATGGCTTATTAAAGCACTCCCAGGTGCACTTCTACATATGTGCCTGCATCGGCAAATTGAACCTGACAGTAGCAGCCCAGTCCAGGGCTGCTTCTGCCATGCTCTTCCACCCTGCAGTACCCAGGGGGAGATCCAGGCTCCTCTGGGTGCCAGTCCAAGGCTGGCAGGGGGCATGGGGGCTTAGCCCTAAGCTACAGAGGGTAGGGGGAGTTGTCCCAGCTGGGGTGAAATGGGGCTGGCTCCAAGCCCAGTCTCCCCCCCGGGACAGAACTGTCCATCCAGTCAGGAAAGCTCCCTCTGCCACATGGAGATCTGGGCTTAGCCAGGAAGCAGTGTGGCCCCCTTCTGCCTGGGGGGCGCACATGCTCCCAGTCAACATCTAAACATGTGGTACAGTGCATTAATATGCCATTATTTAGCACCTGTATCAACTAATCTAATGCACAATAAAGCATCTTGTGTAGATGCACCCTACAGGATGCATCATGCTCCCCTCCTCTGCATTTGCCTGACTGGCTAGAATGATAGGATACTACACAGGAAAGAGTCTTTGATTGTTTCCTTCTGCCTGTTCTGAGTTACTGTGAGTCTACCCTGAGAAGTGTGGAGGGAGTATTCCCTCCTCTACCTTGAGCAGAGAGAGTGGGACTATGGGGAATGTATGGGGAGCAGACATTTATACATCCCACACAACCAACTTCTATCCCTAGTTTCCCCTAACAAAACCTGTCAGAGCTTCACCCTATATGAGGTTTGTCGTAGCTGAGAACTAACATAAATATTGATACTTATCTTTGCCATGCTTATGCATGTCAAGTGGCATCTTGCTAGCTCTAGTCATGCTAGCTGCTTCAGTGAAGTAGACTGTGCCCTGCACTAGACTAGCCCTACTTCCTCAAATATAATAAAAGGCACTTTTCTTTTATACAGTCTGTTTCCCTTCTCTACTTCTTCTCTCATTTCCTAGCTGCTTTTGTAATAGATTTAAAGTGTATTTTTATAAAGGAAGGAAGTCTATTATCTCCATTTTTCTCAGGCTCAATAAAAGTGAATTTGTTTCTACACAAAGTTAAAAATAAATTAAAAAAAAAAACCTGACATCAACAAACTAACAAGCATCAGTATAGAAAATTCTACCCAAATTAGTGACAGCTTCCAGAAGTTATGAATTACTTAGAAGAGAAAGTAATAGAAACATCCACCACTGACTACAATGAGAGGTGGACCTGAATGGAAATTTCCAAACCTGAACAGTCCTAATTTCAGGTGGCAGAATTTGGGGCAAGCAGTTTCAGAAGGATATAGGGAGTTGCATCTCTTCATCCTATAGCAGATGTTATTATCTAAATGTGACACATGCACAGGCAATACAAACGTAGCAAAATCACTTCACCTTTAGCCTTGCTTCACCTATGACATAGTTGGAGTGTAACAGCTGCTCTGCGCTCCCAAATGCCAGTCCCTGCTCCCTTCCCACATTCTTTTGAAATGTCTATCAAGTGAATGAAACCAAATTAATTCATGGCAGGCCATGGTTCCCCTGCTTTAACTGTGGCAGGTTAGGGCATTAGGTCTATGCTGTGTGAGGGTTGATGGTAGTTTCATAGTGCTTAGGTTCGGAAGGGACCTAAACAGATCATCAGGTCTGACCCCCTGCCCTGGGCAGGAATGAGTGCTGAGGTCATAACACACCAGCCAAATATCTGTCTAGCCTCCTCTTGAAGACCCCCAAGATAAGAGAGAGTACCACCTCACTTGTGAGCCCATTCCAGAGCCTGGCAGCCCTAACTGTACAGTAATTTCTCCTGATGTCCAGCCTGAACCTGCTCTCTAACAATTTGTGGCCATTATTCCTAGTAACCCCCAGTGATGCCCGGGAGAACAGAGCCTCACCCAGTTCTCACTGGTTTCCCCTGGTGAGTTTGTAAATGGCCACCAGATCCCCTCTCAGCCTTCTCTTGTGGAGGCTGAATAGATTCAGGCCCTTCAGCCTCTCTTTGTAGGGCGTGACCCACTGCCCCTTGACCATGTGAGTGACCCTCCTCAATGCTAGCCACATCCCTCTTGAAGTGTGGCACCCAAAACTGGATGCAGTACTCCAACTGCGGCCTGACCAGTGCCACATAGAGGGGAAGGATCATCTCCCTAGACCTACTTGTGATGCATCTGTAGATGCATGACAAGGTGTGGCTAGCCTTATGTAGAGTTTAGATTACAGTTGTATGGGATGGTTTGGGTAGGGATGATCCTGCCTCAGGCAAGAAGTTGGACTAGATGACCTCTGGAGGTCCCTTCCACCCTTGCTTCTCTATGACTGTATGATTAAATCCAGGTTTTGGTCTTTTCTTCAGAATTGCTGGTAAGGGTAATTCAGAAAACCGCAAGCATTGTGGAATGTGTGTTCAATGTCCAGATCTGAACTCTGAGGGCGCCTATAAACATGACAGACCTTTGCTCCGATGCATGAGAATTAGCACGCATCAGAGCAAACTCGATTAATCTAATCTGCTGCAAGTCTACTACAGTGTGCTAATTAGTGTGATCCAGCAGCCTCCACATCACATGTATTCAGTGTCCCCATGTTTCAAAATGTTGGGGGGGCACTTTAACTAAAGCTTGTCGAATGAGCTTTTGTTAAAGCTCCCTCGCCATCACTTTGAAGCATGGAACACTGAATACACAGGACGCTCTGGGCACTTCAGAGTGGCTCTAATAGCTACTCTAATTAGTAAAAGCAACCTTCCCTCCACCCCAAGCATGTGTATAGGCACTCTGAAACTTTAGGCCTCACTATATTACATATCATTAAATGGTGCTGTCTAGATAAATAAGACAAAAGAGACATTTATATAAAATAAAATTGTAATTCGAAATATGGGCAGTGAGCCCTTACTGGTGATCCACAGAGATCTCCCTGGTCCCATTTTGGTTATTTCCAATTGATAAATTGCATAAAGGCAGCTAAAAGTACCTGAAATACTTTCCTTATACCCTTTTCCACTAATGGGAAGGAAGATGATTTAAACAACTGCAAATGGAAGGGTCGAAAATTGCCAAAGAGACATTCATTAAAAACCATGCTCCACATTGTAGTAAAGCCAAAGGACCCAGAATATAGAAAAATCAACGTGTGGAGAACCATGTTTATAAGATCTCCTCTCAGCTCCATGTAAGAGCTCATAAAAATCACATACAAATTATTTTACACCAAGCATCAAATATGGGTTTGAAACCCTAACCTGTGTAGTCATGAACCTGTTGGGGGCATTTATACACGTGCTGTAGGACTGGGGGGGGGGGAAGGGGCTTTAATTGGAGCAGCTCTTGGAGCCTCTCTAAATTAAGTGCCCAGAGCATCATGTGTATCATCATCAAATGAGCTTTAGTTAAAATGCCCCCACCACCATTTTTCAGCACGGGGATGCTGATACATGTGATGCTGGAGTCTGCTGGAGTGCAATAATAACCACACTCCAGCAGACTAGATTAATTGAGTCTGCTCTGATGTGTCGTAGTTGCAGCATGTCAGAGCATCCTTGCTATACATGTATAGGTGCCCTAGTTGTCTAAGTGATAGTATTTTCTTCTACATTTCTCTCTGCCACACAAAGGCCCCAACTGTGGACTCCAGCCTCTGCCATAGCTATGTCCATGCTTCACAAATCTTGGTCTCCTTTCACTTTGGCCCTACCTGTTTCTATTCCCTTAAGCCCCTACTTTTGCCTCCACCCTTTCAGTCCTTTGGCCCCACTATCTTTACCTCCACTATCTCAGGCCCTGGCTTCAGCCTCTCTCTCTTTGGGACCCTGGCCCTTGCAGGGCTCAAAATTGTAGCATGGTCCAAGGCACCCAACTGTGGAGCCTCCAAACCATCCCTTATACCCACTCCAAAGCCATCAAATTCTATAAACAGTTTCTTAATTAAAACATAAACCAACCGAGTGAACAGAAACAAGCATTTACCAAAACCTATAATCTATCTGGGCCCACTCACCAGCACAGAGAGGCTTCTACTAAGCAGCTCCTCCACAACTTGTGGACCTAAGCTCATTATTCTCTGTAGGAGCATTTCTCTCCCCCCAACCTCCAGGGCCAGAGTGCACTCTCTGCTCTGGATACAAGTTTATATACTGGCCAGCTCCACCCCTACCAGTCAGCTGATCTCTATTTCTCAGGCTTGGTGCAGGGATTCCTCATTCACCTACAGCCTGCTCCATAAGAGGCAGGTTCAAAGTCCCAGGTCAGTTACTTCTCATTAGGTGACTTCTGTACCATCTTGCAGCCCTTAGCTTATTTCTGTTCTGGGACTCAGTCTTTGTGAAGCCCATCTCTAGGCACCTTACTCACAGATGCTGGTAGCCCTGCTTCTCTAGCTCTAGCTTCCTGGCCCCCCTGCCCCTCCCAACTGTTTACTGTGACCTGCACTCCTCCTTTGCTGCCTCCACTGATCAGAGACTTTTCAGTGGGGGAGTGAGCCCCTGGTCTGCTCCAAAGCCAAGTTCAAACCATCTGAGTCCTTATCCCAGAAGTCCTGTTAGGGTAACAGAAGTCCTTTTCTTAATGGGGCCTTGAGGGTTTTTCTCATCCTTCAGTCCCACCTGTCTTTCTCAGTAACAGGGCTAGTGTGCCTCATTATACTCCTCAGAGTCTGTTGATCCTGGATCACCTTGTCAGCCATCTTCAGACCTACAGATAAGACAATCATGGAAGACAATTATCCTCAACTGTGAAGGACTGCCAAAGAAAGATAAACTTTTATACATGGTAGCAGAACTGGGGCTGCATCATACAGTAAAAGAACATTAAGAATAGGGTACAAGGATCAAAAAATACCAAAGAGAATGAAACTTGATCCTATGAAGTGCTAGAGCAGAGGTGCCAAACCTTTTTGCCCCAGAGGCTGTGTGAGTGGTCCAAGGGATGGATCCGTCCATAGGCCCAATCCAGTGCACAGCACTGGCCTGGCTGTGCCTGATCCAGCTGCATGGAAACAGGCTGGCCAGGGCCTGATCCAACTGTGTAAGGTGGGCACAACCAGGACCCCAACTCTCTGTGTGGATCAGCCTGGCCAGGCAGGGCTGGATCCAGTGACATAGAAAACTGGATAGGCTCAATCCAACCGCATAGCAAGCCTGGGCTTGATCCAGCCACATGGGAATGGCATGGCTGGGGACCAGCCTAGCTGCACAGCAATAGACTGGCCAGGGCCTGATCCAACCTCATGGAGCTGGGATGAATCCAACCATGTGCAGTATGGCAATTTGGTGATGGGGGAGTTCTGCCAATTAACATTTTAAACTACACTGTTGCCTTCTAGAGAGACAAAGGAGATTTCTGATGGAGTGCTACAGCAGTGTTTGACAGAACATATCTGTGTGGGTGCTGATCTCTTCCTTCACCTTTTTCAATCACCAGAACGCAAATTGCAAAAGTGGAAATAGCAAGGTCAGGTCAGGTCAGGTGAGCATATATTTAAACATATATAGGTGTTTAAAAGGTGGAGAGTGGGGAACAATGCTCTGCTCCAGCGTTCCATTAATTCAGAGACAGCTGTCATTTATCTTTTGATGGAAGCTAGAGGTCAGAATGCTTGACACAACATATCAAACCTCATATGGAAAGATAAAAACAATATGGACTCAATTCTGTAAAAGTGAGTTAATCTTCAAAGCGATTTCATAATTCCCTTACTGATGTTTAACAGAGAACTTTGGCCACATTTCAGCAAATACAAATTGCCTAGTTATAGGGTTAGGTTGTTGTTGCTTTTCTTTTCTTTTTTCTTCCTTTTTTAAGTCAAAGGATTGTGTGGGGAATTAATCATACAATTTCTATTGCATACAATGGGTGGGAGCTGTATAGCTAAATCTTTATAAAGCTTTTTAAATGTTTAAGAACTACATGTTCACTAAGCAACATAAAAAGGAGGACTGGACAATGCATGTAGGTTGCCAAAATCCCTGGAGAACCTGATTTCATGGTGACTTGCCCAGTTTTCCATTCCATTATAATCAACAGCAACCCCATTCTGTTGCAGTTCTCATTAAAAAAAATATTCAAAGGCCTTTTAGAAGCTAGGGAGATACATATATTTACTTTATAGTTTGATGTCTTTATTCAAATAAAATAACAAAAATTAGGCTTTAAAGATGAAACTGCATCATATGAAATGGAAATGAAAAAATGGATGTCAACAATGCACACATTAAGTTTGCATCTCCTCCAAAGGGTTCACAAGTTAAAATAATCGAATTTAAAAATATACAGGACTTCAATTTTCAGTGCCTTCAACCTGAAATTTTCATAAGCACTTCTCTTATAACCAGTAAATAAAATAAGAATAGCATCTTCTTTAACTGGGTGCTGTTTTTATAACCAGTCTCATACACTACATAGAGAAGAATTGACTTTTGCCCCATCAGAGTGAAAAACTGACTGATTTTATGCCTGTGGCATCTATGTGTACTTTTGTATATCTCTTGAGCACTGCAAGTGCACTTCTAAACCATAGAGAAGACAGAGTATAGGATCCTTTTCATCTCAGTACAAAAATCCAAGGGTTTTTCTCACTTTGAATACAAATCTTTATCTGACCATCTGAAAAGAAAAAGAACGCTACATATATATTTCTTTTTTTATCAGCTAAAATGTGCCACAGCTATGCGTGGATAAAGCTTTTCCAGTGCAAGCAGTACAGATGACTAGCCACAAGGAGAAAAAAAATCTTAATCTTGAAAAAGTTTATTCGAAGTTTTTGGACACGTAAAAATGTGAAGCTCCTAAAGATGTTTTGGTTGACAGGCTTCCAGGATCCGTTAGTGCAAAATCAAAGTAGATTCAGTTTCTTCAAACAATATTAGATTTATGACATGTAGCTCCCATTAAACTTTTTTTAATGAATAAAAATACCTTTTAACACAGGGTAAGCAGCCTCAATTCCACTGTTTTCAGTGGAATTTTATCACTCATAATAGATCTGGGTTTGGCTACTTACTTTGTTAAAATAGCAACAATAATAATAGTAAAGCCTACCATTAGGATAACTAAACAAATTCTATTCACATCACATTAATGAAAAAGAAATAAATTATACAAGAGAGGCAAATTGCAATTTCCTTTCCTCTTCAGCTGCACTGGAGTAAGCTAATAATTTATATAAATAACTTGCCTTTATCTTGAAGGATACCAAAGCACTTCACAAACTGTGTGTATAAAATAGCTACGGAAATACTGCTGGTGGGGACTGGCAATCAACCAGCATGTAGCATTAACTTAGGAATAGCAAAAAAAGAAATTTTGCCCAAGGATATTAGGAAAGCACAAAGCCCTTCTTTCACTAATAAATAATGGCAAAAATAGTGTTCATGCAGAGAAGATAGAATGGTTAAAAGTGTGGAAAACTCAGAGCTTGGATGCATTTACACTGGTGGTACATACATAGTGATGTAACTTACATTGGGATGCAGAGTACACAGATGAGCAGCTATTTCAGAAGAGTTGCGATCAGTAGGTGCTATTACACCGTCTTGCTAGGTTTGCCTTGAGTAAATGACTACTGCAGAATGAAAGCTTCAAAAAGACACACACGCTGGTATCACTTAAGCTGGATGAGTTTTACCCCTAATTTTAAGTAATTTAACCTGGTATAGGGATTTACAGCATCTGTCCACTTCTTGCTTCTACCAATATAAAATCTGATTATACCATTATAAAATGTTGTCTGCCCAAGCCCTCAGGCAGTATGAACAAAATGCACTGAAGTCTATTGACTTCAGGTCCATAAAGAGTAAATTAGAAGCAATTATGTTTATTGCCTTTAAGAAGGTGAGGGATAAGCCAATCATCAAAAACAAATTCAGGTTTGGAAGAGAAGCCCAGCAGAGTCGTTTTTCACAGGTCCATGTACTAGTACATTCTCTGTATTTTGGTATTAATAAACCAGCTGTGGTTGATTTAGCATTCGGGTGTGGTAGTGTGACAAAGGAGAGATGACTGGGGCACTAGTCTGGGTGCTGATCCTGGGTGAAGCAAAAAACAAAAAAAATAGCAGCAGATCCTAGCCCAGTCACCACCGCTGGAGCCTCTAGCAAAGCCTCTGGCACTGCCGCATGCATGGGCTGCCACTCAGGAAGCTAAAGCATCCAGTTATGCCTCTGCTAGGGTGGCATGAACTCTTATAATAATGAGTTATTGTTTCTTGGTTATTCGCTTTGGAACATTTTAATATAACTTTAATCCTGCTCTGATGCAATAGGAAGAACAAAAGGCCTTGAGGTACCTACTTAAGATTCAGTAGTCCAAATATGTATCCCGAGGCTGTTCACAGAATTCTTTTCACAAAATTCTCACAGATTTTAGTCGAATTATTTTGTTTTCTTTGACAGGAAGTGAGCCAGTTCAAGTTGTTATATGGAGACAGAGAGAAGAGAGAATGAGAATGAATTATTACTGTAGGAAGCATTTAAGCCATCTGTAGGTTTAATTCAGGATGATTTTCAATCTATATTTATTGCAGAAATGACTCAAGCTATCACCAGAAAATAACCAATTTTCCACTGACCGGACAATCAATACAAGCTCAAGTGCTAGCACTCCCAATTTTATCACAAGTCATGTGATATTTGATATCTTTCTTAAAGCCCCAGCTCCTAGAAGTGATTATATGAAGACTTCAGCTCTTACTAAAAAATGAAATTGCTAGTTTTTATGATTGTAGAAAAACCCTTGAAAGCAGAGCTACTAGAGACTCTGAAGCCAAAACGGAAATAAAATGTCTTATTAAGTCAATCTAATTGAAAAGTTCTTACAGAACCATGAATGAGGGAAAGCATCCCTTATGATATTTTGATGCCTGATTTCTGGTTGACAATACTAAATACCTCTAGGACAATGTTGAAGACATTGCTGCCTTACACAAGTCCTTAGACCATCCAAAAATATTTATATTAAGAGTTGTTCATTATAATCTACTTTAAATTAAGAATCAGATCAAGTGTCTTACGTAAAGAAGGAAATAGAAAAGATGACTCTACCTCCTCCCTACTCAGTTTGTACTGGAGAAGGGTGCATGAAGCAGTTCCAGCTCTCTCATGAACACACCATCTACTCCTCTCCACAGGGGAAAGGAGTAGTCCTTCACCATGCAGCACCTTTTGGACACGACAGAAGCAGCAGGCCTGATATGGTTTTAGGTAGTTAGTGAATACTACTATTTAATTATACAATGCTCATTAGTGGAAGTATTCATACTTATGATACAGCAATAAAAATGGTGATAACTACAGTATTTTCTCCGTTCTTATAGATTCATAGATGTTAGGGCCGGAAGGATCTCAATAGATCATCGAGTCCGACCCCCTGCATAGGCAGGAAAGAGT
>NW_005842319.1:560979-561292 GCF_000455745.1 Alligator sinensis
GATGACCCCAGCTAGATGGTTATCTAACCTCCTCTTGAAGACCCACAGGGTAGGGGAGAGCACCACCTCCCTTAGGAGCCCATTCCAGACCTTGGCCACTAACTGTGAAGAAGTTCTTCCTAATGTACAATCTAAATCTGCTCTCTGCTAGCTTGTGGCCATTATTTCTTGTAACCCTCGGGGGCACCTTGGTGAATAAATCCTCACCAATTCCCTTCTGTGCCCCCGTGATGAACTTATAGGCAGCCACAAGGTCGCCTCTCAACCTTCTCTTGCGGAGGCTGAAAAGGTCCAGGTTCTCTAGTCTCTCCTC
>NW_005842319.1:563893-576007 GCF_000455745.1 Alligator sinensis
CGGTGAGCCTAGTTTAAAGCCCGCCGGAGGAGATCCGTCAACCTAGAAGAAAACACATGCTTACCTTTGGGGGACAGGTGAAGCCCATCCCAACTGAGGATGTCCCTCGTCGTGATGTGCGGGTCGTTGTCCAGGAAGCTGAAGCCTGCCTCGAGACACCACTGCCGAAGCCACCAGTTGGTCTCTTGGATGCAGTTCTCATGCCGTCTTCCGCGTCCGTTCACTGGTAGGATGGAAGAGAATACCACCTGTGCACCGAACTCCCTCAGCACGCTGCCCAGAGCAGTGTAGTCCGCCATCAGGTGATTGGGGGTTCTCTTGGCCGCATCATTAGTACCCACATGGACTAGGACCATGGGGTAGTAGTCAGTGGGCTTGATCCTGGCCTGGATTACCTCCTTCACATCCCGAATCTTTGCTCCGGGCAGGCAGTATACCTCTCGTGTTGAGGGGTCCTGGCGACAGATTGACCCCTCTGTACCTCTTAGGATGGAGTCGTTCTGTTAGCTCATTTGGCAGGTTACACTTATCCAATGGTTTAGTCAGCACCAGAGGAGTGTGCAAAACAAAGATCAGTCAGGTACTGCTGATGAGCACTTTATTCACCTCTTGTGGAAGATGTGCCAGTTGGGTAGTTTCCCATCAGTGTGCCATTTGGTAGATAGCAGTAAGCTTTGCTGCTTGTGTGGGCATGGCATATATAAAAATACTTTAGGGGAGAGTTAGAAGCTTTCCCTCCAAGAATACTATTGATTCTAAAGGCAAATTCATAGGATCATAGGGAAGTAGGGCTGGAAGGAACCTCACAAGGTCATCTGCTTTGGTTTCCTGCTCAAGGTAGGAACATCCCTGATTAAACCACCGTAGCTAAGTGTCTGTCTATTCTGCTCTTGAAAATTTCCACAGATGGAGATTCCACAACATTTCTAGGTGGCCTGTTCCAGTGCTTGACCACTTTCATATTCAGAAAGTTCCTCCTACTCTGGACCCTTAATTTCCCTGGCTACAGCTTGAGTCCCTTCCTCCTAGTCTTTCCCCCATGACCACAGAGAGAAGTCTATCATCATTATTTCTACAACTGTCCTTCAGTTATTTAAACTGTTATCAACTCCTCCTCAGTTTTACCTTTTTCAGGATAAATATCCCTAGTTCTTTAAGCCTCTCCTCATAAGCCATGCTTCCCAGGTCTTTAACTATTTTTGTCTCTCTGTACTAGACTATTTCCAATCTGTCCACCTATTTCTTGAAGTGTGGGGCCCAAAACTGGACACAGTATTGCAGGTGAGGCCTCACCTTTCCAAATAGAAGCAGTTAATGAAGCAAGATTGAAATAACTTGGAGAAGTGCATGAGGTGCTTTGCAGAGCAATGCTAAAAAAACAGTTAGTTGTAAAAGTGCAAAAGTAATGCATTGTACAAAAACAATCCTAACAGTGAGAACTAGATTCCTGAAGATCCTTTGAAAAACTATATACCCTTCCTAATTTTTATTTTGCTACTGTAAAATATCCAGGACAGGTAGCCCACTATAATACCTATACACAGGTTCCAGGACAGATTTCACTTTTAGCACAGCACAATGTCAATGTCTAAACCTGTGCATGGGGCATGAAATTTTATGGGAAAGACATCCACAAATGATCCCAATGCAGAGATCTGCTTAAGTGTTGTAATAATGCAAATCTCTACAATGGGTGACTTACTGATCCTCATACCCATATGCAGCATCATTATTGATAAAAATGGAATAGGGTATTATAAATATTCAAAATAATAGCATATTAACGTGAATAACACCAACAAATTGCAAAGCTTAGTATAACACTGAAAACCACTAACCAAACACTGTGTGGCTTGTTCATAACAGGAGAAGTCAAGAATCATGCATAATGTAAGAATGGAACTACTAACAACAGCCTCATGAAGATAATTTAACTGGACCTGGACAAGCTCCAGAAAATAGGCCTAAAGAGCAAACTCCTTGCTTTGCTCTCTCCCTTTAAATATTATTTCTGTTGTTTGTCTCACTAGCTTGGGTGAGTCTTATTAGGAGACAATGAATCATTTTAAGAGTCAGGAAAAATATACACAGAAAAAAATATACATGTGAAATTAAGGCAATGGAATAAACTCGTGCACAGTTTACACCAGAATTAATTGCTCCCGGGCACAGCATCTACACATGCACCCTGCAGAGCAGCAGATTGAGTTGGGGCAAAGCAGCCCCTGGCTAGCAGCAAGCTTGAGAGGTCAGCCTCAGGCTCTGGGTGCCAGCATCAGGTGGCAGAGGGGTTGGCTGGGTCATGAGATTGCTAAATTACGGGGCCATGCAGCGGGCAGTCCCCACACTTTAGCACCCACATGCCCCAGCCAGCCTATCGCCATCTACATGTATGTTTCATCACACTTAATTACTCCACTGGAAGATAGTACTGTTCCCAACAGTACTATCCTCCGGCGGAGTAATTAATTTACTGTGCTGTAATACCGGCACACATATAAACAGTGACACTTTACTGTGAGCTAATCAGTCAACTGTGCAGTAAAGCACACACATAGATGCACCCACTGTATAAATAATGCAAATAAAACCTACTAGATCAGTCTCAAAAGACAGGATAATTTCTGGTGGAGATGGAGGAAAAAAAAAAGCAAAATAAAGCAAACAACCTCCGCCAAAAAAATAATAGGAAAGGATTGTACCATGATAAAGAATTCAGGTAAATAAAATGGATGAAATTGCCTTGGGCTGGGATCAGTCCAGAGCAACATAGGACAAGGCAGGCTTCCAGAGCCTTGCTGCAGTGGCTGAGTGCTCTCTCTCCCCTGCCCTCCCCTGGATCAACCTGGAGAAGTGCAAAGAAAGGGACTATTTTCCCCAGGGTTCCCACTGCAAGAGAATGCACTCAGTTCTTGCAATCATCTGAACCCTCCTGGGGGTGTCCATGATAGCCACTGCTTTTCAGCAGCTGCCAACTATGTGACAGCCTGCCCCCTTCCCAGGCAAAGGTGAAGACAGACTGTCCACTAATGGACAGGGGTGGCCCAAGGACCAACCTTCTAGTGCCCCTCTGACTAGAGAGCTTACCTATGAAGTTCTCCAGCCACAGAGCTGGAGGAACATATGCACCATCCAGCTCCTGGGCTATTTTTCTACTGGAAGAAAATTCTTCTGATAGAAATGAACATCTGTATGCTGTCTAAGAGTCTTTTCAGTTTCACATTGCTATTAAATGAAAAACTGTCTAGAAGTGTTGACTTTATTCAGCACATTAGTCCATAAGATTTTATTTAATTGGTTTTGGTTAATATTGCATTGCACCAAACTTTTTTGTTTGTTTGGTTGGTTGGTTGGGTTTTTTTTAAAGCACGGGAGTTGGGGGAGGATCAACATTTCTTATGAACCAGAAATCCTGAATTTTGGCTAGATTTAGCCCTGACTGGCTTAACAGCAAATCCATGCAAAACTACAAGTGGCTGTAATTTGTGGTGCCCCAAAATAGATCAGACTGGCCTCACCTGAAAGGTTGGCACAACTTAATACACATTGCATTGAACCTGGTCTGAATATCAAGCTGGTGATGAAAACCTAAATTAGAGATTTGGATAGCTTCATTACAGTAAAATAATAATAATTATTATGATTATTAATAGTTAATGAGCACTTTTAATCTTCAAATCATTATTCAAACAGCAAATAATTGATCCTGAGAGCTACCACTGTGATGTGCTTAATTGTTGTTATTCAGTAAGGCATAGGGAAAATAAAATGTGGTAGCTCTTGGTCACTCCCATAATAATATTACTTGGGATCCCCAACAGTTATTTTTATTCCATGCATTACAATTTTGCTACAAAACTTAAAGTTTTAAAGTTGCAGCTCCTGGATGCACTACAGTTCATTTAAAATAGTAAACTTTTAATCCCAGTCTCTATATCCTTTATTTCTTTAATCCTGTGACTTTCTAGAGCCTGATGTAATTTTGAATGCTTGAGGTAGTATTTGTTCTGTAGTAGTGCTTCATACCCTATCATTTCAGCAACTGAATACACATATAGTAACAGGCATTTCCAATCCCCAAAGATGTTACACACAAAATCTGGGTAAAAAAGGAAAAAGAAGCACAGCAAGGTGACACAAGGTCATACAATAGTTCAGTGGCAGAGTTAGAGAAAAGGGAAAAAATAGTTCTTGACTCCCAGACCAAAATCCTACCTACCAGATCAAACCCTCTCTTTATTACCTAACCTCCAGTCTTATCTTACCATACTCTAACAAATTCACTCCAAATTTGCTAATTAACCCTTGTTCAAACTGTTTGAGCCCAGAGAGACCCTTCTCAGTTTTTATGTTTAAACATTAGTCAATGTAACATTCTCTATCTTTGGCTTCTCCCCAGCTGGTGAATTCAGATAAAAACATTCTTTTCTGACTCGAATTTGACAGGCACAGGTGGTACTAGCAGCTGTAAATTTGTTTAGTGTTCTTGGCTCTGCAATTGCTCTTGTCCAAAGTTCCTTGTGGAATTAGAGGACGACAAAGCAGAAAGAAAAAATAACAGATCATTGGTGCTCTCATTTAACTGTTTCATCAGTACCATGGGTGGCCCAGTTAGTATTCAACTTTTACATACAATATGCCAATAGGTTATTTCTTCACACCTTGATCATGCACCATTAATGTCAGTGGAAGTTAGCCACTGATTTCAACAAGGGCAGACCAGAGCAACGTACAGGAGTACTTCTAGATAGGGATAAGCAAAATAGCTTGGATGTAATAAAAAGCAACCAAAAGCTTCCCTGAAAAACCTCAAACTATACCGATGCTGGTCTGACTTTCAAAACTGTTTGGGTAAAAGGATTTCAAATCTTCTCTCTTATATTTGCATGCCTTTCTGTAGTCATCAGTCCTCGATTCTCTGAGAAGTAGAAAAGCAAAAACTATGAGATATGCTATTATTCTGGCATTTCCATCCACAGCTAGGAATGCACAAGGACCTCAAAGCTGAAGTTGCAACAAACCTCCAATGGATTACAGTGAAGTCAGAATTTCACCGACAGTGTTTTGAGTCATAAAGGACTGAAGGAACTTGTTTTGATGTCTTCCTCAGGCTGTCTCAGTAAGTGGCCTGTAGACTTGATCTTGTCAGTGGGATTGGAAGTGGGCTGCCATTTTAACTAGAAATCAGATATTTGAACTTGAAGGACTGACACACAAAATAGCTAACTATACCAGCCTATTTGGCCTTAGCTTTGTTCTAGAATTCAGCCTCCTTTGAGAAGACAAGGATTTTTTGAACTATGCAACCTATATAACTAGGATACAATTAACTCCCTGTCCTCTTCCCTATACCATCCATGATCCCCAATTCACAAGCACACTACTGCACTTACTTGATCTAAATCAACCCTGAATTTAAGATAACCCCTCAATACTTAGATTCTATATATGGAAAATGTATAAAGTTGTTATAATTCTCCAGGTGTAGATTCTAATTATTGGAGGGTTGTCTTAAATGCACCCCTTCCCACTGCTACTGCAGGAAAAGCAGTGGCTAGGGGAGGGTATCACGTGCCCCCTTGCCCTCTGCCACCTGCACTCCCCCCACCCCCAGCTCCCCACAGCCTCTGCCCCTCCCTCCCCAATCCCCCCACTCTCTGACCCTTCTCCCCCCACTCCCCAGTCTCTGCCTCTTCCCCTCCAACCCCCACCCCATCCAATTACTGTCAGATGCTACTCAGGCTCTATTCCCTCCCAGATTACAGACCACAGCATATGGAAGTATAGCCCCTTCTGGGCTATGCAGCAGTGTCGGTGCTGCTGATTGACTGGGCAGAGTTCCATATGCACCAGGCCCAGGAGGGAATCCAGAGCTAAACTGTGCCTGACAGTAAGGAGGGGAAGGGGGCCAAAGATGTATAGAGCAAATGGAGGGGCTCAGGGCCACAGTCAGAGCTGCAGCATTACCTTTTTTACGTGAACCTAAGACAAGGGGTTTTTCTCTCCATGCTGATTAGGGGGGAAAAAACCTTGCCTTGGATTTGAATAAATATTTCATCTGTCATTATCTTCTTTTATCTTAAAAAGGCAAAATGGCAAGTTAAATAGTACCAATTAGTCAGGAGTTAAAATACAGGCCCAACAACACAAAAAGCTCAGGATAGAAGCTTTAGATTATTATTACTGATTTTCATTGCAATAACAGTTAAGAAAACACCGCTATTCATAACCCATTAATCAAATCCACCCATAGTCTTAACTCCTCATCACTTGCATTACATAAACTTGTAGATAAAGTGTGCCATATGCAATACACATGCAAAATATTTGAAAATTATGCACGGAAAGCTGAGTTCTAGTCAAATGTTTGTGCAGTTTGTACAGAGTTCATACAGATATGTTAGAAAATAAATGATGTGTTTGATCATGTAAAGAATGACAAGTTAGAAAAATGTTGCAATTCAGTTCTTTAAATCAATGGTATACCATCACCCGGAATGCAATCTTCATTTTTGTCACTGTTTTGCCAAGAAATATAATAAAACTGAAACGACTTCAAAGATGGATGAGAGAAATTTTTAGATGCACACAAAAACTCTCCATACAACAAAAGACAGGGGCTGTCAGGTTTACAGATGTGGCATCATAAAGGTATACCGAACAGATGAATGGCTTAGAATGAATAAAGAGGAATGCTTATTTACTATTTTTCTTAGAACAGGGCCAGGGAGGTATTCAATAATACTGAAATAAAGGCAATGCTTAAGCAGTGCTACAATACCTGAGTAGTCCATGGAACTTATTGCTAGAAGCTATTGATGAGGACAAGGGTATAGCAGAATTCAGAAAATAATTTATCTTGTCCATAAATAATAAGAACATTGGCAGTTCTAATACTTAGTACCCTCCAAAATAATTTAAAAATAAATATTGGCACTTGTAGCTCAGGGAGAAAAAAACAACAGTTAACTTCTCTGGAGTTTAAAGGAAACCATCCCCTGTCGCTGATATTTTTTGCACATTTTCTTGTAACTTTTGCTGAAGCATATGGTAGTGGCCTTTGCTGTAGCAGGCTATCACAATAGATGGGCCATGGGTCTGATTTGCTATGGCAATTTTCATGTTCCTTATTTCTAATGTAACATTAAAGAAAAGAATGCTGTAATTTACATATTGAATAATTTAGATTTCTAGCCTCTAATGCTTTCCTAGCCACTGTAAATCAATTAAATGTGTGTGTGTGTGTGTGTGTGTGTGTGTGTGTGTGTGTGTTCCCATGAGTTCAGAGAATATCTGATAAATACTATATTTGGAGGCAAAGAAGCATTTTTTGTAGTGTGAGGCTAACCCAATATTTCCTTCCTCAGTAAAAGTTGTCTGTATATACCAAGCCTAGACAGCATGTCCACTATGTCTGTGACCAACAATGATACAACTCTGCTTCTCACCAGCTCTCAACAACCAATTATCAATTAGTAATAGTCATCAAGCAACATTGAGAAAAAGAAATGCATTCATCTAGAAATTAATATCACACTCATTAGCATGGTATCTGAATGCTTCACAGTGAAATATAAGATAAAGTGGACAATCCCTTGCCCCTTGTTATTTAACGAAGAGTTTGGAATTAGATGTTAATGCTGGATTGTTGAAAAACACATACACCTTCATATTTATTCATATACATGGGTCTGTGACTCCATGCCATGCTAGTTAGAAATGCATGTCTTTTAAGGGTTGGGGATGGCATTCATCAATATGTGGTTTCCAAGATAAGATAGTATAATGTCACAATGCTTTCAAACTGTAATTAGGGAAGAAAATATATTTTGTTAGAAAATATATGGGTCTTTGTGTGACTCATTGAACAACAGGAATAATCTATAATAGGCACAGCATTAGGTCCAACCTAAATGTTACTTATTATGTAGTCTAAGCTGTTTTCAAAATGATTTCAATGGGAGCCTTAATTATAGCTTTTAGATGTATGTTCAATCTCCAGACTTTAAACCCAATCTTATGTCTCACTTTCGCATATTTGTGTTTTGTGTCAATAAGTCATTTATTGTACATTGGAACTTGAAAAATCCCCTTTATCTTGATCTAACTATTCCCATTTCAGCTGCATTTCTAATGGCTGAGCCCAATCCTGCCATTATACTCCATATTGAACTGCCACTGACTTTAACTGTAGTTGCATAAATAGAACAATGGCAAGGTATGGCCTGGTAGCAGTGCCTACTTTTTAATAGTAGAGTATGAAAGTAATAAATCACCAAGCAAATATCTTAGTTGGAGGGAAAAATGTTTCCTGTTCACTTACTCCATAAATTGTTATTAAAATAACCCACATAAATACTGCACATTTTTATTGAATTAATCACAGCCCTTTAATTTTAATTTATCCTGCAAATAAATCTTATGGGATTTGGCAAGAATGTTGTGAGGACAACCATGAGCAATAGCTTGTGCTGTGGCATCTGTTTTCTTTCTGCATCCAGAATTGTAAAACTCTGTTTCCAAAACAGAGAAATAAAAATAACACTGACAACATAGCAGCATTTTACACAGAGAATCAGAGTGCTAATTACTGTGCAAGATCTTTCAACTCTTAAAAAAAACAACTTTACTCGGAGTCTCTAGCACTTGCAATTGAGATTGGCAAATCACAATACATTATTTGGAGATTTTTCCTTCTCTTTCACTCCAAATGGAATTCCAACCTTGGTTAACACTCCTGGGCTAAGGACAGACATTCAAAAAGCCTGAGCTTGAATTGATTTAATTTTTGCAGGTTAGGCTATCCTGTGGCAATTGAACTGATTTGCAAGTGGATAGATATTCACTTCTGAGTCAGGAAATGCAGGCACATGCGTGCAGTGGCTCAGGCTACAAGCCAGGGGGGGTGGCACTAGAGCAGCCATCCCTTCCCCTCCATAGTGCTGAGCTGGGGGAGGTGGGGCATGGCCAGGCCCCAGCAGGATGCTGTGATTAGGGAGGGGTTAAACCCGCACCCTGGTCTGCACAGTCTCAAGCCAAGATGTGCCTGGAGGGGGAGAGGGAAGCAGCCTTTGCCAGGCTTTTCCCTGCTTGCTCCTCAAGGTACAGGGAATGTTGCCAGACCCCAGCCCCTGGCTAGCACTCTGAGGCAAATGGGGAATGGAGAGAGGGAGGACTGCGAGTCTGGACTGCATGTATCTGTTGATGACACTCAGCTTTTCAATTTCCCTCTCCCTACTTCTTCATACTTTCTGCAGCAAAATGACAGACCCGCACAGGTCCATGCATTGCAAACCAGGTCATTTCTCACACCTCTCCCTGACCCCTCTTGACACTGACAGATTTTGGCCTTTGAAGCAAGGGTAACAGTTGCATGGCTTGCTTGGCTGCAAGCTAAGTGGGTGAGCCCTGCCTAAGAACCTTTGCAAAAAGGGCAGCAAAATGCTTGCACAGGGTGCCATGGCTTTTCCAGGCAGGAAAGTATGCTGTGCACCATGCATGCTTTTTATTGGACCATTTGCACTGTGACCAGAGCCCCTGTTACAAACTGAGGACTCTGATTGGCTGTGTTTGCACCATAAAAACAGCCAAAAAGTGGGAAAAGAAGGAGAAAAGTGGTTCCAATTCCAGTCTGGAGAGAGGGGGCAGAGATACAGCCCTCCCACCATTAGCTTGTGAACTGAAGCTTGCTCAGGGAGCAGGTACCAGGACAAGGGTGAACCTGTGTTGCCCAATGAGGAGCTGATTTCCCCACCAGCTGCAGAGCTGTGCAGCTTCAGGACACAGATGCCCCAGGGGAAGTGGGGAAAGGAATGGTCAAAAGAAGCTGATAAGCTATCTGGGAGCTGGGAGAAGCTGCTGGATTGGAGACCTGGGTAAGGGAGCCCTGTCTGAGCTAGAAAGGCTTGGGGCTGCAGGAAACAAGACCTGCCAGGAGTGTGTGTGGGAAGGGGGATCCCCTGTCTGTGGGGGTAAGTGCTGGGAGGGGAAAGAGCGGGCTGAGAAGACACAAACTATGTGAAAAGGTAAGGGGGCACCTAACCGAATAGAGTTTGCAGATGGTGTATTTCAGGAGAAACAAAAGGAGCCATTTGCCAGCATCACTGGACCAGAGGCTTGTCTCACGGCCACCAGTCTGAAGAAGGGAGTTCAACGCCCCCAAAGCACCAGGAGCCTATCTCTGCCATCTAGTGGTGGATCATAGCAATAAATGTGTTGCCACTTATTGCAAAGGGAGTGGATTTTAACACTAAGGGAAACAGTTTTTCAAAGGTTATAACTAGGTGAATGTAATTGTTGAAGCTGTGTGACACAAGTGGGAACAACTCCCCCCCTCCCCCCCACCCACCTGTGTGTTGGAATTGTTTACTTAATGTTGCATTTGTAGATTGTATTCAAGTTGTTGGTTTTTTTGTCAACTATAGTTGTTATGTTTTTCCTTTTTTTTTTTTGCTTAGTCATTTCTTTTCTGTACATACTTGTGTATAATAAAGAAACCAATTTGTTTATTGAGCTTAGAGTAAATTATTGGGCAGTGAGGGTGAGGGACACACCTCTCCACGGGATACGTCAGTCAGCAGACCTGCCTGAGGGGGTTCCCAGGGCTACTGGCACCCTGAGAATCTGGTATATCACCTGGCCTAGCGTGCCCACATAGGTTACACAAGCAAGCCATCAGGGAGTTTATCAGAACACAAAGCTTATCAGAACATCAAGAAAACAAAAGCCTCTCTCATTAGTTCAAGCTCTTCTTAAACTGTTTTTTCCAAGGCATTTGTAAAGAAGAATGGAGGGACATTACCATATGACCTGTTGACTAGTTCTCAAAAGCCATAAATAGACACTGTTCTGTCTGCCTTTGTTCCAATAAAATTGAAGAAACACACACAGACACCTCTCAGCATTAGGTAGCAGGGGGGTGGCATGGCCAGATGCCAGCTGAGGCCCATGTCACTGGGGTCCCTGCTGTGGGAGAGGGGGGATCCCTGCTTGAGCAGTGAGAAAGGGGAAGGTAGACCAGGTGGAAGCCAGGCAGATGCTGCTGTGCCTGCAGCCTCCATCTCCTTCTCAGCCAGCCAGAGCTATGGCTAAGCAAGAGAGAGGGGGGGCCATCCCTGCTCTCTGGAGCAGACAGCCCATCCCAGGGATAAAAAGCATGCTGGGATGCTGGGGGGACTCTGATTTAACTTAAACCAGGAAAGGGTCTGGGACAGAAGTTCCATAAACCAGTTTGACCCAAATCAGTTAAGTCTGATACTACATTCAACCAGGTTTATCTTAAACCAGTTTTGGCCATTTTGAAACTGGTTTATGTGCACTGAACTTATGTTCTGTTACAGCTTAAAACAATTTCTGATCACTTATGATGGCTTATGTGTAACATCTATCTCTAGCCCTGAGGCCCAAGCAAAGACCCTTGGAGGTCAGCTAGCAGTAAAATCAGTATAAGGAAGAAGTATACCTCCCATTTTCTGTACTTACTTCCTGTTTCCGAAGGCCAGCATATGCAAGTCAGTGAAACATGTGAGCTAGGAGTCACACACTAAATCAGCAAAATGTTCTGGGCCTTACATCTGACATGGTTTAATAGAGGACAAGTGTGAAATTTCTGTTGTCATTTGCTGACAAGCCTGTGAAAAGTTCTCCAAAGGCTCACACATATTAGGCCAAGATAAAATTGTTTCAGGAGCTGCTTCAAGAATTGTATTTAAATACAAGACTTGTCCACTGTTAATCTCCCTCTGCCTCCTATTTTACCTCCTATGTACTTCCTGTCTCCCAGTCTGCATCTATAACAACATGTAGGTTGCAATGCATCTATATATGTTTGAGCTGCTAGACCATATTTTAGGCAGACCCTTTTTGGGCATGCAATGAAGACTAGGCTTTGTCCCCAGTCTAGGAGCTGAGAAGCAGCAAGAGTTGGTATCTATGAGTTCTTCATGGGTTCATCCAAGAATCTCCTTCTCATTTGCTACTCCCAGGGTAGTCACTGGATACTGCAGTATAATGTCTTTTCTTCCCATATGTTCAGGCTTACTTAACATATTCCCTTTTTTTATGTTTCTGCTATCTTTTCTCTATCCTCCATTTCTCTTCCCTCCCCACCACTCT
>NW_005842319.1:576017-579678 GCF_000455745.1 Alligator sinensis
CCTTCTTACATCTACCCTTCAAATCCATTCTTACTGCAGCTCTTATACTATATTTCATTATTGATGAATGCAAATAATTCATCTCAAAGACACAGCAATTATTTTTTCTAATGCATTGGACAAAGTGTTAGAGTCAAGGGGATCCAGCAATTTGAATGTTTTTATTCCTTTGTTTTACACTTCGACCATACTAAGGGCACTTAAAAATAAAATGAGCAATTTTGTAGCCCCCCACCATACCAGCACCACTCCCTCCCCTTGCAGGGATAGAACCCAGGTGTCTTTGCTTCTAACCACACCAACTCCCCTACTTACCTACCCTCTAGTGGTAAGTCAGGCAAGAAAAAATATTAACACGTAATATGTGGCTGCTCACAGCAGATTCTAACTTGAACACCTTTTATCATCCTGCAAATGTAATGTGGTCTAAGTGTAACGTGTTACTTCACCCTAAGAGGGTCTAGAAATTAGATTGTTTTGTGGGAGGGGGGAATTGTATGTATAGCTTGCTTTCTGGAAGACTCACGGGGCATTTATACATGTGCTCTGGAAGTAAGGGGGAAGGTTGCTTTAATTAGAGTGGTTCCAAGAGCCACTCTAATTAAAGGTCCCAGAGAGTCTTGTGTATCAGTGTCCCCATGCTGAAAAATAAGGCAGGGACACTTTAACTAAAGCTCCCTGAACGAGTTTTAGTTAATGTGCCCCTACCACCATTTTTCAGCACAGGGATGCTGATACACGAGACACTGGAGTCTGCTGGAGTGTGGTAATTGCCATGCTCCAACAGACTTGATTAATGATTAATTAAGTCTGCTCTAAGGCACTGTAATTACAGCACTTCAGAGCAGCCTAGCTGTTCATGTATAGTTGCCCATGATTATCTTAGGTAGCTGAGCTCTTGGGCTAAGTACAGACAGTGAAAAGCCCAAGGCTGAATCGATTCAGTGTTTGCAGGTTAGTCTAAACTGCACAGATTAAGTTGAAACAGAAGTGAACAGACATTTACCTTTGATTCAGGAAATGAAACCATATGCTTGCAGTGGCTCAGGCCAGAAACCAGTGGGCACTAGAACAGGGCTCTCTGGCTGTGAGTTCACTTCCTCTTCCTGCTGCCCCCAAAGTCTCTGGGATTTGCAGTCCAGAATTACAGCAGCAGGACTCTGTATGGCTGCTCATCACTTCCTCTTCCTGCTTCCAGGTGCCTCTGGGGTTTGTAGTCCACAATTGCAACCAGCAGTAAATTTGAGCAAGGGGAAGGGGTGTTTAGCACCCCCTCCTGGCCCCAGATCCCAGCTGGGGTTTATCCAGGGGTGGGGGGGCAGTCTTCTCCTGTAGACTGGGCTGTATCCCCAGCTGGGCTGGTTCCCCCACCCTCACCCCCTTGTCAGCCAGCCCTTACTGCTCCAGCTAGGGAGCAGAGGGGTAGGGGTAGGGCTAGCCTTGGCATCTGGAGCAGACAGCACAGGTCAGCCCAGGGCTGCAAAGCATGCTGGGGGACTCTGATTTAATTTGAACCAGGAAGGCATCTGGAACAGAAGTTTCATAAACTGGCTTGACCCAAATCAGTTAGGTCTGATACTACATTCAACCAGGTTGATCTTAAACCAGTTTCAGCCATTTTGAAACTGGTTCATGTGCAGTGTGCTTCTGTTCTGTTACAGGTTTCTGATCACTTAAACCAGTTTATGTGTAACTTCTCTACCTAGCCTTGAAGTCTATTTTTTTCATATTTGCAGATGGTTAAAAAGCTGATCAGTTGATAGACTTTCTACACTATCATACACACAATTTAGATATTTACGCTTAGCTAGAAAGTTCATAATATGCCCTGTGTAAGAATGAGTGCATAGCTGCATCATCCCAGCCACAGCATGGGAAAATCAAACCAGGGAGAACTATTATTCCTACCTATACTTCCCCTTCGCTCCACAGGAGCAGTAATTTTCAGCTGTCCTTTGTCTATAGCAAATTGCAATGTCAGCCTGTGCCAGCTCAGCTGTGTTGGCCAACACAGTGCTTGAGTCACTCCCATACTCCACACACTGAATGAGTCAGGAAATAGCAGGCACACAGCAGTCATTACCCCTATTTGCCTAGACCCAAGTTGGCAAAGGTGTGTAGCCCAGGATTCTGTCAGACCCTTAAATGTAGGCACATTAAATATTACATCAGGGACTCAAATCATAAAACTTCACAAGCAACCCACTAGCACTGTTGTGATCCACAAGACTGGGAGTCAAGTCAGTGCATCCATAGCTACACAAATAGAGCTTCAGTTTCTACTCCCCTTCCCTCCAACACAGGCACACACATATTCTCTCTCCAACTCTTGCGCCACAGTAAGAGGGTATTATGTCTATGTACCTGAGTACCATCTACTCAGACTATATGATTGGCTATATAACTAGGTTATGCTGTATTTCAAATCGACAGTGCATGTTTTATCCTCCCTCTAGTAATATATTACTGTTCTCCTTAGAGCAGTATTCTGCATTATCCCCTCTTTCCATATCACACATCATCTTATGCAGCACCTGAAAGCATTTCTTTTACTAGTGGGGAAAAAAAAGACACCGGCATTACAATGAATGCTTATTCTGAGACACCTGCACAATCTGATGTTTTGACATTAGAAATCTTTGGCAATCAGTACTCAGTGCATAAAGACTGAATCAGCCCTGTCAAAGATTTATTGTTTTAGGTCCTTCCTATCAGACATCCATTCACTTTGCAGAGCAATTTCTTTTAATAATTCTGCTCAGATTTTCTGTGCTGCTGCCACCACTGCTGTTCCTGCACTATAAGTACAATCAATAGCTGGATGGACAAAAATTAAATCATTTAATGGATTTCTGGTTGAGTTGATTCAGGTCACAGTGTTGCCCATTGCTTCTGGCAGCCAACATGATTTCATATTCCTGTATTGTCATAACAATGCACGTTTCCACTTGGTTGCTATCCTGTAGCATGTCATAGCAGAGGATTTGCCTTGGCTGGATTGTTGTGTGAGGTTATAAGAGTCTGTGATAGCTATGGTCAGGGGCACAGAACTTTTTCACATGAGCTTTGCTGGTTATTGTAGTATGGCTAGCATTCAGAAATATTTACCTAAAAACATATTTGTTTCTTTCTCCAGAGGGTATGGCTCTTTCTCCAGAGGGTGTTAAACAGCACCCATTCTGAAAATATACTCACTCAACTTTTCCAGTATGAATCTTACAGTACAGTATAATCCTATGCTTGGTGCATATGAGGCTTACAAGTCAGCATTTTATGATAAATGCCACACCATCTTGTCACAACCCAAAGGTGTGATTTTTGTTTTGTGTGTGCTTTGGCACCACTGAATTATGTTCCCGCTAAATTGCAGCTTCTTTGCACGGTGGAGTTTTCTGCTGCAGAGGAGAACCCCGGTGCAAAAGAATTCCCGCCAATTTGTAGCTTTCTTTGCAGGGTGCATTTCTTTGTTGCAGCACAGAAATGCTCGTTGCAAAGAGTTCCCACCATTCGTATTCTAATTAGAGTCCCATTATTGGCTTGCGTGAAATTATTCACACGTGGCGGTTAGCAATTGGCTTGCTAGCTGTATAAAAGGCTTGAGTGGTTTCTGCCCAAATTGGAGGATTCCATGAACACCAGGAGGCGGCGGCGGCGGCGGCGG
>NW_005842319.1:580058-603338 GCF_000455745.1 Alligator sinensis
TGAGGGAGGGGGGGGCAGGGCAGGGAGGGAAGGGCATGTGAACACAGATGGGCTAGAGTAGCTTCAAAGTTGTTTTAATTTACAAAAGAAGCCAATTCATCCCTATCTGTTTGCAGGTCAAAAGAATATAAAGATGATGCAAAGACACTTTTACCTCTCTGCTTCTGCTTTCAAACCAGAGAATGCCTATAGGCACAAAGCTCTTTCAGCCCTACTCAATCACTGCTTCTGAAAATTTTATCACAGGTCAAAACCAAATATAGGGACAGTATATGGAGCTTGTGCTCCTCACACTGCTCCCAAGTGCTGAGCTGGGTGACACATAAGAAAGCAGATGGAGATGAAGAGATGTAGTGTTTTGCTACAGATCCCAGGAGTTAGATTCAACACGTTTCCTGATCTTGACTCCAACAGAATAAATTATAGAAGCTCTACCTTGCCAAAAAGCCAAGAAAGTCGGTGATGGAAACACCGGGTACAGCAACCCCTGTTAGCACTGCAAGGTGTAATTTGAATATACGACCTGCATCCTTAGGTAGTGAATGCAGTCTAGGATGTTCTAAGCATTATGGTCTACTGGAGACATATGTAATCATAGACATGCCTATTACATTGTGCATAATCATGGATTTTTTACAGCATGTTTTATCTACTCAATAGCATGCAATGGTTTTGAGTAAATAGGCATCTTAATCTGTTTTTAATTGGCATGTTATACTTCCAAATCAGGAATTAAAAGTAATTAATAAATGTTACAAAAATAGGATGAAATATAAGATAAACTAGAATAAGTCATCATAGTCCTTTAAGTATTCAGAAGTTAAATTACAAATATTTTTGAAATGTTAATCATTTCCCCAATAGGCAATAACAGCATGTGGTCTGCTATTATAATTTGTGTGTAAATGCCTATTTAGACATGGAACAAAACTGTGACCAAAGGAAATAGTAACTGTGTATGGACAGCAGTAGCCAGAGCTGAACATCATTCATTGTTGTTGCGTTTAAATCAATTTTGTCTTTCCACTGGGGAAAACACAAAGTTCAGCACCGGCAATTTCAATTCCCCATGAAAAAACTAACTTAAAAAGAGCAAATTACAATTATCAGACAAGATCACAGAATGTTTGCATCAATTCAAACAGTGGTCCACATGAAGGTCCAGAAACTCTGGCTGATTTGTAAGAGTGCAACAGTGCTCCATATATTGTAGTAATGTTCTTGTAGCCACAGTGGTTCAAGGAATTTGTGAGAAGCAAAACTGATTCAAGTAATATCTTTTACTGGGAGACATGCTGCTGAGATCATGATTAGAATGTACTACAGTGAAGACCCTCAGTTGCATCTTCTAGGTATTGTTATAAAACCATTAACAAATAAAAATGGTAAGCATTTACTTTTCTCCTTTGGGCTAGGGCAGACATTCAGAAAGCCTAAGCCTGAACTGATTCAATCTTTGTAGGTTAGTTTAACCTGACTAGGCTGAATCAGTTTTGTAACCAGATAGACATCCCAGCAATGCAGGCACATGCCTGCAGTGGCTTCAGGCTAGAAGCCAGGGGGCACTAGAGCAGCCCTCCCTTCCTTCCTTCCACAAAGATGAGCTGAGGCAGGCATGGCCAAGCCCCAGCAGGAAGCTGTAATTAGGGAAGATCCTGCCCACCCCCACCCATTTATCAGCTATGTTATCAGCATTTAGCATCCCATCAGAAAACAAAGCCTCACTCATTAAACAGCTCTTCTTAAATAGCTTCTTCCAAAGGAAGGAATGAAGGGATATTACTGTCTGAGCAGTTGATTACCTCCAAAAAGCCCTAAGCAGACACTGTTCTATCTTCCTTACACAGCATTAGCTAGCATACCACATGCTGGCTACAGTCTGTGCTGTGACAGAGAGGAGGAAGGTATCTCTGCTTCAGCAGCAAGTGGTGGAGGGGGCATGGGGAAGCCAGTAGACCCTGCTGTGCCTGCAAGTCTCTGCTGGAGCTGAGGGCAGGGGCAGGCCCTGTGGTAGAGCAGAGAGCCCTGCCCAGCCCAGAGAGCATGCTGGGATGCAGGGGGTGTCTGGTTTAGATTAAACCAGCAAAGGGTCTGGGACAGACATTGCATAAACCGGTTTGAGCCAAATCGGTTAAGCCTGATACTACATTCAACCAGATTTATCTTAAACCAGTTTCAGCCATTTTGAAACTCATTTATGTGCACTGAACATCTGTTCTGGTACAAAAATTTAAACCAGTTTCATAGATTTCATAGATTTCTAGGGTTGAAAGGGACCTGGTAGATCATCAGGTCTGACCCCCTGCTCCAGGCAGGAAAGAGTACTGGGGTTAAGTAACCCCAGCCAGATGCCTGTCTAATCTCTTCTTGAATACCTCCAAGGTAGGGGAAAGCACCACCTCCCTTGGAAGCCCATTCCATATTTTGGCAGCCCTCACAGTAAAGAATCTCTTTCTTATGTCCAATCTAAATCTATTCTCCTTCAGTTTGTGGCCATTATTTCTGGTAACCCTGAGGGGTGCCCTGGTACCCCTATTCCCTGAGGGGTGCCACAGAGTATCCCCTATTCCCTGCTGACCCCCCCCCGATGAGTTTGTAGACAGCCACAAGATCACCTCTCAGCCTTCTCTTGCAGAGGCTGAAGAGATTCAGGTCCCTCAGTCTGTCTTCATAGGGTCTTACCTGCAGGCTCTCAACCATATGAGTAGCCCTCCTCTGAACCCTCTCAAGGCTATCCACATCCCTCTTGAAGTGCAGCACACAAAACTGGACACAGTACTCCATCTGTGGCCTCACCGATGCTGCATAGAGGGGAATTATCATTTCTCTAGACCTGCTTGTGATGCACCTGCTGATGCAAGAAAGAGTATGGTTAGCTGTCTTATTATGTCATCACACTGGCGACTCATGTTCAATTTTGCATGAACTAGGACTCTGAGATCTCTTTCCACTGTTGTGGTACTCAGAGTGGTACTCCCCAGCATATAGGTGTGTTGGAGATTCTTTCTCCCCAGGTGCAGCACCTTGCATTTATCCTTGTTAAATTGAACCCTAGTCTGATCCGCCAACTTTCCCAGTCTATCCAAATCTGCCTAAATTCACTCCCTGCCCTCCAGTGTGTTTTACTATACCTCATAGTTTAGTGTCATCTATAAATTTGGACAAGGTGTTTTCAACATCTTCGTCCAAATCACTGATGAAGATTTTAAACAATACTGGTCCAAGGACAGAGCCTTGGGGGACACCACCGCACACATCCCTCCAGGGAGAAACTGACCCATCCACTACCACTCTCTGGGTGTGTCCCATAAGACAGTTTTTCATTTACTTTACTGTGAAAAAATCCACATCACAGCTACTCAGTTTGCTCATAAGAATTGGGTGCAGCACTCTGTCAAAAGCTTTTTTTAAAATCCAGGTAAATAATATCTACTTCCACTCCTGCATCTAAGATGGAGTGACCTGGTCATAAAAAGAGACCAGGTTAGTCGGGCAGGATCTGCCTGCTATAAGCCCATGCTGGTTGCCCCTTAACATTGTGTTACCCACTGGCCCCCTGCAAATGTGATCCTTTATGATTTTTTCTAAGGTCTTGCCATGAATAGAGGCAAGTACCCTTGAGTGAAGATCATTGAGGCCTGCTGACTTAAATATGTCCAACCCTTCCAAGTGCCCCTTCACTAGGTCAGTGCTAACCATTGGTGGATTATTATTATTCTCACTCCAAACTAAAGACTCATTGGGAGATGTATTTGTACCCATGTCCAGGAAAACAGGAGCAAAGAAATTATTTAAGAGCTCTGCTTTTTCTATCCTATCAGTTGCGAGTTGCCCTAGTCCATTCTGTAGTGGTCCTATGTCACAGTGCGCCTTCTTCCTGCTTCCTATGTACTTAAAGAAGGACTTTTTGTTATCTTTAATTTTTCTTGCCAACTTGAGTTCTGTATCTGCTTTGGCATTCCTCACTGCTTCCCTGCAAGTGCAAGCCAAGCAGGTATACTCCTCCTTGGTGGCTGCTGTCTGCTTCAATGGCCTGTAGGCCTCTTTTTTCCTCTGGAAGCTTTCCTGGATTTCCCTGATCAAGCAAGAAGGTTTTTTGGCTCTTTTGCCTCCCTTTGCATGTACTGGGATGGTGCCCGTCTGTGCCTGTAGGATCAGTCCCTTGAGGAACTCCCACCCTTCTTAGACTGCCATCTCACTGATGTGATTACCCCTTAGTCCCACCCTAACTAATCTCCTGAGCTCATTGAAGTTGGCCTTCTGGAAATCTAGCTCTACTGCCCTACTCGTTGTCTTTCCCATGTTACGCCGGATAGTGAATCCCATCAATTGGTGGTCACTATCCCCTAGGTTACCTTGTACCTGTAGATTCCCCACCAAGTCCTCCCCTGTGGCCAGCACCAAGTCAAGTAAGTCACATCTCCTAGTGGGACTGCTTACCTCCTGTAGTAGATGCAGGTCCTGTATAGAGGTTAAGAACCTACGTGAATGGGCAGACCTGGCCAACTGCTCCTCCTGGCAGATGTCTGGGTAATTTAGGTCACCCATGACAACTAGGTCTTTTCAGCATACTGCCTTTGAGAGCTGTTTCAAGAATTTTAGGTCTAACTCTTCCTCCTGGTGTGGGGGTCTGTAGTAGACCCCCACTACCAAGTCCCTTTCACCCCTACCCCCTTGTAATCTGACCCATAGGAC
Source organism: Alligator sinensis (assembly GCF_000455745.1). Lineage (NCBI taxonomy): Eukaryota > Metazoa > Chordata > Crocodylia > Alligatoridae > Alligator > Alligator sinensis. The sequence continues at coordinate 584,754 of NW_005842319.1, forward strand.
TTTGATTTGCCCTTCTTCTGTCCCCATCTTTATTACAGAAGAGGTATAATGTTCCCTAATCTATCCTGCCTATATAGCCTGTAGCCTTCAATGCCCACTGTCCAGGCATGGGTAGGGTCCCACCAGGTTTCTGTTAGACCAACCAGGTTGAGATCTTTGTCTGCAAGCAGGAGTGCAAGTTCCTCCTGCTTGTTTCCCATACTTCTAGTATTAGAATAGAGAGACACCTAAGCCCCCCAATAGGTGCCCTTAGTATTATCCCCCTATCCTGATCTTAGTGGGCCCCTTAGTACTTACCTGATCATTTCCTGCATGCTGTTCATGGCTTGTCTTACCCAATGTAGTTCTGAACTCGGCCATCCCCCGACAAAGCTAGTTTAAAGCTCTATGTAGGAGGTCTGCCAACCTGTAAGAGAACAGACTCTTACCTTTTGGAAAGAGATGTAGGCTGTCCCATCCCAGCAAGGTCTTATCCTGGAAGTACGGATCATGGTCTAGAAAGCCAAACCCTGGACGGTGGCACCAGCTCTGAAGCTGTGAGTTGACCTCCTCAATACAGTTGCTGTGGTGCTGGCCGTGGCCACTGAGCAGGAGGGCTGAAGAGAAGACTACTTGTGCCCCTGAGCCTCTAAGCCTGTCTCCCAGAGCCACGTAGTCAGCCATGACCCATCCCGGACTACTGTGGGCTGCATCATTCGTTCCAACATGGATAAGGACCATGGGGTAGTAGTCAGTGGGCCTGACTAGGTCTGAAAGCCTCGCTGTGATGTCCCAAATCCTAGCTCTGGGCAGGCAGCATACCTCCCGTACTGTAGGATCTGGGCGGCAGATGGCTCCCTGCGTTCCTCTCAGGAGGGAATCACCCACCACGATGACTCAATCTTCTCCTCTGGCTGCCCAGTTGCCCCTCAGCCTGTCTGGTGGTAGCTGTGGATGTGGCCTCTGTTGGGATCACTTAAACTGGCTTATGCGTGATGTCTGTCCCTAGCCTTGAATATTATACTGAACATAGATTTACTGTTCAGATTAACTGCTTGTATGCAGCCCCAGGTATGAGACAATAAGGATTAAATCCCAAAAGACTTGGGTGCCTAAAGCAATAAGGAAGCACTTAAGTCCAGATTGAGTATTCAGAACCCCTATTCAGCTGTCCCTTCAGGGAAGGAATGAAGAACATCCCTATCATAATATCCTATAGCTTAATAATTAGTTCGTTTTCCTAGGAAATTCATATGTAGCTTCATATTCCCTCAAATGCCAAATAGAATTGAATTCTGGTATCTCATTTCTTGTGAGAATGCTCTAACTACTGGATAAAGGAGCACTGTTACTTCCTTCACAGCCCATGTTTTGTACAAAATCCAGTCAGGGCATATGTGCTCTGAGACTGCTGACAAAATCAGACTCATGGAAAAATGCTGACCTTGTGAAACCTAATGGGGCCTCGGCGTAACGTAGCTGCCAAGCTACTCAGTGTTATTAAGGCAAAGGGATTTCTGGGAACTGGGTCATTAATGAAATCTGCTAGCAGAAACATGGGTCTCTCTAGATTTTGGTTGCTGTGAGGGTTAGACAACAGCTGAGTGGATGTTTTGAGAATCTGAATCTTAGACTTAAATGTCAAAAGTGGCAGTTAGGTAGGAAAGTGCCTTTATGGATCTAGCACTGGAGGCCTGAGGAATCCAATAGACTGCAGGGTGCCCATAAGGAATTGTGGGGCCTAGGACTTTTAATTGGACATAACCCTAAAACAATAAAAACTCTGTAAATTTGTCCCATGCCTGGGCCTCCCTTGGGGGCCCTACATTTACAAAGCCAATTGCCCTGTGACAGTGATTATGTTTTTCCCTTTTCAATCCTAACTCTGTTCTTCTGTCTCTCGTCAGGACTCCTCATGCTGCCTCCTAAACAATATATGTCAGGCATACTTAAGTTTACCATTCCCCACGGGGGATTCCTGCAATTAACTTGCTGTCCTAGTGTGCAGATGAGTAAATTGGAAATGGGCAAAAGGTTGATTTTGTATTCATGGCATGTTAACTTTGATGAAGATTTCAAAATAAAATCATTATAGACAAACAAAAATCATCACACTTTAAAGGCAAATATTTTTAAAGAATGTTTAAAGGAACTTGGGTCAAATGTTCATGCAGTAAACAGTGGTGTAATTCAATTGACTTTAACTTGTATTAGAAGTATTGGTTTCAATAAAGACAGTATTTCAACAGATGTCGGCTAAGAATCTGGATATTCTGTTTATAGCATATAGGTTTAAAATCCCCCAAACCAAAACAAACCATCCACACAAAGCTACCTCTCTAGAGCTTTTCTTAGGGTTTTTTTGTTCCTTCTTTTTTTTAGGTTACAATAGATGGTTTTTAATTGGGAGGGGAAATCACTTTCTAGACAACTGGAGCAAAGGTATGAGATAGAAAAAAGGGTGACATGGTGTTCTCAAAACACACAATCTTGATTGTAACAGAAGAAAAGTTTTTTCCAATCTGTTTTAATTTCATTTTTCGAGTTCCCAGCTGATGAAAACTTTCAACTGAGATCTAGCTATTGGTCCAGCAGCTCTGAAACTTTACATGCAAGCTTTATGTCTCCTTAGGAAGCTGCACACTGCATGCGTAATAGAAATCTCTTACTCTGGCTCACTCTGACAGGAATATTTAAATGCATCCATCACTGACAGAGCTCAGATCAAATCAGATATTTATCAAAAGCTCAGGGTTTTTTTTTTTCTTTTAATTTGAAAGAGCTGTAACAATAGTAACAATTTCAAGAAGAGAAAAATCAGTTCTCTTGAAGACAATGTACGTGAAAACTGTTGAAGACAGTTTTGCCAAAGGCAGTGCCCACATTTTTCTCTCTCCCCCTCTTTTCCTCATATTATTTTTCTAGCCTAATTCCAATGTAATTTCACTAAACTATCAGCTAACCACACTGATATTTATTTTAAAGGGAATAGGAGAATTATTAAAATAGGGCTTCTTATGCCATGTATGAGAGAGAAGGGTGTCCAAAAATACTAAATACAAGTTTCCCTTGCTTTATGCAGGTTCTATATGTGTAAATTCGCTCTTATGCAATGACCCTTTTTATACCAAAATTTTGTTATATGCAAGGTAAATTCACTCATATGTGATTAGTGTGATGGAAGCCCACAGTCAGTTGCTTTGTTCTGTGCATTGTGGGAGCAATGCGCACCAAAATATAGTCTCCTATGTGGATCTGTGCTCCTCGCTCACTGTCTGTGGCATGTGTTTCTGTAGTTGCCATCCCCACTATGACAGTGCCCTGTGCTTGTGTGTACTGTTTGCTATTGGTGAGTACCAAACTTGTCTTGTAAAAGTGGTAGAAATGGGTCTGGGGGTCACTACATTCGATGTCTTGGAAGGTATCTCTATTTATTACATTGTGAAGTGGGTTCCCTTTATGTGAATTCGAGTTATGTGCCATTCTCCAGGAACAGATGTACAGCATAAAGTGAGGGAAACCTGTAGTCTTTGGAGCAAGGACCAGAACCCAGGGTTTCTTCTTGCAGGTAACTTCAAGGCACTAGGCTAAAGAGTCACATTCATTTATGTTTTCCTTGTGGTTCAATCAATTTTTGATTGTTCTGGGCAATGAATAAAAGTATGCCCTCGCACATGCGCGCACACATGCACAAGCCCAGAATAGCATATGGCCTGATAGGTAAGTCATTCTTCTGACAGGTGGGTTTGAATCCCCTTGGGCACAGGAAAGTTAACTCAGATCTCCAGAGGGCTGTTGTCATCTCTCCTGTACTGTTAGCAGATACTTGATGGAGCCTTGCTTCTGCAGCCTCAATACCCCAGAGGGGAAAGTAACATATACCAGGTACATGAGTGGTGCAGAGAAAAGCTAGGAGTTACTGTCTAGTGCCAGCTCTGCTCCTGAGGCAGCTCAGTTCTCTCTACCCTCTCTCTACTGACTTGTGGCAAAGACAATTTAGCCCAAGCACTTGCCCTTACAAATAAAATACTGTCGAACTCTTTGTCATTGCAACAATAACATTTTTGCTTATACTTATAGTTCTTCTTCAAAAAATTAAGTAACGTTATGAAGAAAAGTGTGTGTCTGTACATTCCTAGGTGTAGATATGAGTGAGTTATTTCTTTTAATCTAACATCCTGTTAGTTAGACTCAGAAAATTTGACCCAAATAGAAATTTATTTTGTCCACAATTTGACACAAGCAGGCAACACCACTCATATGAAGAACTATAATTTAGAGTAAGCATCATTATTGCCATTCTATAGGGATGGAAGAGAGTAGGTCAGTGCCAAAGGCAGGAAGAAATCACAAGAAACAAAAATGTGAACTCGCCAACCCTGAGGCTTTCTTGATGGCTCCCTGGAAGAGCCTACCCTGACTCTAGTCAGCTGTAAGTGCAGCAGCCTCTTCTCCCTAACACAGTTTCTGCAGTGAGAATGAGGAAAAGTACCAAGCAGCTTCTCTTGCTGAAGTTTGCTTGACCATTGTTAATGAATTCTGCACTTCTACATTCTGAAAGCTGTTTAATATCACCAGCTTCTACTTCCTTTTAGAATTCAACTGATTTCTGCATAAAAATTGAACACTGTATATTATAATTCCTTATATCAGGCTACGGGTTGGAAGACTGTGTACAACAGTGTGTCTAAAAGATCTTCTGTTAGTGTAAATCAGAAAAGCTGCTTTGAAATCAGAGTTATGCCAAACATCACTAGCTGAAGAGCTGTTTCTATACATACATTCAGATGTAAATCTTGGTACCAATACACAATTGTGTTCTTTTAAAGCAGTGTGTATTCTCAAATTTCTATAATTAATGATCTAGCTAACTACAGTTTTTATATGTATGTGTATGCATACACAGACACACACACACACACAATCTTAGATAGATATACAAGCAGTGATATAACTAGTCTCCTCTGTGTGTGTGTGTAGTCTGTTGTGTGTGTGTGTGTGTGCGCGCGTGCGTGTCTGTCTGTCTGTCTATATACGTAGTGAGATGAATATGTTCTACATTTGGGGATATGCTTCCTCTTCTGATGAGTGACAGAATTCATGACAAATCTCAACCAACAATTTCAGGTAGGTTTGTTACCCAGCTTACAATAGAAAACTAGACAGATGGATGTCTTTTATTTTCATAATAAAATGAGCATTATTTAATGTCCCTTGCTTATTCAAATCAGAGATTCAGACTTCAGCTACAAAATATTTCATATATATATCTTCTTCTTCCCTTACTTGTCCCTTCTAAGCCGGGTTGCTATTGCGGATCCTGGCTCTCTACCAGCTTCAGTCATATATATGTATCTTATACTCATATATATTTTAAAAAATTGGAAAAGGAAATCTGGTCAAAGGAGGATGCTGTCAACCTTCCTCTGGAGGACATTGAAAAGTTACTTACATCTGTAAAACGTGGTATCCCAAACTTTTTTTTTTTTTCCCCTGGAGTGTAATACATTTTACTAGACTAATAATTTCATATATATTTCTTATTCAATCTCCAACAGAGGGACTTGTTTCTTCCTTGTTCTACACTATAAAACATCTCCAGAAATTGTTTTCCTGATCATTTTTAGATACATTTTAATTCAGTTGATTACTGAAAATAACATAATTCTAATTAGCAGGTTCTCTCTATAACAGGAAGAGATCCATGGACCACTAGTGAGTAATATGCTTTCTTCAGGATGAAAACAACTGCTGTGAATGAAGCAGAATAAGATTATACGGTAAATCCTTTAGGGAAGAGCCTCTGAGCTTGGTTCATTCGACAGCTCTTTATGGTAGGAACTACCATCACTAACTTCAGGCTAGCATTCAAAAGCTGCTTTGCAGAAAAAGGAGCCTGCAAGGACTCCAAGAAAAAACAGGAAACATCACAGTGGTCATAATTGCATTCTCTTGCTCAGGAAATCTATCAGTCTACAGACACAATAATGGGTACTCAACCACTACCAATTCTACTAGATATCATTTCTTCTGAAATAATCTCCATATTGTAATTCAAAGGACTACCTCAACCCTGATTGGGTACTAATAATCTGACCCCTAATTTCTAGGTAGGCTTGGGGTTCTGACTTTTGGCAATTAAGAACTTCTTTTTCCAATCTCAATGCAGGAACATGCGTGTCAAGAGTTACCAATACTAGCTGCTGATCCCATTCACTCCTTCATAAGAATGGAGCAGCTCTAGCTTTTAAAATTAACTATCTTATCTTAAAACCTTTTTCCTTGAGACTCACATTTGCTAGCCCCCACTAATCTACTTCTACCATTCTACCACTGCACCATTATTACATTTTTTAAAAATTAGCACATACGAGCTAACATCTCATAATATAATTTGTTTTTATTCAGAACAAAACAGCCATCCTTTTCTCAAGCTTATTTCTTGCCCTTCCACATGCACACAAATCCATCACTAAATGTACTGCAGTGAATTATCTTTTCCAGCAAAGAACTAGAGTGACAAGCACTTATTTGCCCAGATAGTCTAACTTTCCACAAAGTGGCAGCAATGAGGGTGTTTTTAAAGCAGAGCTATGACCTGCAGGGGGGGAAGTGTGCCAGACTGCAATTTACTACAAAACTGAAGGGCCATTAAAAGTGCAACTCTCACCTTTCTTTTCATTATTTTTAGATTCAAGCCAACAGAAGACAAAGAGTGCATGATTAACACTGAAGCCTTTTTAGTGACAGTAGGTTCTGACAAATTTTTATAATGTCCTAAGGGTGCATTTCTTTTAATTAAACAGAGACTCAAGAGCAGTTTGAAAAAACTAAGCAGGAAAAAGGCCCAATGTTGCAAAATAAAGTTCCCTTGGCTAATATACCACATATATATTTCCAAGCACAGAACTGGCAAACTAACAAGAAAAAAAGCAATTATATTTAAAGTCATAATCATAGAGAAGTAGGGCTGAAAGGGACCTCCAGGGATCATCTAGTCCACCCCCCTGTCTGAGGCAGGATCATCCGTATCCAAACCATCCCATACAAGCATAATCTAAACTCTACATAAGACTACCCTCCACCCTGATATTAACAGACCTAACACCCTAACCTGCCACAGGTAAAGCAGGAGAACCATGGCAGCCAATGTCCTGCTTCTATAATGTGTTGTCAATATATGATCAAGAGGTCCTGGTAGAGGAAGACTAAAACCCCCATAGCCTTTACCATTCTGACCATGGGGTAAATTTCCTTCCTGACCCCAAATATGGCAATCGGTCTGACCCTGAGTGGAGGGGCAAGACCCTGTAGCCAGGAACTCCCAGGTTTGCTCTTACAGTATAATCAGCATACTGTTATTAATATTTTATATTTCTTCCCCAACCCCACTTCTAGGAAATGGTAAACCAATTAAATAGCTTAGCAACAGTGTAGGACAATTTCAACCCTCATTTTTACCCTATGTGTGTTGGGTCAAATACACCAAATCCACAGAGTTAATGCCTATTTATATATCTTTTAACATGTTTGGGTTACACACGCTGTGTGCCCCTGACTGTGCAGTTAGTACTGTGCAGTCATTTAGTACTTGCTTAATACTTTAGCTAAAGCAAGTACTAAATGTCTGTGCAGTACCCACCAGTACTACGCAGTCCCAGCAGCACATGGGTCATTTCTGACCTTATGACACCATAACAACAAGCCACGATGACATAGCTTCTCACTATGGCAACATAACTGCATCACATTACAGCCCACTGTAGTTACGAGCTATGGCCATGTAGCATCTGGTGTAGATGCACCCTGTTAATCAGATTTGAATGTTACCCCTCCACCTGATTTACGTTTACAACACTCCTGGAAAAAAAACAAATCCTCTTGATTCTAATGGGCATTGGATTAGGTTAAGAGGGTTTTACACGGACAAAGCTTTACAGATGACAGTGGAGTTTCTCTTGATTTGCACTGCTGTGTGGGGAAGAGAATTAGATCTGTACATCTATAGAACTACAGGTTTGAGGATGGCACATCAATTGAACTACTTCAGTGCTTGAACACTGCTAAATGATTTGTAACTATGAGATTTTTTAAAATGGGTATTATTTTCTTTTTTTAATGTTACATGTAATCAATACATTATTTTCCATATATAATTTTTTTTTCTGCAGTCTATCTACTTTGAATTAGACAACTTCTGTGGGCCAGTAAATGCACTGAGCTGAAGTGACAGACACTTGGATAGAACTACCTGATCCGAATCATTGTGAATGAGTCATGTACTTCATAAAAAAAGGATCAGAAAGTTTTATCAGTGAATTCTAATGAGAACAATTACTAGTATGGTTAAGACTTACAACTGATGAGATACGGGATTGTTTAACCTAGAACGACATGAACTTCCCCTAAAATATGTATGTGAAGATTTTCAGAGAGCTGGTCATTTTATCACTTCTGAAACATCTGGCTCCTACAGATGTGCAAGGAGTCTGCTCCAACATGCTGAAAATCCAGCGCATTGGAGCAGACTCAATTAATCGAGTCTGCTGGAGCACGGAAATTGGCATGCTCAGGCAGCCTTCCATGTCATGTATACCCATGCCCCCATGCTGAAAAAATGGCAGTGGGGCACTGAAATAAAGCATGTTCAGCGAGCTTTAGTTCAAAGCACCCTGCTGCCATTTTTTCAGCATGGGGATGCTGATACATGCGATGTGCAGGCACTTTTAATTAGCATGGCTTGTTTATTAAAGCGCCTGGCACCACATCCCATAGCACATGTAAAAATGCCTGTCAGGTCCTGCTTCCTAAAAACAGGACAAGACTCAGAGGCTCGGTTGTTTGCTCCTGCTCCCCTGCCACCAAATTTACAAGCCCTGTGGCCAGATAACACGGCCCTGTATGCTGGATGGGGATAGCGCGTAAGAGGCTGAGGCTGGGGCAGCAAGCAAATCCATCATGCATGGGGCTAGGGCTGGGGCTGGGGCTAGAGAAGTGGGCCCAATTCAGTGCACAGGAATAATCCTGCACTGGATCAGGCCCTCAGGCAGACCCTATGCACCAGATCCATTCCACAGACTGATCCCATACCACTCATCTGGCATGCAGCCCAGAAATGTTGGGCACCATAGGTTTCAATAATTAAAAGAATAATCAGGCCTAATTCTGCTCTCAGTTACACTAGTAGAAAAAAGAAATTATATAATTAAATCATGTAACATGGGTTAAAAAGCAATGTGAATCAGAACAAGGCCCAAATTTATTATTTTAAAAGACAACAACAATTTCCTCCACAGTTGTCATTCCCCATACCTGTTGGGTCACCCATTCATCTCTGGTATAATCTCACCATTCTACAAGGACCTGTTAAAAAGCAGTAGTAGAGGGCACATAGCTAAGGAATTTGTAAGGAGAGAAAGTGAAAAGCAGGGTAAATATGAAGAGGAGAAGAAGGGAATTTGGGACTTCTTCCTGTGATACAAATAATAAATATTATCAATGCTATTTAATGTGACAGCTATTATCTCTTTAATCTTGATTCTCTAATTATTAAATTATTTATTGATAAACTAGAACTCTACAGAGAACAAAAAATGGATTTGGGAAAGATTTTGAGATGCATATTAATTCTAAGTTGGAACAAATCCAAACCATTTGGAAAACTCTCTGCAGAAGAAAAATCAGAAAAAAATGTTGACGATCAATCAAAAGTATTTATTTCATTTTTTCCATATTTTATTATAAGCTAATATCAAAAGAAAATATAAGGCAATATAAAAGGGTAATATAAGTTTTACTTAAATATATTGAAACAGGATAGTTCAACATTATCCAAGCTTTCTTCCCCTCTAAAATAAACTTCCAGGGAAATTAGCATGATTTTACAAAGCATTTCAATTTCAATGGAATTTCATTCTCAGATGGAAAATGGTTCTGTCAGTTTTTTCAACCATCGCTATTGTTAATACAAGTGGAAGTGGAATACTTAAGATAAACCCTGTCATATAAATCAGGTTGATTTTTGTTTCTAAAGTGTGCTACAGAGAACTCCATCCTCACTCAGAAATGCTGCTGGGGACAATAGGTATTTTACTCTGGAAATGACAGAGCAAAAAAGTGCTAAACTGGTGTGTGTTCACTCTTATTGAAATGGCTGATATTTACTCTATATGGACAAGCAAAATATGGATGTGTCTACATGTCATCATACAGCAATGTTGCTACGGCACAGTAACCGCCCATATTGCGCCGTACATGAGGTGCATGGTTAGATCTCGCCACTACTTTGCCGTAGCAGTCCGCTAAAATGTAGGAGTGCACTGTTATGGTGACATAGCTCCCAATCACATGTAGACCCATGTAATCGCTGTGTTGCCATAGTGCATCATACACCAACATAGCATGATGTGCAGATACACCCTATGTGAATGAATCAAGGCAGTTAGTCAAATGATCCTATTCACTACCCCTGCACAGGACCTATAGAGCAATTGGTACCACAGTACAAATTCAAATCTTCAAAATAAGTGACTGATATAAATATCAAGAATTGTTTCCTTCCAGTATATGACTGAGCATATGAAAAGATGAGGACACTATATTTTTGGGGCAGTTGAAAATTGTGAAAATTGAAATATTTACTCTTCCTTCAAGACCCCACTCCTTCAATAGTTTCTTTGTGGGCATTTTGTTACGCTCATGTCTTGTTCTGCTAACTTCAGACACACAACATTCATCCACTGCTGCTCATTACAGGAAGTGAAGGGAATGTGGAGGTGCATGTAATGGTGTATAAATGGACTTAAAAGTGAGAATTGCCAAAATATTTGTACACAGATATTATTTTAAAGCAGAAGAAAAACTTCCATTCGTGTGTTGATCAATTACATTGGTTGATCAATTTTAACTGTTTTGTATGACCATTATTTACTGCAGTAAGTAAAGCTAAACACTTACTTAATCCTGTTACAGTCAGCTATGCTTGCCTCACCTCTTTCCCCTTGCTTCCCCTGCACACATGGTCTGGGTGCTGCAGCTCTCACATCTACCTGTGATGGTCTGCATGCCCCCATACCCAGAGCCTGCACCATCTTCACTGCATAACCAGTACTGTCCAGCATGGGATCACCTGCCCCTGGCACACTGGGGAGAGCCAGGTCTCTGCCACGGGCAGTGGAAGGCACAGAGAGCTGAACCAGTAAGAAGGTGCTACTCCCCCTTCTGGATCTGTGGGCTGAGCTGGGTCTCTGTCAGTCCTAGTCCCAGCATTGTACCAGAGCTGGTTTAAGGCTCCCAATGGCAATCATCTGATTGTTAATCCCAGTCCCCAGATTGCACCAGAGTTTTGAACTCATATTATCTCTGGGGAACAACATAACAATAGCTAAACATGTTACTTCAGACAATCTGGAGATGTTCCTCCCACAAAAAGCCATAACTCTGCTACAATATGACCATACTTAGCACATGTTTTACTTCTTAAATATGCAGACATTAACATTTAATCACAGAAAATTAGGGTTAGAAGGGACCTCAGGAGGTCATCTAGTTCAGCTCCCAGCTCAAAACAGGACTATCACCAACTAGATCATCCCAACGAAGGCTTTGTCTAGCCAGCTCTTAAAAACCTCCAAGGATGAAGATTGCACAACCTCTCTGGGTAACCTGTTCCAGTGTTTTACTATCCTTCTAATGAGAAAGTTTTTCCTAATATCTAACCTAAACTTCCTTTGCTGCAACATGAGACCATTGCTTCTTCTTCACTCATCTGCCGCGACTGAGAACAGTCCAGCTCCATCCTCTTTAGAACTGTCCTTCAGGCAGTTGAAGGATGCTATTAAATCCCATCTCTTCTCTTCTCAAGACCAAATAAACACAGATGTCTCAGCCTCTCTTCCTAAGTCATGTATCCCATCCCCTCACCATTTTCATTGCCCTCTGTTGGACTCTTTCCAATTTGCCCTTTCTGCAGTGGGGAGCACAGAATGACACAATTTTCCAGATGTGGCCTCAGCAGCACAGAATAGAGGGGAAGAATCGCTTTCCTTGACCCTACTGGCAACACACCTACCAATGCAGCCCAATATGCTGTTAGCCTTCTTGGCAACAAGGGCACAGTGCTGGCTCATATTCAGCTTATTGTCCCCTGTAACCCCCCGGTCCTTTTCTGCAGAGCTGCTGCCCAGCCGATCAGCCCCTAGCCTGTACTGGTGCATGGGATTGTTCTGTCCTAAGTGCATGACTTTGCACTTGTCTTTATTGAACCTAATGAGATTTGTTTTGGCCCAATCCTCCAATTTGTCTAGGTCTCTCTGAATCCTAGCCCTACCCTCCAGTGTATCTACTACTCCCCCCAGCTTGGGGTTTATCTGCAAACTTGCTGAGGGTGCACTCCATGTCATCTTCTAAGGCATTGATGAAGATATTGAACAAAACCAACTCCAAGACCAACCCCTGGGGCACTCCACTTGATACCAGCTCCCAACTAAACATCAAGCCTTTGACTACCCCGTCTGAGCCTGATGATCTATCCAGTTTTCTGTCCACCTTACAGTCCATTCATCCAGCCTGTACTTCCTTAGCTTGCCTCCAAGAATGTTGTGGGAGTCCATATCAAAAAGCTTTGCAATTTAACAGGACTAAGGACAATGAGATCGGAGAGCCCAGGCTAATGTTTAATTTATGGAATTTGGATTTAGATAGGGAGACAAGAAAATCGAGGTTGAAGGAGAAAATGAAGAGAGAAGCAAGAGAATTAAAAAACTAAGGACTTCAATATTACATGATAACAGAACTGAGGTTTCAATGAGTAATTTTCCAGGGATGAAAACTTCAGTGAATGAGTCTTTGTTTATGCTCTCAGAGCTCTGTATGTCATTAGCCTCCTCTTCATTGCAGACTTGTTCATCTGACAAAAACCTTGTTATGCCTGTGAAGGAGAACAAAGATTTTAAGGAAATTTGACTCTTTGCCTCATCCTGGCATTCTGAAAGTTCAGAGGGTAGGAAGCCATTCTCTATGTGAATAAACTCTGAAATGTCTTTGAAAATTACATTTTTAATTACAGTTGACATTTCTGAGCCTCCTGCTGATGGTATATTGCTAAAAGAAAAAGTGACATAATTTGTGACAGCGGAAATGCTATGTGAGAGACTGTGAAATAGTTATTATTTATTGAAGCAGAGGGCCTTTCTTTACTGCTCATCATAGTACTATCTGGGCTCTTTTTCACACAGTAATTAGTTATATACTGCTCCTCAAAAATAGGAAAGAATCAGAATCCCCATTGAACATGGATAGGACTGAACATGAGGCAACTGAAATACTGCCCTGCAGTAATCTTACATGGAATCTCTAATGGCATAAAAGGAATAATAATGGCAGGAATACCGTCAGTGTAAGGGTGTTCCCAGGGGCTAGGGACAGAAGTTACACTTAAACCAATTTAGGTGATCAGAAACTGGATTAAACCTGTAACAGAACAGAAGTTCAGTGCACATAAACTAGCTTCAAAATGACTGAAACTGGTTTAAGATAAACTTGTTTGAATGTAGTATCAGACTTAACTGATTTGGGTCAAACTGGTTTATGAAACTTCTGTCCCAGACCCCTTCCTGATTCAAGTTAAATACAGTCCCACAGCATCCCAGCATGCTTTCCAGCCCTGGGATAGGTTGTGCTGTCTGCTCCAGCAGAGAAGGGTTGGGGCAGGGAGGGGAGGCAGGAACTTCCCTCCACTCCCCCTGACTCAGGCAAACCCCAGCTGGGGTCTTGGGCCAGGGAATGGGGGTTACACCCACCTTCCCCAAAGTACAGAGCTGCCCTGCTGCTAAACTTACTGAAGCTTACTGTTGGCTGAGACTGTGAATTACAAATCCCAGAGGCACCTGGAAGCAGGACGAGGAAGTGATGAGCAATCCTGGAGAGTTCTGCTGCTGTGAGTCTGAACTGTAAATCCCAGAGACCTCAGGGGCAGCAGGAAGAGTAAGCAAACACATAGCCCATGCTGGCCATGTGCCAGAGAGGCAGGCTGTAGTGCCCCCTGGCTCCTGGCCTGAGCCACTGCAGGCATGTGGCTGCATTTTCTGAATCAAAAGTAAATGTGTGTGCAATTGTTTCTGAATTTAATCTCCATAGTTTAGACTCACCTGCAAAGACTAAATTGATCCAGCATTGGGCTTTTTAACTGTCTGTACTTAGCCCAAGTGCTGAAGAGCTGTTCTGTGCCACCCTTGATTATCATTTCCTGTTATAAGGGAAATGCTGGAGACATTTTGTAAGCAGCTATGAAAATTCTGTAGCTTATGCTAGGAGTCCCTAGACTATTCCAAAATATGGGGAGTCATAAAGGTAACACACCTGTGCTACCTTTATTACTACCTATTTTCTTCAAATGTACACAGTGAATTTTTGCAAGGCAATTTGATTATTTAGAAACAGTGGAATTGTTATAGTTGATCAAATTTGAGGTCCACCTAGTTTGGTATTATGACTCCAATGTTGGCCAGATACTTCTGAGGAAATATGAGAACTATACAGTAGACAGATTGGGATGATCTGTCCCTCTGAATTATATCTTATGCTGACCTTCAACAGTTAGGTTTAAACAGTATTTTGAGATACCAATTTATATGTAAAAGTAAGATAAAAGCCTAGCTCAATGTAGCTAAAGTAGATGTGGAAGCAAACTGCTAAGACTAGGAAGCAGTGTTATCCGAGCAGCTAAACTGATTCAGCACATCTCTTTGGCAGCTTTTGCAGTGGACTGCCAAGTGGTGCTGGCAAGTTTTAAATGGTTTCTTCTGATTGAAGCTACATAAGGGAAGGCAGACAGCAGTAAAATTACTCACTGTCTTGGTGATGTATACACACTTGGATTCAGTATCCATGCTGTAGGACAATTGTGTCACATTCATACTTATTTCCCATCAAAAGACAACTCTGTATGATGATAAGACTGTTTTATCATGTTCCTGTTCTTTAGTGTATCTAGGAATTGACCATAATATTATTGCTTTTATTAAGTATTCAACTTTGTTCATTTATTCTTCTGTTTTGTTTTGAGGAAGAGCTACTAGCAATTTGTTGCTTGAAATAATTTATCCTTTTTTGTAATACGTATGAAAAATCATGTATTGAGAGTTGTCCTTGTAATGTCATTACATAGTTTATAACCTATTTGGTTAGCATCTCATGGTACTGGAGAATGTTTGGGGGTGGGCCGAGGGGGGCAAAAAAGTGATACTTTTTGTTATCATGAAACATAGCTGAGTTGCAGCCCAATATCACTATTTTGGATGAAACAAAATCAAATCATAAATACACAAAATACTATGAAATGAAAGTATGTACTAAAGTTAAAAATATAAATAGCATAAAAAATAAACATTGCACTCCCTTTAAAAACTGTCATCTTTCGTATTCATCAACAAATCAGTTTGAGATGCAATATGAAGCAGTAACAGGCCAGTCTTGGGGTAATATATGACTTATCTGCTTTATAGTCAGATAAAATAATAACTTAAGGAAATGTAAAGAAATAAACACATAATTAAAATGAGCTACTCATGCCTATCTCTCATCATAAACCCACATTTTCATACTTAATTCAGTTCTCTAAGTGTACCTTGAATTAATTTAAACCAACAGGAAATCTTACCAGAGACTACAGTGCAATAATCTTGGGTCTGAATTCACTAGGGAAGGCTGAATGGAAAGGATTTCTGAATAGGGCAGTGCACCATAATGGAAAATGTATCCTTGTAAGTAACCTCAGTTAAATAATTAAAGAGACGTGTAAAGACAGAAACATTAATATTAGAGAAGCCAGGATCTTTGTGGGTGTTATCTTTTATTAGACCAACTTCCACATTTTTCCTGAACCACCACAGCTACAACACCCCAATGCAACCAGATTAATATTGGACTTTTCTGTATCCTGTTGAAGGTAATGGGAGTGTTGTTTTTGTCTTCAATGGCTGGCAGATTCTAGTCCATATTATTAATGATATGATCAATACATATTTCAAATGTGACAATATTTTGAGGAAAGGAGCAGTTAAACATGATTCTTGATTTGAAACATTGTGAGCAAGTATATTTTATCCCAATTTATCCTTGGAGGTTTCTCTTTATTTTAGCTGGACCAAAGGAAGTATGCAATTTACCACTAGGTGAGAGATTTGGCCTCTTATGTTTTAAGCAAATTTTGAATCTGTATGCAATCAGCTGTGTGTACACCAAAAGTTACAATCCAGTCCTTAACTCTCATTCAAAAGTAATCCATGCTTTCATAATCTAATAATGTTTGAGGATTAGACTCTCTCAGTGCCTACCTGATTCCTGCATGTGAAGATCTTTTGTCAGATAATTAAATAAGCCCACAAACAGTAAGGGACTTAGGTGCTGCAATACTGAGGATTGTGTTGCCTAATCAAAAGTAAATGTGGGTCCAATTATTTCTCAATTTAATCTCTGCCGTTTAGATGAACCTGCAAAGACTGAATTGATTCAGCGCCTAGCCCCCAGAAAGTAAGCAACAGACATTGACACATATGAGTCATGTGAGTTAGGTGCCTGGGCAGTGCATGCAGAGTATTAGAGCTTTAAAATGGGATTCAATAAATACATTAAAAAAACAAACAAACCATGACTGGGAAGACAAACACTGAGGACCAAGGAGCAGCTTAAATCCAGCCATCCTCTAAGATACCTCCCTCTTCTCTGGATTCACAACCCAAAACCATCTCCTAAAGTTAGGCTAGTTCATATGTTGGAAGTAATGGAGATGCAGCTTCACAGAGTTCAGTGTGGAGCAATTTACTCTGCCAAAAGCAGTGCAAGCATATGCTATTCTCTGTACTATCCCCATGACCTCTGCCCCTCCCCTCACACATACCTTTTTTTTAAAAAAAAGAATGATCTTGCTCCCCTTTAGGTTGATGAACAACTTATGCCTACATCTGCTACATAAGTATTTCATGAGTACTCTCATACATGCTGCTTCCAGTTCCCTTGCTGGTTTTTGGATCAGCATCCCCAGATCTACACCACTTACTTAGCCAAGATAAACCAACCCAACAGGTTCAGAAATATTTTGCATCATCAAAGAATTTTTGCCAAAGCCTCTAAAAGTCCAACTTCAAAAACTAGCATTAGAATAAAACTAAGAGAGAGAGAGAGAGAGGCAAATATTTTAGCTCAATATACGTTTTTTCACCAGGACTCTCTTCTATGCCCCACTGGATTTTTTATTTTATTAATCATTTTACACAACTCACAGTATTTTCTTTTTGCTGCTCCAATACCTGAGTTTTGAATCAGCTTTTTGTTTTTAAAAAACTGGTTTAGATGACAAAGAAATGTCTACAATAAAACATGTGTACTTTCCAGAGTGTCATTTTTTGTTGTTGTTGTGAATAAAACCATTGCTATCAGATGTTGGAGTGCTCAATATTTAAAACAGTGTCGCTCTGAGCAAGAGTGAATGGAAGCATATGGAGATCAACTGATTTATTCATAAGGTGCTACAGCATCGACTAAACAGGCCACCTGCTGTTTCAGAGCCTCAAGAGGCTTCTCTTTACAACTCATTTTAAAATAATTTGGTGGCCAGTCTGGGATTAATCAGACAGAAAAATTTAAATTTAGCAAAATCAACGGTGTATATGCATGTGCGTTCGTGCATACACATGTGTACACATGCCCCCCCCCCCGCCGCCCCTTTCTACAAACTTACAATTACACATTACTGAAGTGGAAAACTTAACCATGCAAAAGGCAAACACTTAAAAGTTCCTGCAGCAGCGTCAGCTTAGCCACCTCACAAAACCTGTATGTTTTACATTATCCAACTGACAGTACAAGCACTGAGAGAGAGAAGATACTTAAGAACGGTAGCAATAAAATTTTCACAGTATGTATGACAAGTCTCATCCTCTTTCTTTGCCTAAACTTAAAACATTACCATTCACTCCCACCTTTTAGATAGTTCAACCCCACATCTGCTGTTGGGCTAAAAACTATCTACTGTGCTGTCCATTACTGTACTTTGATTTAAACGATCTCCTTTCCTGTGTGAAGTCCTTGGCCCTTTCTACATGCCACAAAATTGACCTTGAAAGCAACTTAAATGCCCTTCTGCACTGCTTTAATGGTATTGCTGTTTGCACATTCGGCGGTGTACTCCACTTTAAATACCTGTGGTAAATAGCAAGATAAAACACCTCTGAGCTGTTTTAGTTTGCTACCTAACAAAGTGCAAGAGTGCCCGGGGCACTGGAGGCCGATGTGCTCAGGGCTTGGTGGGTCCCGCGCAGCTCAGGGGCTGTACGACCCAGCGGCAGCCTGTGCAGGCAGGGTCCACTGAAGGAAAAACCAAAAAAAAAGTGGCAAGCCTGATCTTTTTATTTTTCTCCCTGGAGCCTGCCTACCTGAGCTGTGTGGGGACCCGGTGCTTTCCTCCATGGCTGTGGCGCCCCTTGGGACCACCTGGACTGGGTGCCATCGAGCGGGTGCCACCTGGGGAGCCCCCCAAGCAGCTCAGGGACTGCTCAGCCCACTGGTAGATCACCCTCCTTTCG
The DNA here is from genome assembly GCF_000455745.1 of Alligator sinensis. Lineage (NCBI taxonomy): Eukaryota > Metazoa > Chordata > Crocodylia > Alligatoridae > Alligator > Alligator sinensis. The sequence goes on from NW_005842319.1 coordinate 603,314, forward strand.
CCCCCCCCCCCCCCCCGACAAAACG
>NW_005842319.1:603369-623416 GCF_000455745.1 Alligator sinensis
CAGGCCCCCACTCTTGTGCACATGTCACGGGGGGTTCATTTGGTTTAATTCTCCCTAAATTGAAGCATTGTTTTTCAAAACCCACCATTTCAATTTAGGGAGAACTAAACCAAAATAATTCCCCCTGGCATGTACAGGCAGCCCTTCTCATCTTCTGCACTGAGATTCAAACTCCACTCAGACTACCTCACCCCTTTATTGTTTCCTTCATTACACTTAGTCCTCCATTAACTCTATCACAATGACCCTTTCTTTTTTGGCCTGGAGACTTCCAGGAGATTTTCTCAGTCTGCCATTTCTCTCTGGGTTTCCAGAACCCAAACACATACACAAAAACACAGACTCCTCAGCACACAGAAATGTGTAAATATTATTCAGTGCTGTAACAGTATTTAAGCCTGGATTCAGTAAGGTACTAAACTTGCTTAAAGTTAGGCATATGCTTAATGTTGTCATACATAGGGCTACAAACTCAAAAAGTTATTAAGCTGAAGACATAAACACTTGGAGACCCCAGTAGCTCTAGGCTTCCCTGCTTTATAATCAAGGATACTTAATTAAGGCATCTAAACAGCTAATTACCTATTCCTTTCTACTGGCTGATTTAATCTTGCTTCTCTTCTCAGGTTCCTAAAATAATATAGAAAGATGTACATATGTTTACATAAGTAAAAAATAAAAATTGAATAACTAGATTGCCAAATAAGAATTTAGAGCTATTACACCTAAACAACATTGTCGAAGAATGCTATAGCTGCAGAAGTCAAGCACTCTGAGGTCAGGATTTCCCAGTGCAACCTACATTTAGCCTTCATATCACATATGTGGTACAAAATAGTTCTTAACTACGCAACATATTTTTTTTCCATAGGATCCTTGCTAGTTTCCACACTTAGCCAGCCCTGTCACTACACATCGATGTATTGGTACAATCTTTTCTCACCCACTCCTAGTCTGCTTCCCCTTTTTTATTGCCCAGTTCCCATTCTCAGTCCATTTATCCAGCCAGCCCTAGTCTCCATCCCCAACTCATCGTTTCTCCAATTTTCCTACACACCTCCCCTTGTACTCCAAACAACTAACTTATCACACTTTTTTCTTCTCTATTCCTTCTGTAATTCAGTTACATAATTGTTTCTTCCACACTGCCTAGAAATACGCAAAAAGTATCAAGAACAAGAGACAAAACAGTCTCCTTGGGTGTGTCTGCATGTTCATTAATGTGCCATAGTTACTGTGCATTAAGTTTAATACTTGCATAACCAAATGCTAAATCAACATGCAATAACTGGCACAACTACTTAGTAGTGCTGGCGCATGGGTTTTTACAGATGCTAACTCTGCAGTAGTGTAACACTACTGTGCAGTAGTGTATTAGCATGGGTTTTGCCCAGCACACTACTGAGCAGTGTAATTAGGCTACTGCAGTTAGTGTCTCATGTGGACATACCCCCTGGACTCATTTCATAGACATTCAGGCTGAAAGGGACCCTGAAGGATCATTGAGTCCAGCCACCTGCCCCAGGGGCAGGAAGTCAGCAGGGGTCACAGGATCCCAGCAAGATAAACATCCAAATGTGTCTTGAAGGCGTTCAAAGTGGGTGCTTGAACCACCTCCGGCGGCAGTCTATTCTAAACCTTGGGGTCTCAGACAGTAAAGAAGTTCTTCCTTATGTCCAGCCTGAATCGGTCACGGTGGAATTTATGACCATTTGATCTTGTCATCCCTTGGGGCACTCTGGTGAACAGACGTTCCCCCAGATCCTGGTGAACAACCCTGATAAACTTGTAGGTGGCCACCAGATTGCCTCTGAGCCTGCGCTTTTCCAGGCTGAAGAGTCCCATAGCTCTCAGCCTCTCTGGAGCCTCTCCAAAACTGGACACAGCACTCCAGCTGCAGCCTCACAAAGGCTGAGTACAATGGGAGAATGACATCCCAGGATTTGCTTGAGAAGCATCTATGGCTGCAAGCCAGCATTTTGCTCGCTTTACTAGCTGCAACATCACATTGAAGGCTCATGTTCATCTTGTGGTCAATCATGAGCCCCAAGTCCCTTTCATCTGTAGTGCTGACCAGCGTAGCACTGCCAAGCCTATAAGCATGCTGCAGGTTTTTCCTCCTAAGGTGGAGAACCTTGCATTTTTCAGTGTTAAACACCATCAGGTTCTCATCTGCCCATTTCCTAAGCCTGTCAAGATCTGTATGGGTCACCCTCCTGTCCTCAGGTGTGGATGCTTTACCCCAGAGTTTGTTGTCATCGGCAAACTTGGTGAGCCCACTTCTAAAACCAATGTCCACATCATTGATGAAGATGTTAAAGAGTATAGGCCCTAGGACAGAGCCTTGAGGGACCCCACTGGTCACAGGGCACCATGATGATTGACTTCCGTCAACCACCACCCTCTGGGTCCTGCTGTGGAGCCAATTCGTCAGCCAGCGGATCATGGTGAGGTTGAGGCCGCAGTTAGCCAGTTTTGCCAAGAGGTGATCATGGGATATCAGATCGAAGGCTTTTTTAAAGTCAAGATATACGACATCAATCTCTTCCCCCTTGTCCAGGTGATAGGTTACCTGGTCATAAAAGGAAATGAGATTGGTCAAGCAAGACCTACCCACAGTAAACTCGTGCTGGGTATCCCTCAGGATATTTCTGTCAGCTAGGCTGTTAAGGACGGCCTCTTTGATAATATTTTCTAAGACCTTCCCCAGGGTAGAGGTTAGGCTGATGGGTCTGTAGTTTGCCAGATCTACTTTCCTCCCTTTTTGGAAGATAGGCACAGCATTGGCCTTCTTCAAATCTTTGGGCACTTCACCAGAGCACCAGACTCAAACCCTGGGCTGGACAGTACACCAAGCCTTGGCAGCCAGAAGGAAATACTACAGCTAAAGGCCTACTCTCCCTCTGCAGCAAGCCCAGAACAAATTATATTTTTAGGCTATTTATCTGCCATATCTTAATAAGTCTCCACTGGGTACTTGCTAACTCCCAAGTTTTTGCAGAAATCAGTGGTTTTCAAAGCAATACCAAATCCCTGTCAGATTGGTAGCACAGTGGGTGCTGCACATTGGAGACTGTACACAAGTCCTAAACTAATAGTAGGAAACCCATTCCCAGTGAGGCTCCTGAAACAAGTGCCTAAATTTGTGCACTTTGAGTGAGGAAATGCATTTAAGAGGCTGAAAAGGAGACAGAGGGGCAGCTAACCTTGTATCCATGACATAAACATAATGTATTTAATGTTAATATTTTTAATATTATGCTTAATATAGCAGAACAAATTATGTGCATCTGTAGCCATATGAAAAGTTGCTTTTATCCATGGATAGCTCTGGTCTGTGCTGTAATGTCCTATACAATAAAGTATTGTTTCACTGTCCAAAGAATCATTTTATTTTCCACAGTGTATGCTCTGTATTATTCAGGTCTTTAGCTGGACTACTTGAGTCTCATACTAGGCTGTCAAAACAACTCAATCTATGCTGACTAGCTACAGGGAAACATATAGTGCCTCCAGAGTAACAGTTCAAATATAGAAGCACTGTGGACTATGATCAGGATATCAGAGACTCACCAGAATTAGAAGCTTGGAAGAAAAAAATGAGAGAGGAAGAAAAGGGGGAGGGGGAAAAAAAGACCTCTGTAGGTAATAAATTATTCATGGTTCTAACTATCAGAGATAATTAAAATTACTTGCTTTCAGCAGATATGCAATCTACTACAATTTCCCTATTTTAGAATAGATCCAATTCACACTATCTTTTCAGACAACTGTATGTCCTGCGCGCTTGTACATTGACACAGACATGTTGCACACAACACAGACTATGACATGTGTGCACGTGGGTGCGTGTGTACACAGGCATGTGCTTATTCGTATAATGTAACATAGCTCCAATACTTAACATTAATAGCAAAGGCCAGATCCCTTCAATGGAGCAAAGCCAATTTAAATTGAGAATATGGCCAAGTGTTCTTATAAGTCTGTTAATACATAGATTTTATAATTTCAGTATTACATTAGGAACTTCAGGAAAGCATTCTACCATAAGAATGTTGTGCAAGCTACTGGATACCCTCAATGGCTACACTGCATACCTCCTTTTGTTTTCCAGTAATTCAATACATTATTTGCAATATATATAAAATGAAAATAGAAAGAAAATACATATTTCAAAATCAAGGTCCTGAACTTGTGCCCTGAAGACAGAATGATAAAAAAAATGTGAAAGTCTTTTACAGTCCCTAGGAGAACAGGAGATTCCAATTTAGAAGATTGAAGATCTCCTAAAGTTAAGAAAAAGTCAAATGATTTTAAATCAATCTGCACTGTACAACCCTGAAAGCTCATATCACTTCCAATCTGAAGCAGCTATAAAAAAAAAAGTGAAGCACTCCAGTAAAATTAAATCACTGTGTGCAATGTGGAGCCAACCTAAAGTACTGGTGGAAATGTGTACTATGAAGTCTTTGCAGACTGGAAGAAATCACAGCTAATTTAAATTACCTGCTTTCAGTGTATATGCAGCTCATCTGATCACTTTAAGCAGCCTATCATAATGGCATTTTTTTTTTACCGATCTATTAAGTCTCCTTAAACTGTGACTCATTAGTTTATGCTGGCTTTTGATGTGGTGCAATATATAACCCACTGAGATGCACCAATTTTAGAAAACAACAAATCATTCCCTTTAGCTCAGAGATCTCCTATCAGTTCAAGCAAGATAGCTAACAAAACATACAGACAAAAAAAAAGAAATACAGCATCTACCAAAAGTTGGGATGCCCTCAGTTTGTAAAAACTGCCTCTTTCCTTATTCTCTGCCCTGCTCTCTCAAGAGGCAGAAGTATCCCTAATTCATTAAGAGATGGTTTTGCTTTTTTCTTGGTATGACTTTTCACTTCTTTGCTTCAGAGTTAATTGGAATCATAGCAACAGTGAGGAGGGTCCTGTTGTACTGAAATCTGGATTCTATGCAGATAGAAACAGAAGAATAAAATCAGAAGGAAGAAATATTCTTTTGTCAAACACAAAAAAAAATGTCAATCATTTTTTTCTTTTGGTTTTGTTTTGTTATGAATAATATCTGTTGGGTTTAAACAAAATAGACATAGAAAATAGGATTTCTCACAGAAGAAAATCCACAATAGTCTGGGGAAACAGAATAAATGAATACTGTTCCCATGTGGTGGGGGATGTAAAGTAAGGTGTGATGCGTTTTCTTTTTCCCCTGCAGCATTTCAGTGATGGAGCATGGGACTCAATCTCCAAGGTACTATAGTAAACAACAAAGAGAAAAGCCCACATACAAACTACAATACATAAGTTTTACAATTTTATCTTTCTGATCCTTTACAAGTTCCAGAGGTTCGTCTAAGTATCCCAACATGGGTAAGCTAAACAACTATAAAAGCAGCCTTAAAAAGAAACTATGGGCTATGCCCATTGGAAAGATGTCCAGTATTACAGTTGTGCTGTTCTGCTAGGTCGAGCTGTTTGTATGACAACAAAGCTTGTGTCAGAAATATTTCATGAGGATTTAATTCGAGCTAACATAAGTCAAGGTCATGCTTGATCTCTGCTCCCAGAGGAGCTTACAGGCACCTTTCAATAGATTCAAATTATGGACCAGATCATTAAGCTACCTGACTGACTCACTCTTTCTTGCTATTAATAAAGAATTCATCTTGGAGATTTTCTGCATGGCTGTATGGATAATCTGAATTTATGTGGAACTCAGCAGTTCAAAGCCTGAATTTGTTGCTTGAAACAAGCAGAGTCTAGAGTTTATTAGTATGGAAAAGAGTTCTTCCTTCATTAGATTATCCTTAAATGCTACCCATTACATAATACACCATGTGTGTGGAAACTTAATAATCAAATCCATTATTTCCATGTGTATTTCTAGGGAGTGACACAATACTCTGGAGATAGCATGATGAGAAAATTCTTGCCCAAGATACACAGAGCCTGAGTCTCTATTGTTTTGTACCTTGTCCAAGGTAAGCCCACATAGAGGGGATGAAAAATGACACTATTCTGACATAGTAGCATTTTAAGGTCACTTTCCCTGTTGGAAATGCCTATATAAGGGGCAAAACTGTGGATTATTAAGACTATAGCCTGACTCTTTTTTTTTAACTCTTTAAGACAATTTTGCACCAGCTGTGCATTAGATACAATGAATTTCAATTCAAGGGATCGTCCAGTGTTTTAATGCTACAATAGTAGCCCTGAGATTGAGGAATCACAGAGCTAGCTGAAAGATACCTTTTCTGAGCCCCTTCTGTTCAGTCTTACTTCTATAGCAATATAACCTTCATGGGACAACAGTCTAGGAGGAACAATTAGGCCTCCTCTACACATCACAGGTATCGCACAATTAACTAGTTAGTTATGCAATTACCTTGAGACCTGTTACATGTGCAAAGTACCTATCACGGCATAAAAAGATTCAACCTGCTATAAAGTTAGACCGAAAATATGTACTAATTTTATAGCTGGTTGCGATCAAGCTTTATTTTGCATGTACAGTGGCAGCTGTGATCTCCCAGCCCCAGAGATGCATGGGGAGTTCTTTCAACTGGGAACCTCTCAGTTGAGGGGATTCATAGCTACAGGAGCTTGCTTCTTGCCAGTGAGGGGGACTCCAGGATCAGGCTCCCACTGCAACAGCAATAGGACACAATAGGTGGGATCTAATGCATGATCCCACAATCCCACCCCCTACAATGCAAGTGTAGCATGGCAAGAGATGCAATTTTGTGGATCGCACATTTGATCCCATTGAACTTTTACCTGCAAATGTAGAGGGGCCCTTATAGTAATACCCATATACAAAGTATTTTGTACAATAACATATAAACAAAATAAATTAATACAGTGTGTTGCAGCAGCCACACATATTTAAGGTATTCCAAGTCCAGAGAGATGAGGAGACTAGATCTTCCCAAACTCCCCTTCACTTGTGTGACACGTGAATTCTATATAGCTCTGAAAACTCGTGTGCAACCCTGGTAGTCCAACATATAGAAACTGCTGGCAAATGTACACAGTAAACCATAAACAGCAAAACCGCAGCTGCACCACACCAGTCCCACAGATGTGGCAAAACCACTTAAAAGGCTTGGGTTAAAAAGAGGATTAAAATAACCCAAAACATTCCTTTTGTCTCAAAGATTCATCAAAGATAAGAACAGGTAGGGGAATGACTGACACCTTGTACTATTTACTTGAGTTCAGTGCAGTTGCATAGAGTTTCACAGAGAGGAGAATTTGGCTTTACATGACCTCTTGGAATTCTTCATTCTAGCACAGAAAGCCACAACACAATTGTCTGTAACACAGTAGAGAGAAGCTATTGCAGGGCTGACAATAGAAAACTAAATTAAATAAAATCCAACAAGTACAGAACAAAGAGAAATCAAATATTAGACATTACAGCTAAACTCAATTTACTAGGTTTAGTTAAAAGCGGGGAAATCACCTTAATTTCATCTTTCAGAATAAGTTTGGTCAGCCTCCAACAGAGCTTGTGTGTGTGTGACATCCTTCCTGCTTTCTGAAATCCTGACATTTGTTTGTTCCAGCACCACAGAACGATTATGTAGAGCAATTAAACCTGGTAAGATCTATGGAATGCACAGATGTAGCTTCTGGAGATTTATCCACTGGCATGCATATGAAGTGGCAAGACTGAATAACAAGGCAAAAAGGGAAGAATCCCCTTCTAAGACTTGTGGCTCCATTCATAAAATACATCCATTTAGTTCTAATCATGTCCGTATTATGCTTTCAAGAAAAATGAGAAGCTGAGAAACTGCTATGACTGATGTGAGGGAGGCAGGATTAAAAAAAATAGTGGCGGGGATGACAGATTTTTCATATCAATTCTGCAAGGCATTGTGCAGAATAATTTACAGGCACTGTACTTCGAATGCCATTTGAATGATTAAAAGCAAAGTTTTTTTCTGTGGTTTGCCACCAAACAGAACTATCATAAGAGTACCTCAAAACTCACACAGACTCCCTGGCTCAAACCTGAAAGGCGCTGAGCATGAATTTTCAGAGTCATTCATGGGTGCTCCATGCTTCTGACAATAAGCCAAAAAGACAAAGTCTGTAACATCATTCCAGAATTGTCTCTAAGCATATCACAATGATTTGGGGCATTAGATAAGTCAGTTTTCTGGGCCAAAAGAAATGGACTTTGTTTGCCTCTGCAGATCAATAGGAGAATGCAAACAGGATTTGCACAAGAAAATTTGATGACTGCAATTCACATGCAGAAATTCTGAGTTGGGGAGGCATTCCTAGGCAGAATTACTGTGTGCAAAATAGGAAGCACACAATTACAAGCTGGGTTGATGCCTTCTTGAAAGTGTGGCAACCTGTTTTAATTGTGTCTGTTATTCAGTTGGGGCATACATTGCTAATTGAGCACTAGACTACATAGTATTCTATTTGCAAACTCATTTTTGTGACAGCTATTATTGTAGTTTTATGAGAATTTGATCCCTGAGAAGATATTGTTTTGTCTCAGGCAGTTAAATTAATTCCTTTTTATTTGAGCAAAAAATCTGAGCTAAAGGGGTGACTGGGGCACTTAAGTGTATCTGTTCAAAATAAGATGATCAGGAAATACTTTTTGCAAAATATATTAACAAATTAGCTGTTCTCCAAAAGCGGCATGTGCAACTTTGGAGTTACATTGTGGTACATCTTTGCAAGGTTGTATGCATGAGGAACCTTTATAGTCTATGTAAGGACAGATCACAGTGGCAACCCATGTAGTAGGCAATCTTCAATCCTTCTGAATCACCATTTACACATGAAAGATAACCAGGACCTTTGACAGATACACTGAGGCAGGCATATGGAAAGTGGAGGCTGCCCAGACATTCCATCCCTGCCTTGAGACCATTCAGATATCATCTAAAGGCCAGACTGAGTCCAGATGTTTGGTGCCTTGATAACTGTAGTTATACATGTGTCCAGGAAGCAAAGCCAGGTCTCCCACATAGCAGACAAGGATTCTACCACTAAACCACAACGGCAGATGGCAATCCATGTAAACAGAACAATACTTGTAAGCAGAACCTGTAAAATTTGGGGGGAACACATTACCTGGATGGGAAGTGAAGAAATGGGAAGACGACGGGGACAAGGATTAGGGGGTAGGGATCCCATTATAGGACCAGCCCTAGAGACATGTGAAAAGTTTGGTTCTATTACTATTTGATGGGCAAAACACTAGGCATCAACGAAATAACACACAAATATTGTTCTACATAGGAAATGAGAGCAGAGTTCAATGGGTAAGAGTACAAAAAGGCAAATTTAGAAATATGGCAATTGGGGAGGAGCAGGGTCCATTCGGGAAAAGTAATCAGAGGTACATCAGGAGGGAGAAGTAATAAGAAAGTCTTTTCCTGGGCTGATGGAGAAGTTTAAGAAACAAAGATTAAAGAAAACTGAGCCCTTCCCATTGCAGCTGTTTTTCTTATAAAAATGTATTTAACTGGCACAGCCCAACTGAAAGCAGGAAGTCATTATGGGATTTCCAATACATCTGTTCTTGTGGGAAGTTTTATCTGATTTCTCAGTTTAAGTAGTTCAGGGGAGTTTTGGATAAGCATCATAACAGCATCTGGATCTATAGTACTTATCCCATCCAGGATATTTGCAGTGCAGGACTAAAGATAAAATTGGATCTGATGTAGCAGACCTGCAAACAGCTCTATACATAAAGAGATACACTTTTTGAGGAACAAATCCTGGAGGCAATCACAGCTATTCATTTTGCAGACCTGTGGAACCAGCAGTACTCTACACTGCTTCTAGTAATAATTAATGTAGCTGATTTAGCATTATGGTGGACTGAGAGGCAAGACCATGACACTAGGTATGGTGCTATGTCAGTACAGCTATCCTGCTTCTGATTTAGAAGGAAGTCTGCAGCTATTTCCCAAAGCAGAAGCAGCTCATCCAGGTTCATGAAGGGGTGGGCAGTGTAATGCTGAGACCCTCAGCAGACACAGCAAGGGACTGCCTGGCATTGTAGGAAGGTTGGCTTATCCAAACAGATTGTCTAAATTTAGGACAAAAAAAGTGCTGTATGTAAGAGACCCCTTGAGAACTGAGCCCCTCAATTTGCAACTTTACCAGACGGCTTGGCATAGTTGGTTACTTTTCCTCAGATTGTTGAAATCACAGCTTAAAAACTAGGCACATATGCCGTGCTGAGTCGGGGTCCTAAACGTGAGACCGCACATTAAGCCCCTAAAAAGGTTTAAGTGGCATCAAAACCTTTTGTCATGGACTGAATTTTACCTTAACAGTATAAGGCTGTTCCAGAAAATTGAGTTAAAAAAAATAAAAGGATTACTATGCTGCCTGGGTGGTTCAAGTCATACATCCTTCAACATCATGATTATAAAGCCCTGACCTGCAATAATTATTTCTTAATCATTAGGAATAGTAAGCTAATGACGAGGGCATTTAACTCATAACTCACACTCTGTTAAAGTCATCTTTGGGATGTGTTTACATGCTCTGTTTAACCTGTATCTCTTTTGGTCAGTGTATTTTGCAGGGCAGTTCTTCTGCATTGTCTAGTCCTCCTGAGTTTGTCAAGCTTCTGAAAATCCAGAACTTTTTTTCTTTTGTTTCTTGCATCACTGCTAACAACCACCAAGTAGTTGAACACAAAATGTCGTCTTTATTACTCAGGCCATTGGAGGAATACAAAAATGGTATCAACACAACAACAACAAGAAAAAAAATCACATTTGTATTCAGGCTTCAACTAGGAAAAACATACCAAATAAGAACAAAGGAAAAAAAAGTCATCATAAATTAGTTTTTTTAAAGGCAATGTTTAGATGGGAACTCTCACATTCAATTTTCTCCTAAAATTGTCCTACAATTCAAGGTTTGCTGAAGAACTCAGTTTGGCCAGGTAAACATCTTAGTCCATTGTAAATATAACATATTCAGACAGATGTCTGTTGCTGCTTTGTTGTCACTGAAAACAGCTCTGCATAAAAGAACCAGAGCCTGATATCACTGGAAAAGATTGACACTGGAAGGTTAAACATTTGGATTAGCAAGGGCAACATAAAGGTGATTGTCTCTGGGCCCTGGGATCTTTTTTAATCAACCCCTGTGATTCAGTAGTGAGGTATTTATTATCAATTTTATTAATCACGTCTGCATGGCATGCTTATCTATAGAGTTCTGACTAAGTTTCTGAAAGTCAGATCCCAGCATGTAGTTGGTTTAGTGCAAAACCAGGGCTGACATGTTTAGAACAGCAACAATAGCTATGGACACTGCAATAGGTATCCAAAGTCCTGGTCAGGAATTTGGAAAGAATCCTCTTAGGGCACTGCAATAGATATAAATGATGCTCTCAGAATCCTAAAGTGATTCTGGACCAATATAATGCTGCAGCAACAGAAACTTCAAGACCCAAATCCCTGAACAGTATTTGATTGGATCCCAGCTCTGACACAGATTTCCTAAGTCACTTAAGATATGTGCAGGCATTCGGTGTACCCAGTCTACAATCACATGGCTTACTTTAAGAAGCATGATTGTAGATCAAGAGTAGCTTGTACATGCATTTTTGGTGCTAGGACCCATGCCAGAAACCCAATTTAAGTAAATTGGTATGGCAGAATGGGTGGGCAGGATCAAGGGGGAGGGCTAGTGGGTTTATGAGTGGGGGGGGCTCAGCAGTTCCAGGGGAAAGACGTTATCCAGGTGGAGGAGTCAGGTGGCTAAAAATAATGTAGTCAGGGTCTGGGGGTAGGAAGAGTGCAGCCCTGGGGCTGGGGTGAGTGGCCGGGCTTTCCCAGCCATAGGCCTGTGCTATGAACATGTGCAGATATTTGGAAGATCAGGCTAACCAATTCCCAGTATAACTCCTCAGGTGAACTAATTTAGGACCTTGTCATCCATTGTACTTTTTCCTCCTCAAATACTGATTGGTGTTAGTGTTAGACCAGGGACGGGCAATTATTTCGGCCAGAGGGCCCCTTACCCAGTTTTGGCAGGCTGTCGAGGGCCACATGGATAGCCCTGCCCCTTGAAAGGTGCCCCGTCCCCTGGTCACCATCTTGGGACCAATGTCCCAATGTCTGGGAACCAATGTCTCAGGGTCAGCACTGGTGGGGCCCAAAGCGGGGCACAGGCTGGCAGGGGTCTGTGGAGCTGGGCTGGGCTGCACCAGCAGGGACAGGGGGAAGCTGGCCTGATCGCTCCCCTGCCAGCTGGGACCCCGCGCTTCTACCATCCTGCTCTGGGCCCCACCAGCACTGGCCCCGGGACACCAGTGTGGGCCCCATGCTCCAACTGGCTCCCGTACCTGCTCACTCCCAGTGCCCCCCAGCCCCACGGTACAGGCAGGGGGCTGCACACAACCCCAACCCCCTGCTCACCAGCAGGGAAGAAGTTGGTGCTGAGCATGGGGAAAAGCGACCCCTCATCCACCCCATAGTCAGCGCTCCCTGCTGCAGGTGCTCACAGCCCATGTGGAGCTGTCTGGAACAGGCACAGGCAGCCCCATGTGGGCTGTCAGCAGCTGCAGCATGGGGCACTGGCTACCGGGTGAGCGAGGGGCCATTTCTCCCCGCACTCAGCACCAGCTTGTAACCTGGCCCTGCTGCCAGACTGGGCCCCATGCCAGCTCTGGGCCCGCATGTTGGGGCTGCATGTGGCAACAGCAGCTGCAGCACCCCCACTTGCTGCACCAAGCAGGGTTTGCTGCTGCTGCCCACCCGGAGCTCATGCACTGGGCAGCCCACGAGTAGCAGTGGAAAACGCTACCCAGCGCAGCAAGTGGGGGGGCGCAGCTGCTGTTGCCATGCGCAGCCCCAACAGGCGAGCCTGGAGCCGATGTGGGGCCCAGGCTGGCTGCGGGGTCAGGTTACAAGGTAGTGCTGAGGGCAGGGGGAAAAATGGCCCCTCACCTGTCCCGTGCCCGGTGTTCCCTGCTGCAGCCACTCACAGCCCATGTGGGGCTGTCCAGAGCAGGCACAGGCAGCCCCAGGCAGGCTGCAAGTGGCTGCAGCAGGGGGCAGGAGCCATGGGGTGGGCAAGGGGCTGTTTTCCCCCCCCCTGTGCTCAGCTTTTCCCCGGGCCACTTTTCCCCAGGCTCCTTCTTTGCCCGGGGTCCTCCCCTGCCCTCCCCCCCTTCCCCCTTACCTGCAGTTTTGGCATGAGGCAGCCATGCAGTCTCAGACCAGAAGCCCCTGCTGAGGCTTCCAGCTGGGGGGGCGGGGACAGATGGGCCCTGCTGTTGTGGGAGTCTGCCAGGCTTCCCCTGGATCCTACTTCCCTTGGTTCCTGTCATTTTTGACAGGAACCAAGAGCAGATAAATATTACATTTTGTAAATTTTTTAGGGGCCTGCAGGCTGAATAGAATGGCCTCATGGGGCAGATCTGGCCCACAGGCCGTATTTTGCCCACCCCTGTGTTAGACTGAGTTTTGAGCAGGAACACCATCATAAGGCTAAAGCCTTCTCTAAAGGTCCCCTACCTGCACAGCTGTAACTTGCACTAGAGGGCTGGTGAGCAGAGTCCTGACTAGCAGCTACAACTGTGAGTTACCACTACAAGACTGGTGAGCCAGGACAGGCTTCTATCCCTGTACTAGGTCAAGAGAGATTGCGGGGGACGGGGGCAGGAACATGAAGCTGGGAGGCAAAGAGTTAATGAGATGTGGTTGGGTCACGAAATGGAACCTGGAAATAAAATGGGGAAGGAGGATGGGTGGTGAAATGAAGGAAGTCAGCTACTGGAGTATAAAAGAAAAATAAGTTAAAATGAATTGTAACCCTTTTTGAGTACCTGTCAGTAGCATCCAGGGCCGGGCATCAATTTTGGGTACTAAACATATTTCACCTTGACTTGAGCCCCCATTTAGACTACTTGGGAAACACTAAATGAATCACTAAGGTGTCCAATAAAACCAACAACCCTTCCCTCGCAAGCAGTGTAAACACAAAATGCAAATGTATTACAAATAATTTTTACAAAAAAGAAAACACTAAGTATAATTTTAAAACACTATAAACTACAAAACAAGGTCATAGCCTCTTGGGGAGGCTTTACCCACACCCATGCAGTCTGGGACTTGGGGCTCTCCAACGGGATCTGTACCCCTATACTTGCACCCCTATACCTGCCTTTTAGTAATGGGCTGGAGAGGGGGGCCCACACTGAAGGGTCCTATGAGGTGCTTGCTGTGTTCGGTGCACTGCAGTGTGCTGCTAGAGAGTGTAGGTCCTTCTGCATTGCAAAGCTGAAGCGCCAATCTCCACTTCATGTGGTGGCTTTGAGGGGTTAACTGCAGCTTTCATCAGCATATTGCTTCCCAAAGTTTCTAGCCCTAATCCCAGGATTAGGGGGCAGGAACTGCAAGAGAACTCGAAGAAAAGCCAGCCAAACAGCAAAAGAGCCTGAACTGCAACTAGCACCAACCGCACTACTTGGTCAGCAGAAAAAGCTACAAAAGCCACAACATGTGCCAGGCCCAAACCATGCCAGATCCAACATGCATCAAACATACAGTGGGGCTCAGCAACACAAATAGACTGAGACACAACAGCTGTAAAACAATAAAAAGGGGTACTCAGGTCTGTCCTGCACCAGGGCCTAAACGTACAACAAAAGAACACCAGGCCTATTTGGCTGTAGCCTGGACATTTAGTTTCAGCTACACTGTTTTGCTGACCTAACAGCTATGAAACAACAAAAAGTGTCCATGCCTACCTTGGCAAGGACCTGAACTACAACTAGTGCCCAACCACACTGCTTGGCTGGGGCATAAACTAATGTGAACACTGCTAATGCTGACTAATCAATTCATAGGTGGTCAGTATTCCTGGATCTGGCCAGAGTCACTAAACTGGTTTTACAGGTTCTTTTAAGGAGTCTTAAGACAATGGTGTGGACATAATGAGTGAGGGAGGGAAGTGGTCTTCTTCCCCACCCCCTCAAAAAAAAATCAATAAAAAGGAGGTATATTAAAGAAGGTCTCATGTTTTAATAACTTGGGTTTGGGGTGTCAAGGGTGCTGGACATGCTTCCCAGCAGCTAGGCAGTGGGAGTGGTGAGGAAAAGTGTTTTTGGGAGGGATACTGCCCTTGCCCCAGGATGGAAGCCCCAGTTTATAGGGGCCCAATCAGCACCCTATCTTGTTTTTCCATCACCTTCCCCAGAACACACTCCCAGACCCATCTGTGTCCTGTGACCTGGTTAGCTGACATATGTTCTGCAGGCTGCTTGCACAGGTTTGCACCCCTGGGGGGTGAGAAAGTCACACCCCCAGAAGCAGGAAGGGGAATTGTCTTGATGCCAGAACCTTCCCTGGGCAGTAGAGTTAAGGGTATGGAAAGTTTGTCTACACAGAATGGGAAGATGGGGGAGGAGACAATGCATCCTGGGTCTACAACTTGGTTGCTGAAGGATTGAAACTTGGGCAGCTCATTTGTGGAGAGTGGCCACACATTAATGGAACATGATCTGGGTAGTATGGATTAGAGAAAAAGCTGCCCTGGAGTGGCCTAACTTTAAACTGCATAAAATGGGTTTAAAATTAGTTGCAGGTGTTAATGTGTGGACAACCCAAGGAGTAAAAGCTCCAGGAGTTGTCTAAAATTAACATGTAACAAGGTCCTTAGATCAGGTCAGCCATTTTTGGCTGAATATTTGCACAGATTGGCACTTAGATTGACCTACCCCTAGTTGTAATGTCTGCACAAACCCAAAGTATTTTTCAGCCTCAGTTCCACATTGGTAAAAGGATATTGCTTCCATATGTGGCAGGGGTATCATGAGAATGAATGCTCTACTGAATTAAGAGTTACTCTACAATAACAGGGACCAGATAAGTACCTTAGATAGGTGGCACTTTTTAAAATAAGAATGTATCATTTGAATACTTACTTGTTTTTGTTATGAAAAATACTCATAATGAAATGCTAATTAAATGAAAACAATTTTCATTTTAATGATCTTTCATAACTGTAAAACTCATTAAAAAGGAAGTCAGTGGTAGCAATGGGTTATGCACTTTTAAGCAATTAAATTTCCTACCTCCCTGATTTTGTTAGACTAATAAATTATACCAGGAATTTAATAAAGTGGACAGTTAAAGGAATTTAATCTATTCTCTCTAGAACAAACAAGATTAGCAAAATAAGATTCAGATTAGGGAAAAAATTAAGAGATAAGCTAAATTAGAAATTGAAAAAACAACAGTTCTCATGACTCCCAAGAAGTCATAGAACTGAAGGAAATAATTTAAAAAAATTAAAAACAAAGGTTAACAGGCAATATAGGAGTAATTTCTTTTCTCATAAAATAATTAACCTTTGGGAAAGGCTTCCTGTCAACACAAAGTATTTTTTGTTGTGCCATTTAAGGAGCCAGGCACATCCCTGAAAAACAGTAACAGGAACACTTCAGTAAGACAATGAATGCTGAAACATCTTAAATGTAGGAAGTTCGTGGGAAAATAAAAATCTGTGCAACACAAAAAACAAACTCCTTCTTCATCTATTGAATGAGGAAGCTAGACTGACACTGACAAACCTCCCCTGAACTGCTTAGATGGAGAAATCAAATAAAGCTTTCCACAAAAACATTTGTCAAAAGCAAGGGTTAAGGGGATAACAACAACAATAATAATAATAATAATAATTTAACAGTTCTCTAATCATTGATGTGTTTGAATTAACAGTCATTGTTTTCCATTACGTGGACTGTCAGATTAAGTATATGCAGGTTTAAAGCCAAGTTTAGAACAGATTATCTCAGACCTACCCTTCTAATTCCCATAACAGCAGTAGTCCCATGACAGTTTAGTCTGTGAGCAAGGGCTGCATATTCTAAAACTCACACTGACCACACCAAAGTAGACACTTGTACCTTAAGGGGGTTAAATGCTTAAGTCCCACTGAATTTCAATGTAATTGGGCTGCCTACTTCCCCTAGATCCCATCAAAAAAATCCCATGACAAATCCATTTTAGAATGTAATCAGCTGTTAAAATAAAATAAAATGATCCCATTAAAACTAGAAAAGTTAAAAATGCAGTAAAGGATATTTATTTAATACATATAAGAATGTTGAAGAAAAGCTATATTGAAATGGTAATAAACTTCCAATAATTTCGAAAAGCAGTTCATTTCTACAGAGAAGATATATGAATACAGCCACCCATCTATCTAGAAATCAAGTATCCACTTGGTCTTTATTATTTCATTATATGCAGGGTGGAGGTTACAGTGATTTTTCTAGAGTGAAATTATCCTTCCCTATCTAACATATTTTGAAAATAACAAAAATGAGTTTGATATCAAAATGTTCCTTTCCTTGACTGTATTTTTCATTCATTACTAAAGCTAATAATTTTGTGGCTCTAAATACTGTATAGTATTGTATTAGAAAAATAATCGATTCCAGGTCTCAATCAAGAGACCAATCAAGGAAATGGTATGATACCAAACCAATATGATACCATACCTTAAAATAACCATTCTATGGTTCTCTTACTGGAAAAAAAAAGAAGAAGAAAGTCAATACATTCGCACTTGATAATTATATTTGGAAGATGCCCCAGGACACAATGATGGAATGAAATGACAGAATGCAAAGCACTAGATTCAAAGAAAAGGGCTATTACCCAGCAATTAAGATATCTTTTTGCTAGGAGACAATGGAAAGATTCATGATGCATGTTAAGATCCACCTCCTTATATTAGTTTGTACTTGATAATAGTGCATTAGCAAACAGTGCAACAAACACATTTCTACCAAGCAGGCACTCAGTTTTACATAAGAAAAGAAAGAAGAATGCAAGAAAATGTAATAAATGTTAATAGTTTGCTTCTTTTAACATAGATAAAAAATTTACACAACCTGTCTTCACCTAGTGTAAGTTGGTAGAACCTCACTGATTTATAAAATTACAAGAGTTTACAGTTGCTTACAATTTAGACAAAGGTTCTCTTAACAGGGAGCAACAGGGAGTCCTTCCTTAATTACAGTTGCAACTCAGATTTCCATTTGCAGACCAAATTTGGCTCCTTTCCCCCATCTCTAAATTCTGGACACATCCACACACAACAACTCATCCATGTGAAGATTTGTAGGATAGATCTCAAGATGAGATAGAATTTTGCTACCAAATCTGCAGTAAATCAGACAAGAAATTCTTGAATTATGAGGCTATAAAATAGAGATTTTCAATATAGTTCAAAATCTCAGCATTTTGCCACATCTCAGCATTTTGTCACAGCCCAAAAAGTAAGTAATATTAACTATAGATATTATATTTACTTTACCAGACCCTTTTAATTGCAACCAAGTGCACAGCAGTAATATTACACACAGACACGCATGAGCAAAGATACATACACACCCTAGCCTCAAAGTCTGAAGACAGGAAAGCTTCCTTCTACTGGAAAAAATGTGGATTTAAAGAATGATAGTCTACGGTCGACAGGAGGGGAGAACACAAAAACATCATCTCAGAATTTCCATGAACCTTGGTAGACCTATTAATCCCTGATCATATCAATGTTTAAATCTCTGAGTTACCTCTTTCAGATATTGATACCACCTCTTATTTTTATTTCATTGTTGAAGTCCTCAATACAAAGATTATAACTGTATCAAGTGAGCTATTGTTTCATTTGTTCATCATCTTAATTAGCAAGTAATTTTTAGATCAGCTCCTGCCATATATAGTAAATATTGTATACTTACTTAAGTAGGACCCCAATTTAGTAACCATTACTGATAGTAAGATTTGTTTGCAAAATTGGATCCTTAGAAAACATTGACAACTCTATGCCATAAGACATTTTAATGGGGGATATTAAGTTAACAGCTCTTTCAGACTTGGTACAATTTGCTGTATAACAGCAATTGTTCCATAAACATGGGGCAAGTTGTTAGAGCTGAGATAAAAGAGTGCTTAGTATCAACCTTGAATTAATATATTATGTTGAACTTTAGAGATAAAAGATAACATCATCCAGAATTGTGTAGCTTGTACAACAGAACAAAAACTGGCCTTTGCCAGAAAAACAGTGAATTATTTCTAAACATTGTGCAGCCAACTTTTGGCAGAGCACTATGCATGGATATTTGAGAGAAAACACAGCACAAAAGAGGCCACATGTGACAAA
The DNA here is from genome assembly GCF_000455745.1 of Alligator sinensis. NCBI lineage: Eukaryota > Metazoa > Chordata > Crocodylia > Alligatoridae > Alligator > Alligator sinensis. The sequence continues at coordinate 622,576 of NW_005842319.1, forward strand.
GTACTGTCACAAAAGTGATTCTGTCTCAACCCAATTAAGGGAAGGAGTTAGTGGTGTGTATCTTCCAGCCTCAAAATGATATCTCTACAAAAATTCTCTATTTCTGTTCAGAAACAATCCGCACATGGGCTAAAGTAGCCCCGAACATCGGTGCACAGTAATCCTGACTCTGTCCATGTTCTTAGTTAGGGGCTATTTATGCGCTAAACAAGAGAATGACCAACCACTGTGTCAGCAACAACAAATTTCCTCTTTCTTAGCTAACTCCCTTTTCTCTGCTCTCTGACCAAATTAGTACTAAGAGTGCTAAACAAGGTACCTATGCATGTTCACACACACTACTGATGACAATCTGAGAAATATACTCTTTCTAGGGTTGGTCAAATATTTATCCAAAGTGGCTTTCAACAAAATTGTCTTTGTTTGCCTGTCCCATAATCAATTTTGTTTTCCATTTCTCACCATCCATTTTGGAATAGCTTCTTTATGCAGAAGACACTTTTTAAAAATGTCCCTTTTAGAAGGTATGTTGGTGTGTTCTGGAAGTGGCCTGTCTTCCAGGAGAAAATAACACAAATGTCACAAGAATTAGGGTTAGTTTCTAACACAGTAGCAGGGCTGAAATATATAAAGAACAACTTTGTTACCAGACTAGTAGACTAAATGCAGATACCTCTTAGAACGATATATATATATACATATATATATATATATATATGTATATATATATATATATCTTCTCAATTGGGAGTGTAGTTGGTTGAAATACAAGCCCAGGGAAATAAAAACCAGTCAGCCTCATATCAGTCCCTGGAAAAATCATGGAGCCTTGAAGGATGCA
>NW_005842319.1:623426-625169 GCF_000455745.1 Alligator sinensis
TGAGCATTGACCAGGGGTCAGCAACCACCCACAGATGCCACCGCCATCATTGGTGGCAGCCAGTGGCAATTAATGACCACCTGAAGGTGCCACCGGCAGCACTGACGGCACTTCTTTCGGGGGGGGAGGAAAGTGCACCTGTATGCACCCCCTATGCATCACCAATGCATAGAGCAGATCCTCAAGGAATCCATTCCTAAGCACTTGAAGGAGAAGAAGGTGATTAGGTACAGTTAGCATGGATTTACCAAGGGCAAGTCATCCCTGACCAACCTGATTGCCTTCTATGATGAGATGACTGGCTCTGTGGATGCAGGGAGACCAGTCGATGTGGAGTACCTTGATTTCAGCAAGGCTTTTGATATGGTCTCTCACAAAATTCTTGCAGGAAAGCTAAGGAACTATGGGCTGGAAGAATGGATGGTAAGATGGATAGAAAATTGGTTGGCGCATTAGGCTTAGAGAGTAGTAATCCATGGCTCGATGTCTAGTTTGCAGCCAGTATCAAGTGGAGTGTCCCAAGGGGTGGTCCTGGGGCTGGTTTTGCTCAGTGTCTTCATCAATGACCTGGAAGATGGCAAGAGTGCACCCTCAGCAAGTTTGCAGGTGACATCAAGCTGGGGACAGTAGTAGATATGCAAGGACATGCTAGGATTGAAAAAGGGGTAGTTTGTAAATGACGCGTCTTCCTATTTTTTTTCTCCAACCCACTCTACTATGTAACTAAACACCTCTTCTTCCTTGTTCTCTTCCTCAGAAGTATTCTGTCTTTTGTAATCTTTCCTCACAGCAGACAAGAAGCTTGGACTTTTCTCTAAATTTCAAATTGCTCATGTCAAGACAATTCAGAAAAAGTTAAGAAGTCCACACAAGAGAAATGACTTCTTGAAGTCAGTTATGCTGACATTAGATGGAACATCCCTGAGGATCTTGGAAAGAGAATGTTCATTATACTGTATGTGGGCATGAAGCACCCATTTCTGCTCTTGGAGTTGTTATTCTGATGGATTCTTAAATAACTGACCAATCAAACAAAACCTCCAACGCAAACAAAAAATGGTGGGGGTGGAGGGAAAAACATTAGGGAAAATGTGCTATATCATTTAGAAAAGAAAAGTGTGTGTGCTTATATGACAGGATGGGCTAGTCTGGCTTTATTTATATTTGAGTACATACATATATGAACACACACATACATATATATGCACATATATAAATCAATCCAGTGTAAACTGTGCGGGCCAGCTCCCGGTCCCGTCCTCGCCGGGCGCGAGCCGGGCCCGTCTGTGTGCATGCGGGCTGTGGCCGGCAGCCCGGGCACGCGGGGCCGGAGAAAAGTCGCGGGGTGGAGTAGTACGCTCGAGCTAGAATCAGTCACGGAGGCGTAATGGTTGATTGAAAAGATTATTTACTTACACCAGAGATGGTCGCGGTGCAGGCTGGACAGTTTTCCAGGTACAGCTCTGCTTCAGTCCTCATTGGAGGACTCTAAAACTCGGTTCCCAGGATCCTCGGAGTGGTTCAGACTCCGTGGTGTCGATAACTGGGTTCTGTTCCCAGGATCCCCGGAGCGGTTAAGACTCCGTGGTGTTGATAACTGGGTTCTAGGGTAGGGATTCGTCTGGACTGCGATCAGTGATGGGGAGAGGCTAGAGGCCGTTGGTAAGTGGTGCCCCGGAGTTTGCTAGGCTCCGGGGGTTCGGCAATTGGAGCCTCTATCGCCTTCTTAAGAAAGACGCGCTG
>NW_005842319.1:625289-662210 GCF_000455745.1 Alligator sinensis
GAACGGCGGGAAACACTTTTCTGCACGCGGGTTCTCCATAACAACAGAACACTCCATCGTGCAAAAGAGCTCCAATTCGGCGGGAACATAATTTAGCGGTGCCAAAGCACACACAATTAAAAAATCCACAACTTTGGGTTGTGACATAAACCATCCTGTGATGTCCATATTAGCTTTCCTATGTCTTGTAGTATGGCCACTCACTTGGGTTTGTGCATATTTATTGAAAATTATGTCTGCCTGGGGTCTGAATAAATAAAGTTAGTAATAACAATGAATTTCAACCCTCACAGCAAAAGCAATCGCTTCAAAGACTCTTGAAGATCCACACACACAAACCCTTTCCCTCAGACAAAAAATAAAAATGTCATTTGCAAAATCTGGATATGGGAGCCTAATAAATTGCTGCATGCATTTTAGGAAGAATTTCAATGTATGTAAAATGAGCCAAGGAATAGAGGACGGGGGGAAAAAGTTTCTCGCTTAAAAAAGAAACCTGTTATAATATCATGCTCATTGCTGTGGTGTGCACTTTATCAGCTTCACTTCTGAAGGATTTTGAAAAAATGTGACTGGGAGTTTTTAACAGTACTGTGTTAGCAGTTAATCATCAACAACTTAAAAAGACATTGACATCTGTTGTCTAGAGAGAAAGGAAAGAAATGTGTGTGTAGGGGGGAGGAAGGTTGAAAATTAAATCAGTTTGAATCTTTCTTAGTATTACAGAGGAAATTTGTTCTCAGAGAAATGTGGGGTTGTGACCTTGTGTGTTCCAAGGCATCCTGATTTAGCATGGTCCTTTATGCTATCTGCTTCTCCTACTTATACCCCAGAGGCAGGTTTCTCCTACTGAGAGGGAGATTAAGAGGAAGGAGGGGAAATTATTCAGAGGGGAAAGGAAAGAATTGAGAGGAGATGGGGGGATATTCTGGAACTAACATCCTTGATATCTAAAGGTCAGTACAAGTCAGTCATACCACATTGATACTGTTATTTTTATGTAGCTATCAACACCTTTGAACACAAAACCTTTTAATTAATGCTTGAGGCCATTTTCTGGTGATACCCAAAAGCTCTACCAAGGTAAATAAGTGATTCTCCCATAGTAATTGATGAGTACCCATCTACTGACCTATGTTCCCTGATCAACATAAAAGCAACTTTCCATTTCAATGGTAAATTGTGGAGAGTGCTGTATCATTGATAAAGAATTACTTTGCAAACAGTGATCATCCAAAACTGTCTTAGTTGGAACAACAAACAAACAAACAAACAGTAAACAGGATACAAACAAAATGAACTAGTCATTAGTAATATTTGGTTACTATTTAAACCCATTATCTAATGGTTTATCCTCTTTGAAAATACTCCTGTCTTTCTTTCAGTAGTAGGAGAATATGATTTGATACTGAACCATCCCCCCGTTCTCCCCCTTTCGCCCTCCCATACATTGAAACCACTGCTTAGCTGAGTGAGACTTACCCATATCTTGGATTCAAGTCTGGGGTTCACTAGATAGCTCATCCCATGAACAAGATGGCAAAGAAGAACATAAAGAACCAGGGAGTGATGAACCTCTGACCCGATTTCCCTTTCCCCACCCATTCCATGGACACAGCAGCAGGGACAAGAACAACAGGATCCTTCTGGTTGTCACCTACAGTCCCCAACTTGAACACCTCCAACTCCTCCTGGAAAAGTATGACCACACCTCAAGGTAACCTTTGGGGACAAAACCGCCTTGCCTTTCAGACAGCCAACCTTAAATAATGTCTCACAAACAACAGGCTAATGGACTCTCACCCTCACCAAGACAGCAGGCCTTTCAATGAAAAAAAATGCCTCCTGCATTCACACATCAATACAGACCATATCATCAATGGACCCAATAACAAGGAGTACAACATCCAATGTCCATTCGCCTGCAATTCTACCAACATCATATATGCCACCACCTGCTTACAGTGCTAGTCTGCTGTCTACATCAGATAGATGGGCAATCTCTATGTGTAAGAATGAATAAACACCAATCTGACTTCAGCTGCTGAATACACACACAAGCCTGTGGCAGAACACTTAAACCTCCCTGGGCACTCCATCGCTGACCTCAGGATTGCTGTTCTCAAGCAGAAAAATTTTAAAAACCAGTTTCAATGAGATCTTGTGAGACAAGAAGTCATCCACAAACTGCAGTGTGTTAAGTACAGTTTAAAAATGAACTACAGGCTCCCTCTGCACATTACAGGTACTGTGCAATTAAGTGGCTAATTGTGCAATTACCTTAAGACCAGCTACACATGCAAATAGTACAATAAAAATAACACAATCAAAAGGTCTAACCAGCTATAAAGTTAGACCTGAACAACGCGTACTAACTTTATAGCTGGTTGCTATTGAGCTTTAATTTGCATGTGTAGCAGGGTCTCACCTGTGGCCAGGAGCCCTGTCAGGTGACAGGGCGCCCAGTCACAGGGGCAGACTGTGTTCAGCATGAAAACCCTGAGCCCTGGGGATCACAGCTGGGGAGTGAGGTGTGAAACCCCCAGTCCGCACAGCGCTGTCAGTCCTACTCCTCACCTGCAATAGGGACTGACAGCCCTACAAATGATGGGGCACCTGGTCTGGGAAACACCTCATTCCTACTTCTTGCTAGTGCAGGCAGAGCCCAGGGTCAGGCTCCCTCTACACTGGCAATATGGCATCATTAGATCTAATGTGCAACCCCATGGCAGGAGGCAGGATTGTGTGGATCATACATTAGATCTAATTACATCTTTATCTGAATGTGTAGAGGGGGCCACAGCTTTTTATCTCATTACCTGGTTAACTTTTGTGACTCCTTTGTTCCTATGAGTTTATTACTTGTTTGCTCATCTCTCCTAGCACTGCCCCCCCTCTCCCCCTCCTTTTTCCCAACCCCCACCCCCACTCATATCTCTCTCTCTCTCCCTTCCTCCACTTGTCTTTTATACTCTAATTTCTCTCCTTCTTGTACTCTGCTTTCTGCACACGCTTTCACAGCATCTGATGAAATGAGCTTCAGCTCACAACAGGTTGTGCTCATATCTATCTTAGTCTATTAAGGCGCATGTCTACTCTGTCTTCTCACAGTAGCTGGAGCTAGTTTTTCACAGTAGCTTCTCACAGTAGCAAATACAAGCTAGGGAAGAAAGCTGTACTCTTTATATAGTACTATTATTCCAGGAGGAGCTCCAAAGAAGTATAATATCATTCCTAGCGTAGCAGTAAATTCAGTTATAAAGATTCCCCCATGCAGATAAGAAGAGTTTAGTTGTATGTGCTCTAACCCATACAACTGGTCTCCATGCATGTAGGGATTTATCTGAAGCCAGGAGAACTCACAGGGAATGTCTACACATGTTCCTGACTATGCAGTTAGTACTGTGTATTCATTTAGTACTTGGTTTAGCAAGTATTAAATGACTGCACAGTGCCCGCCAATACTGCCCAGTCCTGGCAGCACACGGGTCATTTTTGACCATATAACGCAGTAGCGGTAGCACCATGGCAATGTAGCATCTCATGTAGACAGGTCCACAGAGAGGCTTACCATTGAATTCAGAGGCTTTACTGCAGGCCTATAAATAGTTCTACTGACCTCAATGGGTTTACTTTCACATCATTCGTCTGAAAAAATACTTCTAGGATTAGGCATTTAAACTTTTGACCTATGACTCATACTGGTGCAGGTGTGTTTAACTTCCTCTCTTGTCTGACTGTGTGTCAGGTTAATAGAGAAGAATTTAAAAATAGGCTTCTCTGGACTGTCAGCTCTACTGGCTAACCAGGAAGACAAAAAATGGAGATTGCAATTCAAAGTTTACACTGCTTTCATTCATAGATTCCTAGATTTTAAGACAAAGAGGGAACTATAAAATAATAATCCAGTCTGACTTCTTGCATAACACAGGCCAAAGAATTTCATCCAATAATTTCTAAATCACTGATAACTTCTCAATGTGCTAGAGCATACATTCAGGAAAAATTCAATAAATGGAAAATCTACCATGCTCCTACATAAACTCTTGCAGTAGTAATTATGTACATCTCAAAACAAGCTTCAATCAAACTTGCATGTTCTTCCTACCATTAATCTAACAAAGTCAAAACAGGATACAGGAAGTTCTTGATAGCCCTTCCCAAAAAGCCATTCCCAAAACATCTCTTAAAATGTACTATTCCTAGTATGCCTAGTACATTTCAGGTTTACTCTCCAGGTCTGAGAGATAGGTGCCATATTTTTTTGCATATACCATGCCTTTGAATATAATACACCCTATTTTTGCAAGGACCAAAGAAGAAAAAAAATTACCATGGAGCATGGGTAAGTAGCAGAGATCTGAGGTCTCTGGGGCTGTGTACCAAGACCTGACCCAGCATGTTGGCAGTGGGGGTTCTGGAGTGGGGCTGTGCAGCCTGGCAGAGCTAAATCCAGAATGGTGGTGCTAGGACCACATGGCCCGATAAACCCCATGTGCCATCTCAATCCAACACAAAGTTTGTGAAGGGAGGAGGAAGCTCCCCATTAGTCCAGAAATTTGTTGTGGCTCTGAAACCACAGCAATTAATACTGCCACTTCTCTTTCCCCCTCTTCCCCTCAAAATCTCTAGACCTACAGCAAGCCCTTTTCCTCATATATAATGTGCGTCCCAATTTTTCGCAGCTGGTTTTGCAGGAAAGATGCAGATAATATGTGAGAAAATATGGTAATTAGCTCTGTTTGTCTAAAGTTTGTCTCCTGATTACAGATGCATCTTACAGATTAACCAAATCAAAGATGTATAAGCTTTCATAAGCAAGAGTTCACTTTATCAGGAAGGGCGTGCATAGATCAGGCTATAAATAGAGTGATTTGAATGCAAAAAATGTTGTTTGAAATATGCCATTTGAGGATGGAGAGGATGTCTGTATGCCAGGAATGTTTGTTTCCCAAGGACATCTTGAGATGGTCATCATTTTCAAGGAGGGGTTAGAGATCACTAATGATGCATCTACAGTATTCAAGCTGGGGACTGCAGGTGACAGAGGTATTCTACTGTCCTTGTCCTGGGTTTGGTATTAAGCTAGTTGGAGTGAGGTTTGGATCTAGCTTTTCAGATTCGAGTGGATACAGTTTTGGAATTGTATTGTTAGTGTAGGAATCCCTGCTCCATATCCAACTGGCAGAATCAGAGCAGCTACTATTGTAATATATATTGTATATTGTTCTTGGGCATCCTCAGAAAATGGTCTCAAACACTAGTACTAGTCCTTTGGTTCTAATGCAGCAATGTATGTAAGCCTGTGCTTAACTTGAAGTACATGAAACAGATCAACTAGATGATTTAAATGCTTAAAGTTATGTGCATGCTTAAGTATTATGCTGGACTTAGTGTCTTAGAAGATCAAACCCAATTGCAACAAGGCATCAAACCTAATATTCTGCTACAAGGGAAGACCTAGAGTGAAAGTGGAGTGGACAGACTATGTACAGCCTTATACTGACATCATTCAATTGACTCCAGGGTAAAGGCTACCTTTCAGAAATTGGTTCACCAGTGTACAGTTATTCTTCAGCCAGGTGTCCACTCCTCCAGTTTCAGCTCTATAGCGGTTTGCTTAGTAAAAACCTGTCCCTCCACCACCTAGCAGCCTGGCCCTGTAATAGCACTGGCTACAGGTTACTTTGCAAAAGCTGATTGTGGCTAAATACAGACAGTCAAAAACCCTGAGGCTAAATCAATTTAGTCTTTGCAAGTTAATCTAAGCTACAGAGATTAAATAAAGAAATGACTGGACACACATTCATGTTTGATTTAGGAAATGCAGCCACATGCCTCCAGTGGTTCAGGCCAGAAGCTGGGGGGAGCTAGAGCATGGCTCTCTGGCACGTAGCCAGCATGGGCTGTGTATTCACTTCCTCTTCCTGCTGCCCCCAAGGTCTCTAGGATTTGTGGTCCAGAATTACAGAAGCAGGACTCTGCAGGGTTGCTCATCACTTACTCTTGCTGCTTCCAGGTACCTCTGGGATTTGTAGTCCACAGTTACAGCCAGCAGTAACTTTCAGTAAGTTTAGTATGGCAGGGCAGCTCTGTACTCAGGGGAAGAGGGGTTTAACCCCTGTCCCTGGCCCCAGACTCCAGCTGAGGTTTGCCTGGGGGGAGCAGTCCCTGCCTTCCCCCCAACCTTCTATGCTAGAGCAGACAGCACATCCCAGCCCAGAGCTGGAAAGCATGCTGGGATGCTGGGGGACTCTGATTTAACTTAAACCAGGAAAGGGTCTGGGACAGAAGTTTCATAAACCAGTTTGACCCAAATCAGTTAAGTCTGATACTATATTCAACCAGGTTTATCTTAAATCAGTTTCAGCTATTTTGAAACTGGTTTATGTGCACTGAACTTCTGTTCTGTTACAGGTTTAAACCAGTTTCTGATGACGTAAAACAGTTTACATGTAACTTCTGTTCCTAGCCTGTATGTCTGCTCTTTCTGTAGAATAAAATCTTAGGTAAATTACTTCATCATATTTGTGTGCCTACAGTATTTGCATCATACCCCAATACTCAATCTTCTGCTTCTTTTTCAAGAGGGAGAAAGAGTCAGTATACTTCATAAGAACAATACTGAAAACAAAAGGTAAAATTTCAAAAATATGTAGGCCTCCTAGGGACTGAGCATGGAACACTTGTCAGCAACAAAAACACCATTGCACCAGAGACTGAATCCCTCTCCCCTGCAATGCAATTCATGGGCTAACACACACTGGCCCTTGATGGGCCAGTGCAACACAAATGGGTTCACATTTTGTTGTAAGGTGAAGTGTCCAAATTCAAATGTAGACAAGATTCTTTGGGTAAATCTGCTATCTTTTATTAGACCAACTAAAACAGTTGGAAAAATTCTTCTTTGCAAACTATTGGGTACAAACACACTTCTCCAGGCAGAAGGAGCATCTGCAGTAGTTCATCATTCAAATGTGGCATGCACCTATACCAGGATGTGGAAGAGTTGTGCTTCTACAGCTTTTCAGGGTTGCCATCTTCACCTGGCTTAACATAAAATTGGACAGGTAGATTCCATTCCCCTCAGCCAGTTAGTATGTGACGGAGAAAATGTACACAGTATTGAAGAACCACCAGGGAGGGTGCTGAAGGAAGCAAAGAGTGGCTGCAGTCAGAGGTAGTCCAGGGAAGTGTGGACAAGAGTCTCCTCCGCCTTCTCCTTAAAGAAAAGGCAGGTCACTGACATTTCTTAATCTAGACGGTGGACAAAGGTGCCACTGGAGGTCACCAACTTTCTTGGTGAATGGAAGCTTGTATAAGGTGTGTCAAGCCAGGTAGGCTTGCTCTGCCACTAGGTACCACCTCCAAGTTGTGCCAGGGCAGACAGGGCAGCCTTAACTCATTATGTATTATACAAGATCTCAAAGCAAATCCCCCTATTATTCTCACTGAGGAGGGAAAGCAGTGTGCTAGGCCCACCACTCTCATTGCTGCCCATGGCTGAAAGAATGGACAGCAAGAGAGGAGGTCTCTCTGTCTAATGAGCTGCCATCAGGGAGGGCTTGTTTTGTGCAGAGATGGTCTTCCAGGGAAGTAAGCACATTCACGAGGAGGGAAGCTTTCACTTCAGCCAAGAGGCACGAAGCAAGATGGATACCTGACAGCCAGGCAGACTGGGTTGAGTTGTAGAAGTAGGTCAGTTTGATGGTATGCAATTAAACCAAGGAACCAATCAGACTTCTGGAGGTTCAGGTCAGTGTGCCCTGCTGCAAGGCCAATTCTGGACCAAGAGCTCCTGCATCAGCTCTGGAAATCATCGTCTCCTGTCCTGGGGTTTCAGTCAGAGGTGGGCCTACTAGACCTGGCAGAGGCTGTGGTCGAAGGGTGGCATGGCATCCTGACTGAGGTATTCAGGATCCAACAGTAAAAGTTCTTGATCAAAGTTAAGTTCCCACACCCACCACAGAAAGCAAAGGCCAGCTGTCATGGGAGCAGAGGGAGGAGGGAAAGGAAAAAGACTTTTAAAACTTGATTGCAAGAATATTACAAATATTTTGTAATATAATGCAAAAGTATGCAGACCTACCGGGGGTTGAGCATGAAAAAAATTTTCAGCACAAAAATAAACATTCATAACACCAGAGAATGAAAACCCCTCCTCCCCAAAGCCCTTCATGGGGTTTCACATTTAGGATGAGCTATTCCATCTTCCACCTTGCAAAGTGCCTCTTTGATAGCTGAGCACAACACAAACTGGTCTACTTTTTGTTGCAAAGTAAAGTGTCCAAACTTACATGCGATACATGCCCAGACCAAGAAGTGGAAGAATTGGAGAGTGTCATTGGACCTGGCTTCTGTGAAGCAGTTTCTGAGGCTTTTAAGGGTCACTGCATTGGCCTGGTCCAGCAGGAAACTGGCCACGCAGATCGCACTCCCCATAGCCTGTGACAGAATAGATGTACAGTGTCTCAGAGAAGTCCAAGTCCAGCATGCCAAAGAGGTCACTGAGGTCAGCAAAGAGCTTCTGCATTTGGGGGCAGTCCAGGAAGGCATAGAAGGCTCTCTTCCACCTCTTCATCACAGAAAAGGAAGACCACTGGCACTGCTGGATGTAAGTGGTGCACAAAGGTGCCCATAGCCAGGCCTCCATGCAGCAGATGCCAGATGGGGAGAGAGTGAGAGAGCCTTTTTTTTTTTTTTTTTACTTTTTTAAACCTTTATTATAAACATTTAAAAATGAAAATTGCAAATATGTGTAGTCTTCCCAGGGGCTGAGAATGAAACTAGTTTACAACAAAAATAGAACATCACAAGAGGTTGAATACCCCTCCTCTACAACACTCGTCCTAAGGTTTCAAAAGCAAACTAGCTCTCCATCTTTTTCACCTTGCAGAATGCCTCCTTGACCCAGCACAACAGGGAGTGAGGAAAGCAAGGACAGCAAGACGCTATAGAGATTATTGAATACAGTATAAACTCAATACAAATACAAATTGGTTGCCAAAAACAAGCTAGACTCTTTGTAGCATCTGCAAAACAATCTCTGGTAAAACAATAAAGGTTATATCATCATTTTGGGAAGTGCGGATGTATTTGTAATATGGAAAGTTGGTGTAATCTCTCATAAAATACATAGAAAACACTCAACTAAAATGATGCAGGGAATTAAGAGTCTTATCCATGAAGAGAAAAAGAATATTTTTGTTCAGTTTTGAACTAGACACTTGAGAAACTATTTGCTATGAGAATTCCCCTTTTTTAATATACAAATACAAGCCTCTCAATTTGGGTTACAACGCTAAACAAGCCTTCAAAATGCCAAAACTGAGATTTTCCATTTAACTTTCATTCTCTGTATTTTTAATGTAGATTTTAATTACATAAATCATACACAATCCCCCATCCCACCCCCAAAATATGACCCCTACATTCAGTACACAGATTGGATGGGGTTTCGTGAATATGAAGCTAATTAATAGGTGTTTATCCTAATTGTTTAATTTGTGGCTTTATCTTACCTATATGTACTTTTTTCTTATATCCAGTACCATAGAATCGGAGTATCTTGCAACCTTTCATGATTGTTTCCTTCACAACATTTTTATTTTACAGTGGGGAAATCTAGGCACAGTGGTATTTAGGCCAAACTTTCTACCAGTGTCCCAGGCTAACTGACCACCTGAATGTACACAACAAGCAGACAGAGAAAATACCATTGCAGATGTCATTATTTACAATACACTGCTAGAAAAGGTTATATACACTGCATATATATTTTTAAAGAGTCAGTACATTTACTTGTGAGACTGCTGCAGGCTAACAAATAGCTTCTCATTGGCTCTTTTATCGATTCTCTTCATGGTAAGCTAAAGTAAAGTAAATGTTAGTTTAGCCTTATATTTAATCCCCTAATGTCTTCAGAATAATCAGGGGAGATATGGCAGAAAGATAACAGGATCTGCATAACAATAAAAAAGCAAATATTTTGTTAAAAATCTAACAGATGAAACATGAGTCATATTGCCTGGAGCGGCAGAAGTAGAAAATGTGATTAAAAACATAAAAGTGAAAGGGAAAGATAACAGCAAAAGTAGCTCACAGTTTACAACTCCTATAGTATATAAAATTACTAGAAATACTGCACTTCAGAAGCTCAGGTTCATGCCGCAAATTCCAAAGCCTTCAAACATCAGCAAAGTCACTAATGGATATACACATACATAACATTGCCACCCTATGTCAAACAAGTAAGACATAATCTTCAAAATACCCTTTCCTCAGGCATCCAAATGCTCTGATTTCAGAAAATTTTTTACATCTTCCCTCATTTCTACAACTACAAACAGAAACTGGTTGAGGCCACAACATTCTGATTTGATCTGTTTTTCAAATGCCTGGGAGTCTGTCCCCATTTGCATCAATGGTTTTGGTTTGATCCATTACAAAAGCATAGGCTTCCAAGAAAGGTAGGTACAATTTTCGATTTTCAAAACTCCACATTATACACTCAATGTAGACCTTTCTTTCTCTAACTGCAAGTATAATTTAGCATGTAATTAGGGCTGGTTGAAAATTTCCTGTAAAAATTGCAGCTTCTCCCTCCAGAAAATGTTGACCTTTTCCACGTTACTTTCTCCTCTATGTACCCATTGTAGCTACAGACTTGCATGATGTAATATCCTTTCCTTACAGTGGGAGACAAACATGGTACAAGTTGAAAATGAAGCCTGGCCTGTAACAATGTAATTCTTCAACCAAACAGGATGGTGACTACTGAGATTATAGTATCAGATATCCATATTGGCATTTGAGTACAAAGCCAGACCAGAATCAACATGAGGTCAACTTTTAGAGAGTTTCTGCCCTGTCATGGAAGAAATATATTGGTAAAGATTAGTATTGGTAAAGATTAGCAGCCTTCTATGCCTTGGATCCCTGAGACAATGGGGTTAAAATTACAGAGATGCTATTTTCTTCTTAAAGGAAGGTCAGCATAAACCCACCCTGGCTGACAACTCTCTTGGCTCAGAGGCAAGACAGCTAAAAGAAAAACCTAAAGATCCAGTCAGGCAGTCATTTATTAAGGCAAAACCCTTCTGATTTGAATGAGATTTTCAGCAAGAAGAATCTTAAATTCTCCCTCAATATTACTTATAGACTTGGTGTACACATACACTTTGTACTGGTTATATGTTGCTTATAGACTGCGTTTAAAAAAATAATAATAATTATATTGGTACAAAACTTAGTGTTGTTGTATTCAGGTAGGAAGGTGCTTTCTTCCAGTACAGCTGACTTCCTCCCCCATGTTGGGTTTGATATATTTATTTATTCATTCAATTTCTATGCCCCCTTTACCAACAAAAGCTGAGAGTAACTTACAGTAAGCAAACAGGAAATATGTATATGTATAAATATATATACATATAGTTATATGTATAATACATGTAAAAGCATAATATATATATGTATATGTAGGAAAGGAACAAGAGAACAAAACACCTTAAAAAGCAAGTAGAATATCAAAATAAAACAGATCACTCCCCAAACAATATCCCAGTCTAGGTTTGTTGGCTAAATGCCTGCCCAAATAGGGATATCTTGCAATGCTGCCAGTTGATGTCCACATTTGGGCTCTGGTAGCTTCAAGGAGAAGGGAATTCCAGAACTGATGGGTGACTGATCTTCCATGATTTCACGGACCAGCCTTGCTCTTGGCTGACCTTTGGGATTACAGTGGGGCCTAAAGGAGAAGGGGGTTCCTTAGGAACATAGGGCCCAGGCTGTGTAGGATCATATAGGTCAAAACCAGCATCTTGAATTTTGCCTTGAATTTTACTGGTATAAAATACCATTTCAGCGATGTAAATGCATCTAGACAGAGAAAAATGCACCCATTTAAGCATATCATGGTCTAGTTAAACTTTTACAACTATTGCCTGTAAACAAAGCTTTTTTTCCAAAAAGAAATACATTTTATTATTGCATTAAGCGTCATTAGTAACATCTCTCCTTCCCTCCACCCCTCAGGCACACAGAATTAGTCAGAAACCATTATTTGGTTCCTAGAATTTTTCACCCTCCATTGAACAACTTACATGACCTTTAGTGATGGTTTTAAAGCTCAGTTGCCCATTCATTACGTTGACAAACTTGTCAAAACCCTCCAGGACTATGTCAATTATGTCAGAAATGCTTACAGGAGCCACAATACATGTCAGCACTCAACTGACTCCTGTCAGCCATCAGTGAAATGACAAGAAACCCTTCTGGGGACAAAAGGCAACAGGGAAATGAGAGAATCCCACTCATATTACATTGACTTTGAACAAACGTTTTACATGAGTTCAATTTATTGCAATTGTCTCTCTTTAATTTGACTTCACAACATTGTTGCTTAGTAAGCTAATCAGTTGTTCTGGATCTTCATCCCATCATAAATGTTTTTACATTAAATGTTAGTATAAACCCAACCAAATATGCTATTTCATTTAATATTGGAATTTGAATTTCAATACTGGCTGCCGAAAATCTCTTTCCTGTTGCTCAGAGTTAATAAATACTAGACATGCGCAGAATATTTCAAGAAAAAAACATGAAATTTTGATTAAAAGTCATTGTGTTTTCACAATATGTTCCCCATTTTCTAAACTGCTCTACGTCTGAGGGGAAAAGTAAATAAAATAAGGAAAACATGCTCAAGTTTTCTGGCAACTC
Source organism: Alligator sinensis (assembly GCF_000455745.1). Lineage (NCBI taxonomy): Eukaryota > Metazoa > Chordata > Crocodylia > Alligatoridae > Alligator > Alligator sinensis. Next base: position 638,010 of record NW_005842319.1, read on the forward strand.
CCCTCCTTCCCATCTTACAACCAACACTAATGAAAATGATTTGTACTAAAACTCCCAAATATCAATAAATCAACAGAATACCACCAACTACCAATCAACTTAAGAAATGCAAACAGTTCTCATGGGTTGACTAGATTAAAATTTCCTCCATTTAAAACATCTGCAAAGCACACTGATAAATTCTTGTCTTTAGAAAATGAGAGGAAAGGATACAAAATAAACATAAAATAGGCACGTGCTGGACCGAAAGTAGCAATTGTAATTCTTCTTGTCTAAATAGACTGCTCTGTTCTATTATCTTACCAAACAGCCATGTTTTCTTTCTCCATAAACCTTTCCAATAAATGACAGAGAAAGCTTTATAGGCTAGGCCAGTGGCAGCACAAGGGTTTATAATGTCACTGACTAATAGCCAAAGAGAAGAAAAGGGATCGGGCTAAGGTGTGCCAGAAATTCTGATTTAAAAACAAAACAACAGCTTTAATGTATTAACATCTTACTTGCCGCATCCAACAATTTGAAGACAGGTAGGCCCTGGTGTTTTCCATTCAATTCATGACAGCATTTAGTGAGTGTACAGGTGCTGTTTTGTTTGAATAACTGACACAACTGCCAATCTATACAAGGAATAGAAATTATTTAAGGGGTTTGAAAAGTGATAAGAAATCTAGGAGGACATAAAATGTCACCCACACATTTATTGTAACAATTTATTGTAACACTGCTCCTTTCCCTCATTTAGAATTAAAATACTGAGCACTTGGATAGTTTTTAAAAAGCTCATCAAAAGGATCATTAATCCCATTTTGTGTAAAAGGAAAGTGGAAAACAGGAATACAAGTAACTTGCTCATCAGACTTTGACACTGGCAGGGATAATATATATCACATTTTCTTGCATATGGCATTATGGCATGCCCTATAAATAAGATGCACACCTTGTTTCTGAAAGGCAGAATGAAGAAATCAGGTCCTTTTCTTGAAAAATATATATCTTTCAGATCTTTCCCTGAAAAGTATGGTATTTTCCCAGGGAAAACTCAAGCAGCCATAGTAGCAGGAGAACATAAGATAGTGACTGCTCTGTTAACCCTCTTGCTGCAGAATGCCAACCTCTCTTTTCTTCAGCCGAGCTGGGTGGGCAGCCAGCAGCATCTGCCAGGTCCCCTGAGTGCCCACTCAGCTGATTCAGGAGAAGCCTTGGCCCCAGTTTAGAAAAAAATAGCTTCTGCAGCACAAGTCACTGCTGGGGGAAACAAAAAATTTCCCTAGCCAGCAGCTAGGGACCCTATGTGCTCACTACATGCTGCCTTTCTGCAGAATTTCTTCTCCTCCCCCCTTCCCACCCCTCCCCCCTCCAGTAAAGCTTCCAGTTGTGAAGATGACATTACCATATTTCCTTGCTTAAAATGTGTGCCTGAGTTTCCAGCATCTGATTTTTGGAAAAAAAGGTTCAGGCTGTATATGAGAAAATATGGTATACAACATCTATTTAAAGTTATTTTTAATGTAGTTTTTCCAAGGTTACCCTTTCATTTCTATATAATGAAAGAGGGGAGGGACAAGAGATGATATTTTTCTCTTCTCCTCCTCACATCAAAATCAGGAAGGAAAATAATTCTGATCTTTAGCTTGAGTGCAGAAAGGGCTCCGTAAAAAGAAAGAAATAAGTAAATAAATAAAGTAATGAATTAATAAAAGTGCAGAAAAGATATGCCACTCACAGAGCACAGTATCGAATGAACATGGTGGATGATCTGAATACTTGTTAGTATCCCTCTGACAACTGTATGGATGGCTAGGGCAACTTCCCACTGATGTCCTTCATTTCTCTAAAAGGGCAAAAGGTTGTTGACAAGGTGCATGGCCCCACCCTACAATGAAACATGGAAACTGAAAGGGAAATGATTGCTAGCATGTGTGGGAGCACTGCTGTACAAAAGAAAATTAAAAAAAAGAGAAAGATGCAACAGGCTGTCAGGCCAGGTACAGACTTATTACACTTTTACTGGCATAAGTGACTGGAAACCAGTCTATACCTGTAACAGAACAGAAGTTCAGCACACATAGACTGGTTTAAAAATGGCAGAACCTGGTCTAAGATTTGCCACCTGCACCAAAGGGTGAATGTGCGCTCTGTTTGCTACTGATCTGAACTATGCAGCTTACAGAAAACCATGTAACATACATTGATTCCACCTCAGGCTATTTGAATCTCAACCTAAACAAAATTAATACCCCTCAGTAGAGCAACACATGTTTAACAGGACGCTTCTTTTCCTCCAACACAAAATCAGGCACAAAAATTGGGATCTTGAAAAGGGAAACCCTCAAGGTGAGGTTCAACTGTAGCCAAAAGGTTCAGTGCTTATTAGCTTTTGGTTCCACTAATTTAAAGCAATAAATCAACAATCAAGGAATTTGGATGTCATCCTAGACTTCCAAAAAGTTTGAATTTTAAAATCCAAGGATTTTTTTTTTAAGTCATATGCCCATTCCCAAAGGGCATCTATACATGTGCTCGAGGTTGGAGAGGGGGCTCTTTAATTAGAGCAGGTCCGAGAACCACTCTAATTAAAATGCCTGTAGCATCACATGTATTCAGCATTCCATGCTTCAAAATGGTGGCAGGGACACTTTAACTAAAGCTTATTCAACAAGCACCCACACAGCCATTTTGAAATGTGTGGGTGCTGAATACACATGACAGAGGCTGCTGGAGCATGCTAATTAGCACGCTCTAGCAGACTTGATTAATCGAGTCTGCGCCAATGCATGCTAATTAGAAATTCTTGCTTTGCATGCATTGGAGCAGAGCTCCATTACATGTGTAGTTCCCCAAAGATGTGTGGTGAAACAAGAATTTCCTATATATTTAGGTCCCCAAGGGTAACCCTTCTATAGCGCACATTGGTATACATGGGTATTACTCTATTGCTTTGAGGATGAATCATTCTTAAAGATTTAATTTTCTGGAACACTACCATCTGTAATGGTGTCACGTGTGCAATGAATGACAGATGCTGACAGTTCAGTGAATGGCAATGGGGGGGAAAAAAGATGTAAATGATACACCGAGCAGCTGAAGGATAGTCATGACAGTCATTAATAATGAATAATGACTGTCTTATTTCATTGCATCCTCCAAGCAAGAACTTGCCATTGCCACTGTTTCGTTCTGATTAATCCCGAGAAACAAAAAAACAAGAAAAGCAAGGCACAAGACGTAGACTAGTTGTGTCCTTATGGGTTCAGTCATAGGCAGGCAAAAATACACACTCAAATACATGATTAAAAACCTGCTTGACACTGTTTTGCTTGAAGCTCTTTAACTCAAACTCACTATGTTATCTTTGTAAGAGATAGGTATATACACTGGTGTTGCGATTTCCCCAGCTGTGCCCATTCACTGAATAGACCTATTTGCCTCCTCATGCCACCTGTGGTGAAACAGCACTATCTTGATTGCACTGTGCATACGGGCAGCATAACAACATTCCTGTCACTCATTTTTTTTCTGAGCCTACAGAGCACTTACACATGTTGTCATACTGAGGCCACATGCCTGAGTGATAGGCAGCTAGGGCATAAATCTCATTGTTGAATAGCTCCTTAGGACTTTGCATAGCCTATTTAGATTAGAATCATCATCCATTCAGATATACATAAGGAAGAAACTCTTGGTAAAAATTCAAAAGCACCAAGATGACTTAGGAGCCAAGCTTCATTTTCAAATGGACTTGGGCATTTAGTAGCCCTGTCTCATTGAAAGTCAATTGAACTTTGGTTTCCAACTGCCTGATTCACTTCTGACAGAGACTTTAAGGGCACTTACACAGATGTGGGGAGCCTTCTCTGATGCACTAGAAATCCAGCATGTCGGAGCAGACTCAATGAATCGAATCTGCTGGAGCATGTAAATGGACGCACTCTGGGAGCCTCACATATCACAAGAATCAGGGCACAGTTCAACCCTGCACTGAGAAAATAGCTGAGGTGTGCTTTGAAATAAAACACATTCAGTGTGCTGTAGCTCAAAGTGTCCTGCTGCCATTTTCTCAGCGTGGTGATGCACGGCACCAATAATGCATGTGACGTGTGGGCAATTTTAATTAGTACTGCTCACTAGTTGAAAGTGCCTGGTGCTGTATCAGGAGCAAATGTAAAAATACCCTAAGACTTTAATCTACAACAGAGTGTAGGGACCTATGCCCCAAAATTTACTTCCTTAAAACTCCACTTAGCTGCTTTTTAATCTTGAAGGCACCAAAGTTTCTGCCACTGAAATCCTTTAGGTACTTAAGTTTCTGTCAGTGTGTGCATGCTAAGAGCTGAGTGGCAAAGCCTCATGGGATTCTCAAAAGTGTTCCTCCACCTATTTTGGCAGAAGGGTCTGAGCTGATTTGATATTCTCAGGGCATGCCGGCTGGATCAGGAGTCATGCAAAATACAGTAAGAAAGGAGGGGTACAGGCACTCCTTTTGTGGCTGTAGTGAGAGCACTTTTGCTGATTTGGAGGACATTTGAACACAGTTCTTCAGTTCAAGTGCCTCAAAGTCAGTCACAGAAATAGAAGACTTAGCTCTATTAAGTAATCTCACTCATAACCATGTAGGGGTTTTATCAGATAAAAATCAACAGCCTCAACCCATCTGGAAATCAAATTGAACCTGTGGACTACAGAGCATTTCAGAAGGAGCTGATATGTGTTCTTACCCCAGACTCCCAAAGACATCTGAGAGGTAACTAGGCTCATGTTCACCTCCTGATAAATCCTCATACAGTCAACTTGGACTCCTCTGGTTTTAACATTCTCACAACAAAGCCTGTGGTTTTATCTGCAATAGACTCTTGTACCTAGAGCTAATAGTTTTCCAGCCTTTACATGTTTGTGAAAGTCAGATGTGGGTATTACCCTCATGCTACTTCTAGGCTACAAATTTTGTTTAGCCCTAGGGACCAGCTTAGGACACAAAATAAGAATGCCTGGATTGAAAAAATAAAGCTTAAGACCAGCCAAAATATTCCCTCCCCCCCTTGAGCTTTTGAAATGCATTTTGGCTTATGCATAACATCAGTCAGTTCTTAATACTAACAAAAAGTTTTTTAAAAAGTTAAACTACATCCTCTCTCTGACCTGGAGAAGCATCTGGCCAAATTGTTCCTGTACTGACAAAAAACCAAAAAAACCCCAAAAAACCCCAAACCCTTTAATGTATTTTTTAATCTGGCCTATCTATATATAACTACCACAGCCCATTCCTCCATGCAAAGCCTTGATTTTGTCAAAGTTAACATTAACGTACTGTCCACCCAGTGAACTGGAGTATTTTCAAGTGAACTTACAAGTGAACTTCAATGACACACAGTTTGTTTCTTGTTTTATTTCTAGTAGAAAAACAAGAAGGAAATTCAGGCCGCTTTCATTCCTTCAACTCAAATCTTGTGTCCTCTTTGAAAGGTCATCTATGTACAGAGATGCAAGTTCCCACAAGACTCCACTGACAAAGATAAGATAATGTTGTTTCATTATATACTGAGAAATGGACATTTATTTCCTTCCTATCTTTCTTCCCTTCTCAAACTTAGCATCATTTGCAAAAGATCATGGGCTAATTCAGACTGAATGCAAGGAATATATAATTCCATACTCACACTAGTGTTGCACTTCTGTAAAGTGATGAATGAGAGCCATTTGTTTCTGGCTCATTGTGTTTCTTGTTAGGAACACATTTGCCCATTGATCTAATCTTCTAATTTTTTAATTATTATATTTTCCTCTGAATTTCTGCCTCTTCTTATTGTGCAACCAAGGTCACATATATCTTTATTACCCTGCTCCTCTTCCTGGTAGATTGCACTGTGCTCTGATGAGCATGGCCCTCATGGATGAGAGTTTTTCTATGAATGCTCACTCTCTGCAGCTCTGCATGCATTTTGCCTGATTTGTTTTAGTTTGTCAAACATAACTGTTGCACGGCAGCAAGCTTTTTTTTTTAATGGAATGATTCTCATCAAATTTGCATCAAGCACCATTTCTCCTACTACTTCTTTGATCATCTTTGTAGCACCCTGCCGTACACATCACTGAGTGAGGATTTAAGAAAAGCATTCTTCCCACATGTCCTGGAAGAAATGGATGCATAATAGGGAAATGAGCCAAGTGCTGCCATCTCCATTCTTTTCTATCCACCCTATTCTACCCTGTCTCATTATTTCTCCTTTACAAATAAAATTTCAGTGGGAATTTAGCCTGCATAAGTATTCCAGAGTGATACCTTTATTTAAAACAAAAAAAACCCAAACCCCAACTTGGAGCATGGATACTTGTCATTTCCTCTTCAGGTCCTGCAACCTGTCTCAGATAAATCACTGTGTTTGTAAGTCTGTATGTTGACATTGGGGTCAGCCTGCAAGGTCCTGATTAAAGAATATGGGCCATGATCCCCCTATCTCCCAGTAGCATCATTGTCTTTTCATTTGGTAGGTTTCCAATCCTCCCTTATATCCAAAGTTCTTATAAGTAAAGTTCACTTGTATCTTTGAAAAAATAAATAAATAAAGCATTGGAATTATAAAGGAAGGACATGATTTTGAAAATACTTGTGTGTTTACTTACCTTTACTGTTGCACATAGTCCCACTTAACAAAAAAAATAAATCTGTGAAATTACCCATAATTGCAAAGTTATGTGCATGCATATGTGTTATGGCAGGGGTGCTCAGCTTTTTGGCTCCGTGAGCAGGATGACTGGTGTAGGTTCAGTCCATGGACCATATCGGGCCCAGGTCCTGCGCCACTCAATCTATCCAGCTCATGTGGCTTCCTGTGGGTCTGCAAATTTGGCTCCCCCACCGCCAAATTTTGGGAATTCCCACTGACATTACCACTGTAAGGAGCTCTGCAGGCCAGATGAAATAGCTGTGGACCAGATTTGGTCTGCGGGCAATGGGTTGAGCACCCCTCTATCAGACTGTAGTCTAAGTATGTTATATAGGCCATTAAAGGGATTTTTCAAATTGGCAAAGAAATAGAAAACATCATTGGGAATAATCCATTTCTAACACTCTACAGAAGTAAAAATAAAGTGATTATACATGAGCAAAAACCTAAATGTGGTGAAGGAAGGGGAGAGGAGGGGAAAGGAACACACAAAGTATCACAAAAGTATTTTACAGCCATCTTTGAAGAAGTACTCACCTCCCATTTTGGGCACTAACATTAGAGTCTGGATTTTCAAGTGAGTGGGTACTTTGAAGAATTTCATTTAAGTAAGGATAAGTGTTGCATTTCAACTTCTTTGCTTTGCCTTTTATGTTATATGTTGAAACAAATCACTTCATCTCTATGAAAAGGAATTGATTCTTGAAATTTCCAAGGCAAAATATTTTTGGAAATCTGTTTCATAGGAGACTAATCCCAAATTGAAACAAACACAAAACAAAACAAAAAAAAGGACATGTCCATTTTTTCCACAGACTAGATATCTTCAGTTATAAGCAGCTCCCCAAATAAACAGCCAATGACTTTTTTGAACAATCCAGACAAACTGTGATTATGGGTACTTGAAAAAAAATGTCCTATACAAACCAGATTCACTGCCGTAAATGAATGGAACTTCATTAAATCAAAGGACCAATGCCTATTTATACGAGTGGTGAATTTGACACCAAAAGCCAAGTATTCAATTCTATTACTAATATGCATGCAACATTTTGGCAGTAATTTTTAAGAGTCACACAGGGTCAAATTCACACCAGTGAAGAGGGTCCTTAAAAGGCCATATGTGGTAATTAGAGCCCAGATAGAGGTAATATATTCTCCCTCTGTTGAAAGCAAAACATCCTTCCAATACCACAATATAATTTGCATTACTGTTCATAACCATGTTCTGTGATCTCAAGATATAATTAATGTAGAAGGAATTGCATACACATAAAGCAGGAACAGCTTTTATACATCTCTTTTCAAGATGCCTTTGATCCTACTCATAATTAAATTCTCACACACCCAAATATAGGATAGAGTAGTCTTGCAAAAGTATGTGCATAAAGGTCTCCAACTCTTGTATATTTCTTCAATGAGTCTCCAGAGGGGTAATGGTCTATTTTTCACCATATGAAAGCAATGATGCTTGTGACCAGGTCTGCCTGAACTTTTGGATTTTGCTCTACAGAGCTGTCCAGAGTAATAAAATGGGATAATATATTCCTTTTAGATTACTGTGATGATTTTTCAGTCATTTCAGCATGTTACATACACATTTTAGAGAGCTCTTAATCTATATTTTACAAACATTTTTGACAGCTTTCTTTAACTGTTTCACCCTGATGCCTTTGCTGTTTGCTTTCACCCTTCATGTTCTACGGTTATGACAGGAAAGACAACGGATCATGTCTGTAAGGTAACATGTAGTATATGAAATGGGTCCCAGGTCATTGTTATCCAAGCCTGGAACCTGTAGTAGAGTATGAAGCTTATACTGGTTTACATATGGAACACATTGTAGGTAATTTTATTATTGCCATATTTATGCAAATCAAAGATGACATTGAATTTAAGATGATCACCCAATAATTAGATTCGAGACATGGAAACTTCATAATTTTCTAAGACAAGAATCTAATATTTTTGGAAGGTCATCTTAAACTCATTTCTCCCACCACTACAGCTAGGAGTGACAGGGGGACAGGTGGTAGGGGCATGGGCAGCATGGAGCCAAGTGGCCTACCTCCTGCCACCTGTTCACTTCACCACTTGTCCTCCCTGCTGCCTTCCCCCCACTGGTGCTTGTATGCCTTGCTGCCTGCCCCTTGACACCTGCCCCCTCATCTGATGTTCTCCCTCTTGCTGTCTCCCCCCTATGCCTCTCTTCACCCCACTACTTACCTTCCACTTGCAGCTCTGGCTCAGGCCCCACCCCAGCCCTGAGCTGGCCACACAGTTGCTGTGAATCACTACAACCCAGAGATCCTTTTCTTACCAGAGGCTTTCCATTTTGTGTTTGTGCGTTTGATTATAATGTCTTAGGTGCAGTATTTTGTACCTGTCCTTACTGAATTTAATTCCATTTTTCCAATATGACAAATCTGTTTTGGCTGTCACCTATTGCATTATGTTCTAGATGCTTATAAATAGATTTCTTGTTTCCAGAGACTGTAGTCTGACTGATGTATAATTTTCTCAGTTCTACTTTTTCCCCTTTTTTTAAGATGGGTACTATATTTGCCCTTTTCTTCTGAAAGCTTACCCAACCTCCACATGTTTTCAAAATAGTCAATGGCTATGCAACTACTTCAGCCAATGTCTTTGGTACCCTAGAATGAATCAAAATAACTGATTTCAAAACATCTAGCTTAGCTCAATAATCACAAACATATTCATCCTACAATAAGAAAAATATATACCTGCTTATCTTTTATGTTAACTGTGCTCATGATTTGACAGTTTACCTTTTTACTAAAGATTGAAGTAAATGGTGTACTAAACATTTCAGCCACTTCTGCATCACCCATTATTAGTGTTCCCTCCCCACACAGACCTGGACTTACCTTGATATTGGTGTTACTTTTTCTGTCCTTTGCTATCCATAACAAAAAAAAGGTATTCTGCAAATTCATTAGAAGCAAGTCTGTGCCTTGGTTTTCCTAGTTTTGTCTCTTTGTTCTCTTACTATACTGGTTCTATAAATCTTTACTAATATGACCAAGTTTCTGCTTTGTTAGGTTTTAAGTCATTCAAAAGCTCATGGCTTTCTTTCTTCATGTAGCATACCGTTGAACCCTTAATATTGCTTCTTTAACAAATAGCCATCATCACTAGATTCCTCTTCCCCTTAGACTTAACTCCTGTGGGATTTTGCCTAACAGTTCTCTGGCTCGTTAAGGCTTGCTTTTGTGAAGCATACTTATTATACTGTTCTCTTTTCTTTCTTTCCTTAGGTTCATGAACTCTATCAATTCTTGATCATTGTGACCCAGTATGCCTCTTACTCTAAGCCAATTCCTACTGATTAGTAATAAGTAAATAAGAGTAAATAAAAAAGTGCCTTTCCCCTAGCTGGTTTATTCAACAGCTGCACCAAAAATCTGTACTCCTTCTAAGAAGCTGCTGAACTGACTCTCTGCACTGCTGTGTTACCATCCCAGTAATATTGTAGTAATTAAATCCCGCAAGGGCACCAGCTTCTTGGATTTAGATCCAGTAAGTTGCTTTAAATAAAAAGCCTCACATACCTTCTGCTGATTTGGTGGTCTCCAGTAGTTATCTACCATGATTACACCCCTTGCTTCCCTTTTTACTTTTTTCCCCAAAGACTCTGAGTGCGCTTATTTCCTATATTATTCCCACTCTCAAAACAAGTGTGCATATATATATGCATACACACACACATACATGAAGCCCAGGTACACACAGCGGGTGTGCCCTGTCCTCCAATGACAGTGATGGGGGTCAGGCAGGGTGCTGATGGAGGGGCTGGCTACTAGAGTAGTTCCATCTCCTCTCTACAGAGCGAGGCCAAGACCAAGTGCTTATCTATATACAATTTATTACTATAATAAATACTTAAGATAAAACATGAAAACATGTCAGGCTTTAAACTGAGTACAACAGCGGATGGGGAGGCAGGAGATAGAGAGAGTCTAGAACCTACAAACTGCAAGACATGCAGCAGTACACCTCAGGTAAGTACCAAGGGACCCTTTTGGCATCAGAATGGGGGGTTGGGGGGCACCAAAGGCACTATTCAGAGGGCTCAAGTGCCTCTATACCAATGCTGGGAGCATGGGGAACAAGCAGGAAGAACTCGCACTTCTGCTTGCAGATAAAAACTTTGATTTAGTGGGGCTAAGGGAAACCTGGTGGGACCCTACCCATGACTGGGCAGTACAAATTGAGGGCTACAAGTTTTACAGAAGGGGCAGAGTAAGGAGGAAAGTGGGTGGGGTTGCTCTCTATGTAAAGGAGCATTATACATCTACCCTAATCAAAATGGGATCAGAGGAAGAGAAAGTTCAGGAATTGTAGGTTAGGATATGTGAAGGTTGTGGGGAAAGGGACTTGGTGGTGGGGGTCTGCTACAGACCACCACACCAAGAGGAAAAGCTAGACTTGGAATTCTTGAGGCAGTTCTCAGAGGTCTAGGGACGTGGTTGTCATGAGGGACCTAAACTACCCTGACATCTGCTGGGAGAAGCAGTCAGCCAAATCCAACCATTCATGTAGGTTCTTAACCTGTGTGCAGGACCTTCACCTAACACAGGAGGTACACGGTCCCACTAAAGGGAATGCCTTGCTTGACTTGGTGTTGGCTATGGGGGAGGACCTGGTAGGGGAGCTGCAGATTCATGGTCACCTTGGAGACAGAGACCATCAATCCATTGAATTCACCATATGGAGGAGGGTGGGTAATATAACTAGTAGGGTGGAAGTGCTTGAATTTAGGAAGGCTAACTTCAGTGTGCTTAGGAGTCTAGTCAGTGATGCACTGCAGGATAAGAGTATTGGCGAGATGAGAGTCCAGAAAGGGTGGTCGTTTCTAAAGGAACTAATCCTTTGGGCACAAAGGGAGACTATCCCAGTATGAGGGAAAAGGGGGAAAGGAGCCAAAAAACTTCCTTGGCTAAACAGGGAAATTCAGGGAAGCTTAAGGGCAAAAAATAAGTCATGCATACAGTGGAAGCAGGGGGAAGCTACCAAGGAGGAGTATACCTACTTGGCACACACTTGCAGGGAGGCACTTAGAAAAGCCAAAGCAACTACAGAGCTGAGGCTGGCAACACAAATTAAAGACAACAAAAAGTATTTTTTTTAGGTATGTAGGAAATAAAAGGAAGGTGTAGGGCAGCATAGGACCCCTACTGAACAAGAAGGAGCAATTAGTGACAGACAAGGGGGACAAGGCTGAGCTATTGAATTAGTTTTTTGCCTCAGTGTTCCTGAACAGGGCTCAAGCTAAGTCTCCTAATGGGTTCTTAGATGGGCATCGAGGGACACCAGCCCACCAACTGTCAACACTGACTTGGTGCAGCGTCACTTGGATGGACTGGATGTGTTCAAGTCAGCAGGCCCAGATGAGCTGCATCTGAGAGTACTGAAGGAACTGGCCAGTGTCATAGCAGAATCACTGGCATGGCTGTTTGAGTGCTCGTGGTGCTTGGGTCAAGTCTTGGAGGACTGGAAAAGGGCCAGCGTGGTTCCTATTTTCAAGAAGGGAAGGAAGGAGGATCCGAGTAATTATAGGCCAGTCAGTCTCACCTCCATCCTTGGAAAGGTCTTTGAAAAGATTATGAAGGATCATATTTGTGGTAATCCAGCAGAAAAAATAATGCAGCAGGGAAACCAGCATGGATTCATAGCAGGTAGTTCATGCCTGACCGATCTGGTTTCATTTTATGACAGGGTCACAAAATGCTTAGACGCTGGAGTAGAGGTTGATGTCATTTTCTTTAGCAAGACCTTTGACACAGTATCTCATCCTCATCTCATAAATAAATTAAGAGGCTGTGACAGATGTTTACATGGTCTGGTGGGTGGCAAATTGGCTTAGTGGTCACACCAAGAGAGTGGTAGTAGATGGGTCGGTATTGACCTGAAAGGCTATGGGTAGTGGGGTCATGCAGGGTTCGTTCCTTGGACCTATACACTTCCATGTCTTCATCAGTGCCTTGGATGTGGGTATGAAGTGTACTCTGTCCAAGTTTGCAGACGATACTAAATTGTGGGATGAAGTGCACACTCCGGAGGGTAGGGAATGATTGCAGGCGGACCTGGACACGTTAGAAAAGTGGGCAGTACACAATAGGATGCAGTACAACAAGGACAAGTTCAGACAAGCTGCACCTAGCTGCACAAGCTGCACAGCACAAGCTGCACCTAGGGTGCAAAAATATCCAGCACACCTACGGGCTAGGAAGTGACCCTCTCAGCAGCACAGAAGCAGAAAAGGATTTTGGAGTCATAATGGACTCCAAAACGAACATGAGTCAGTGTGACAAAATCATCAGCAAAGCTAACCACACTTTATCATGCATCAGCAGATGCATGACAAATAGAACCAAGAAGGTCATACTTCCACTCTGAGGTACTGGTCAGACCACAGTTGGAGTACTGCATCCAGTTTTGGGAGCCATACTTCAAGAAAGATGTTGATAGACTGGAGAGGGTCCAGAGGAGGGACACTCATATGGTTTGGGACTTACAGGACAGGCCAATGAGGAGAGACTGAGGGACCTGGACCTCTTTAGCCTCCTCAAGAGAAGGCTGAGAGGTGATCTTGTGGCTGCCTACAAATTTATTAGGGGGATGCAGCAAGGAATTGGAGATGCTCTGTTTACCAGGATGTCTCTTGGGGTAACAAGGAACAATGGTCACAAACTGTCAGAGAGCAGATTTAGGCTAGATATCAGGGAAAACTTCTTCATGATAAGGGTGACCAAAATATGGAATGGGCTTCCAAGGGGAGTGGTGCTCTCCCCTACCTTGGGGGTCTTTAAGAGAAGGCTGGATAGACTCTTTCCTACCTAGGCAGGGGGTTGGACTCGATGATCTGTTGAGGTCCCTTCTGACCCTAGCATCTATGAATCTATTAAATATGTACAATAAAGCTTAGCATATGACACTACATATAATATCCCACAATTCGCATAAACTATATAACTTACAACATATATAATAATTAATACATTGAAGAAGATAGTTAAGGTTACAATGTGATAAACACATATGGGAAACCAACTTATATAACCCAAATAAGTTAATAATAATATTTCCTAGACCTACCAAGTAACAATACAAATATACATATTAACACATTAAGAACATATAAACCATATAAACTTCCTTAAGGAATACCCATAGCTGTATAGACCTTGACACAACAACAATCACCTAAAATAATGAGTGCACTCAGTACCTCCCTGAGAGGTTTCCTTGGAGCCCTTCCCCTTTAGACCCTTTAGGGACCTTCCTGTCCCATGCCCACCAGCCCTGCAGGACCCTCTTTTTCAGCAACTCACACTTCCTCTCTGAATCAGCCAAGGCTCATCCCCTGGAGGCTGATCCCATGAAAGCCTCTCTCCAGTGGCGCCTTTGGCTCTCCTCCATGGTCTGGCACCCTGCACTGGGCAGCCCAGGGCTCTCTCTCTCTCTTTTGGGAGCCAAACCCTTACAGGCTCCGGTTCCCCAGTCTCACACCAGGGGTCCTCCCTTTCCCGGGCCCTGCTCTGGGCACTGGGGGTCTTTTAGTTAAAGGCAGAGCTGCACTGCCAGGCTCTGGTCACTTGGCCTAGGGCCTGGGCTAAATTGAGCAGCTGGGAGCTGCTCCCAGGCAGGTCCTCTGTGCGCCAACCTGTGTACCGGGTGAGGCCCGAGCAGCCTCGAGCTGCTCCCCGGGTCAACTCTCCGTGTGCTGATCTGCACACTGATTGCCCAACTGCTTGCCGGGTTCACAGGCTCAAGCCACCTCGAGTGGCTCCTAGAGCTTGATCTCCGTGTGCCGATTTGCACGCTGCTGAAGCTCAAGCAGAGTTGAGATTGACTGTCTCCGGAGCTCCTCTCTCCTTGCTGCCCTTTGTCATCTCTCCCCAGTGTGCTGAGCATGCTCCCCTTTTATACTCTTCAGGGGCTCCACCCCTGAAGTTCTCTGGACTTGCATGGAGCAGTTCCAATTTGGATCAGGGTGGGGCATTGCTTCCCTTGTGCTGCCTCCAGATTGGTGGGTGTGCTCCACCAATCAAACAGCAGGCCCTCAAGCCCCAAAAAGGTAAACCTGCTACATATATTCATAATATACAAAGCAACACACATCCCTCTTCTCTCCACCCTTCCTGAACAAGTTATATTCATCCACATCAATAGTCCAGTTATGTGAATTATCACATCAGGTCTGAGTTATCCCAATCAGATTATGATTTTGTGTGACTACTGGGACTCCCTGTTCTTGTTTATTTCCTATACTTCTTACATTAGTATATAGGCATCTTAGATGACTGACTGCCCCAACTAATTTCCCATATTTGTACTTTCTTTAGGTAAAATTAGCCATTGTAAAAATCATCACTTATGTCCTACACAGAGCATCAAAACTGGGCTTAATCAGACTTAAGTGAAGCTCATGCATTTTGCTGAACCTCTATTTAAGGATAATGTTACTCCTTGTGTTCCGCTCCTACCCCCCCTCCCATATATGCCTCCAATAACTTTTATTAAAGAATTAATACGAAACAGAACATAAAAGTATGTATACTCCAGCTTTATCATAGACTTTATTCTCCAGTAGAAGATTTTCAGGAAAGTATTTTATTTTATCTGGGTACAATACCTCCATAAATTCTCAGTGGTTTGTACTAACTAAACAGACTATATGTTTCAGACAGCACAGTCCTTGTATGATAATATGAGCAGGCATAACATGGAGTAAAATTACATTAGCACTTGACAAGAGCATCGGAAAAAGATGTTTGGCTCCATACAGTGTATTTATCCAATTTGCCAGCAGGACACAATCCTTCACAAACATAAAAGGACTGATCACATGTTCCTATACAGAGGGGTAGCTTCTATTTGTGCCACATTCCCTTATTGTTACTGGCAGTGATAACTACAGCAAGAAATTCCACTGAGATGAGAGCTGCTGTGATAGAACCAGTTGTAACTGCTACTTAATTAGATTATCATTTTGCCCGTTAAATTCCAGTAATGTGTCCTGTTTGTTTTCATTAAATAGGAACATTTTTTTTCTGTACGATACCTACTGACTGATGGAGAATTGCAGTGTTTATGTATGTGCTGTACAGGGTCAGAATATATTTGTCTGCTCTATGGTAGCACAATGAAGGGGGTAGAAAGCTTCAAAGAGCCCAAATCCCCTCATGCCACAATTATGCTATGCATGAGCAACAGGTAGGTACAACTGCAGAACCCCTGGCATGGACAACACTTTAATGCCTGGTCCCTTCTATGCCCCAGCTACAAAAGTGGTTGGGGATGCTTCAGGCCTCTCCTTCCAGCCCCCACTCCTCCAACAGTGCTAGGGGAAAAAAATAGCCTTCCAACCTTCCTGGTGCAAAATTTCTCCTGATTTCTTTTCACTGAAGATCTGCTTCCTGATGCCAGCCTGTTCTGACTGGATCTATGTCCCTCACCCAAAGTCACAAACTCATATGATAATATACAGGGCCCAGTTCATGAAGGCAGTTAAGAACACATGCAACTATTAAGCATGTGAGGAACACCATTTAAATGCATGGTCCTGTGAAACTGGCATAGCTCCATTTTTTCAATGATCTGATCCCATGAGCTGATGCATTAGTTACACAGATCCTTCAGTGCTTTGCTAGACAGTGATATAGAAGCAGAAATCAAGGACAAGCCACACCTCTGCAAAATGAATTCAGTGCCCTGAAGTTGAGACAATTCATATTAATCCTTTCTTCTTCCACAACCTTTCCTCACACTCTCTCACACACTAAAGAAATTAGTCAAGCTATTTTTTCAAAGCATCATATTGTTTATAGTAGTGAAAGAGCCATTTACATTTAGAAAAAAAAAAGAAAACAGTCTAAACTATTTCCTATCTAGCAAATAAAACCCAATTCCAATTCTGTTCCATTTCTTTTTGCATCTCTCTGCTTCCCAAGTTTTAGTGGTATAGCTGATATCTGGAAAAGCATCTTACATTTTGATGCTTATCTGAACTAAACCAAATGTCAAAACGTTTAGAGTAGCTTTCTTTGAAATGTTTCTACGTCCACGTGAAAGACAAGCTAGATAAGGACAATTTTAGCATGTGAGAGTGCAGAAAAGAGGCTATATCAAAAAAGAGAAAGGTACTGCGGACTTTTGAAGAAGGGGCTGGAAAAGAAAAGGAATGGCCTCCATCGTGGCCAAAATGGAACTAAGCTGCTCAAACAGGTAATTGATAAGGCTTTGGTAGGTTATTTATTCTCGGAGATAAGAGACAAAGGAGAGATGTGCTGAGAGAGACCTCAATCAAATAAACATACTTAACAGGGATAATATAAATATAATGGTATATCTATATTGCTCTGTAATCTTTCCACAGGCTCGTCCCTCTTCACCATCTCAAACTCAAGTTTCTGGTCAATGCCTTTGAGGCTGTGCATAATTCTGCCTCTCCCTACTTACCCACTCAGACCTCTGTGCAGTGTCACCTGACCAATCTATTTTGCAAAAAAAGGGACCGTTTTTAAAGCCCACTTCTCTCACAAATTGTTATTTCACACTTCTCTCCACAGACATGGAACAGCTTCCATATACTGAAGGCTTTTACCAACTCCCCACCCCCTTTCCTTAAATCCCCTACTCAGAGCAACATTAGATAATGTCTTCTATATTCTGGGAAATGGGGGTCAACACTGAGGTGATGAAATCTTGGATGATTTTCAGGTGCATTTACCCTTGAGAACACTTTGAGGAAATTTAGAAAAACTCTACAGTGTTATGTTGAATGGGCTGGAAATTTCCAGATGTTTCAACAACCAATCTGCCAGGGATGAAAAGATGCATTGCTAGGGGATTCACATGCAGAGTAAATTCACAAGGGCAAGAACTGGAGGAGACCAATGGGCAATCACTTGACAATATCTTTTACTCTAAAAGCAGCTAGTCACAAAGTATCAGAACAGCTATCAGGAGCCAAAGTATACATTTTGGCTAAATATCTTTCCCCAGCCTCATTCTGCTTCAGCACAACCTTCTCCTAGCAAAAAATGTTTCTCCTGGCTTTTCGTCCATTCTTGCCATTAGAACAAATCTTCCAGAATCACTAATACACAGTAGTTGCGAGGGGCAAGGGGGGTAAAGCGGGACACAACCCCTCCCCCCCACAAATTAATCAGTGTTTAAAACCTACAACAAAATGAGATTCTGAGAACAACATGGAACTAATTCCATGTAGGTTTCTAGTCATATCATAACAGCTGGAATAAAACAGGTTCACCATAAAGGAAGAATATGTGTTTTTATTCTACGTGACTTTGATTTTAGATTAGAAACAAAACACAGCACAAAACAGACCCCCCACAGACGGACAATAGACTTTAAATCAGAATGAAAGAGCCAGAATGCTTTGACTCTTCGAGATTCTATACCTTGAATTCCTCCCTCTGCAAAAACGTCTTATAACTGAAGTCAAGGAAACTATTCATACATTTAAAGTCAGGCACAAGCACAAGACACTTGTTAACAGGAGTGGGGATAGTGAAGGAAGCAGTAAGTTAGTCACTGCTGTTCACTGGGTGCAATTACACAAGATGCTACATTGCTGTAGCGACAAGCTATGGCAATGTATCTTGTCACTATAACGATGTAGCATCAGCGGTCACAAACCATGACCGCCGATGCTACTGCACAGTAGAAGTGAGCTACTGCACGGTAGGGTGGGAAATGACCCATGTGGTGCTGGAACTGCACAGTCATTTAGTACTTGCTTTAGTATTTGAAAAAGCAAATCCAAATGACTGCACAGTAACAACTGCACAGTCACGGGCATGTGAAGTTGCACCTGCTTGGTCAGACTCATTTGTAAAGATAAAGGCACAGGCTGCAGGGGAAGGAACCCTAGAAGCAGTAGTACCTGGGGGGAGGGAGGCTGGACCCTATAGGCTGGGATTGATGCTGGGCTAATTTTTTTTTTAATGTAATCCTGCAAAGTGGTTTTTTTTAATAAACAAGCAATTTGCAATTTGCTTTCACTTGATGCCTATGGAATCCAATGGTTCTCAAACTTTTTTTCATACTAAGCTCTCTCAAGCTCCTAACACTAGGCCTATACAAGCCACACAGCAATTCCAATTCTTTATGGTATGAAAAGTACTATAAAGAGAATATTAAAGTGACAAGATAAGATTAACATTAATTCACGCGTGTCAAACTCACCCATGCCCTGGGCCAGATCCAGCCCACAAGGGCTTCTCCTCGGCCAATCCATGGGGTTGCATTCAGGCAGCAATGTGGGTCTGCTGGCAGCACAGTGTTGGGGACATGCATCAGTAGGGAGCTCTGGCTGACAGCAGCATGCAGCCAGAAAATGCAGCTACATGGAGCCACACTCAGACAGTGGCACAGAACTGAAAATAGGGGTACGCAGCAGCAAAGATGGAGCCCATACTGGGGTCTTTCATCCCCCCACCCAAATGAGGAGCCAAGGCAATCCCCCAGGCACACCCCCTCCCTAGCCGGTGGGCCAGCTGAAGAGGGAGTGGGAGGGGGAGGAATGCTCCCCCCTTCTCCTGACCCCTAGCCAGGCTGTGCACCTCATGGGGGCAAGCCCACAGTGAGAGCTTTACTCCCCCCCACCCCAGCTGGGAGCCAGGCTGATTCCCCCAGCAAAAGAAGGGTGGTGTAGAGGGAGAAAACGATAGTGTCTCCTGGCCTGGTTAGCAAATTGTTTGTGCTATAGTTTTGTTTGAGTATGGTCAGTGGAGTGCAGCTTCTAAGAGCAGTGCTATAGCAAGCGGGGGGCAAGCAGGGTGACCATCCCGGGCACCAAATCAAAGGGGTGTCAACAGGTGCTGCCCAACTGGGGTGGAATGGGGGACAGAGCTGCAAGCAACTCATTTGGGGAGGTCTGGGGAAGGGCGAAGGGCAGCTCCTGCTGGTGTGTGCACTTCAAACAAGCATGGCGGGTCATGTGCTCCCCGGATCTGTGTGCAGGTAGAGGGTGGGCTGCCACTGCGGACTTTGCCCTGGGCACCAAACTTCCTTGCCACGGTACTGTCTACAAGTGCTGAACTTTTCAACCCTGACCTACTTAGCTGGTCCTGAGCATGCTCAGTTGAGTACCCCCACACTTGCCTGGAAAGTGTGAGCTGAAAAGTAAGCATGTTATTTGAGTGACATCTGAGTGTTGTGTGCATGAGTACCATGTGAAAGAGCAGGAGTGTCATGTGCACAAGCATCTGATTGGCTGTATGGATGAGTGACTGGGGCCAGTGAGGGATGTGTACAAAAAGAAGCTGGTCTGAGGGATCTGCATTCCCTGCATGTGGATGCTGTTCCCTAAGGTTTGCTTGCAAGAGTGAGTGAGAGTCTTGGGAGACTAATAACTCATGTCTTGCTATGCATTCCTAAATCATTGCCCCTGGAGGTGACCAACAACCAATATGGCTCAGCACATGTGGGTATCTCATATTCAGTGTGAGTGAGTGGCAGGGAATTGGTTGCTGGTTGAGTTGTTTGCGTGCAGAGTGAGGGGCCGGGAGACCAAGAACTCTGTTGTAGTGACTGGAGGAGTATCCAGTGTAGATTGGTGTAAATGGTGCGGCTGCAGCCATCACTGACTACTGGAAAGAGACCGTCATTGCTCTCTAGTACCATCTATTCAGTGGGCATTGGGATGTCATTGTTGTTAGTAGCGTATTATTGTTGTCTATAATTGGTATTAATTAGTTATTGTGATTTGTAGTTTAATACACTTTGTTATTACCTCTTTACCCACATGTTTGTGTTGTTCATGTTACTAACTACTTCACTTTTCTAACTAGAGCTGGGTTGTAGGTGTAGGTTAGTTAGAGGCATTGAGCAAACCACCCCTTTCACTGTGATAGATTCTTAGAGGATTAACACCCCTCATTAGCAAAATGAAGAGTCTGTCCTCAGTAGCTCGACTGGGGAATCTGCCAGGCTGCTGGGGATGGGAAAGCACCCCCCCAACCCCCTTACCGTTGGCGGCGGGGCTGCCCTACTCTGCTAGAACAGAGAATGCAGCCTAGAGCTGCAGAACATCCTGGGATGCTGGACACAGTTAAGTTAAATCAGGAGTGGATCTGGGACAGAAGTTCCACAAACTTGTTTGACCAACATCTGTTAAGTCTGATCCAGGTTTATTTTAAATTCATGTCAGCCATTTTGAAAGTGGTTTAAGTACACTGAACTTCTGTTCTGTTACAAGTTTAAACCAGTTCCTGATCATTTAAACTGTTTGACTAAAGACAGCCATTCAAAAAGCCTGAGCCTCAATTGATTCAATCTTTGCAGGTTAGTCTAACCTAACTAAGCAGAATTGGTTTGAAACTGGATAGACATTCTCTCTGGACTGAGTATATTCAGGCACCTGCCTGCAGTGGCTCAGGCTAGAAGCTGGGGGGGCACTAGAGCATCCTACTCTTCCCTTCTGCAGGGAACTGAGCTGAGGGGAGCGTGGCCAGGCCCTGGCAGGACTCTCTCATTAAGGATGTCTGTCTGCATGGTCCAAGGCATTTCCCCACTGGCTGCTCAAGGGGTGCAAGTGTTGCCAGCCCCCACCCTGGGCTAGCACTCTGAGGCATGGGGAATGTGTACATCTGTTGATGATATGGAGCTTTTCGATCTTCATCCCTGCTTCATCATATTGTCTACAGCAAACTGACAGGCAAGCAGGCAAACTGACAGGGAGCCAATAACAGTCCTTATCATCCAATCAACAAAACAATAGCCTCTATTCACATTACTTCAAACTTCTTAAACAGCTTACCAGCTGACCTGTTGATTAGCTCCAAAAGACCTAAATGGTTACTGTTTTGTGTGCCTGCCCCAGTGAAACTGGAGAGAGACACACACATAGACACCTCTCAGCATTAGCTATCATACCACATGCTAGCTACAGTCTGTGCTATGACAGAGAGGAGGAAGGGATCTCTGCTTAAGCAATGAGTGGGGGTGGGGGAGAGGGGGGCATGAGGAAGCCAGCAGACCCTGCTGTACCTGCAAATCTGTGCCAAGCTCCAGCCAGGGAGAAGAAGGGAGGGGTCAGCCCTGCTGTGAAGCAGAGAGCCCCACCCAGCCTAGAGAGCATGCTGGGATGCTGGGGGACTCTGATTTAACTTAAACCAGCAAGGGGTCTGGGACAGACATTTCATAAACTAGTTTGAGCCAAATCAGTTACATCTGATACTACATTCAACCGGGTTTATCTCAAACCAGTTCCAGCCAGTGGATATTGCCTGAACTACAACATTGAGCTTTACTTTTTGGAGACACAAGCCATGTCTATCATGTTCCCCACAAAACCCAAGAGCATTGCCAAGAATGGAACCCTACCCACCTCCACCCACTCCATGCATGCTCAAGATCAGGAATTAGCAGCATAAAAGGCCTATATAAATCCTGAGCTCTCACACTGAACACACTCCCATGGAGGTGCCCTCTCTAAGTTGTCTCCTGTGCTTAATTGCTAGGCTATGACATGAGTGGACCAGAAGTGAGTGAGCACAGCTTGTTTCATGGTAGTTTTCCTAGGCTCATGGGTGACTGATGCCTCCCAAGTCTGGGGGGCAGGGCACCAGATCAGCAATGTGGGGCAGGGCGGGGGGTCCCTCAGCAGCTGATCACCAAGCCATCCACAAAACTGGAAGTGCACTTCTGCAGGCACTTCCAGTTTCACAGCTGGCACTTCCAGGGGGTGCACAGCTGATCTCAGGGGATACACGTGCACCTATGTGCACCCCTTACATGTCACAATTGCCTGGGCTCAAAAAAAGAGGTGTTATAGACATGGCCTAATGTGCTCCACCACTGGAACAGAACTACCTTCTTAGATCCACAGAAGAATCATGGGGATGTGAAGCAGTGAGCAATTGTTATAAGTGCATTAAGTGCAAAGGAGATGTAAAATACCATCACATCAGAATAACAGATTTTACACTCACTTTGCCCTATTGTTAATACCTATAAAAAGGCCAAGTCAGGAAAAAATCAAAGCTATATTGGAAACACTCTTCTAGATATTGGAGAAAGAAAAGTTACACACAAGTAATACTGTTGACAGAATACTGTGTTGGCAAATACAGAAGCCACTGAGCACTCAAAACTCTCCCATACCATTTTGAATAGGGCCACAGCTGTTTAACTGAACAAGCATGCTGGCTAGAATGAAAAAAATGAGAATAGAAATGTCTGATTTTGTTTCATCATCTTGTACTGGAATATGTCATTTGGGACAATATTTCTTCCTCAAATGTCACTAGTTTAATTTTATTAAGAGACTAGCATCTACTCAAGTGAAATCTGTTGAAATGAAGCAATTATATAATGCAAAGGTTCTTCAAATCTGGTCCTTAATATTGCAGATCCATAATTTGTAGGATGTGTGTCTGAAATAGTCTTATCACTCTGACAGCCAGTTTATTTTAGTTAGCTCCTGGTACACACATTTAACAGAGATACCCGAAACTAGGAAGTGTGCACATTTTGATTTCTTTCAAGTTTCATGAACATAGAAATAGGGAGATGTCCAAAACATGCTTCATATCACTTCTGTTGCACAGAAGTCCTTTTCTCAAAGCCAGTTTGGTAAACAGTACAATATGGAAGGCAGAATCCTCTTTTGTGATTGCATGTGTTTATATTGTCTTAAATCCTTAGTCAGCTGTGAGAAACTAAAGCTGCCCAAGGAAACTACTTGTCCAGCTCAGAAAAGGCTGCTCAAATTGAGGTTCAGACTGTGTATGTTACTGGATACTCCCCAGTAGGAGGGGAAGAAGCAAAAGGAAACGGGGGAATGGAAGGAGCTTAGACTTTGCTCCATCCTGGCTCACAGGCCAGAGAAGTATATAATGTGGAATAAATTACATTCAGAAAAAATGTACAGTAAACTGGGACCAGATCCTCAAAAGGTGTGTTCATTCCCATTGGCTACTCAGGCCTTCCTCTCCACCCCAGCAGAATCCAAGAAGACTTTTCCCCTCTGAAACCACAGCTCCTTCCTTAGGCAGCATCAGATACTAGTTGCACCTTGTTCAAGGCTGAGTCTAAAGACTTAGTCTAATCCAATATCAGTTACAAAACCTGTAATAAATTGTTATTTAAGTAAATGTGTCTTTAGAGTGGTATTTGAAAGCACCAAACAATAGGCCTGTATTCGCTTCAGATTTGGCCGATTTGGGGGACAGTGATTCAATTCAGTGATTTGAATCACTGTCCTGATTTGATTCAGCCAAATCTGATTCAAAGAATCAGAATAACCCAGGCCAGACCCATCCAGTGCCCCTCTCCCAGCCTAGCAATGGCCACCCCGCCCACCCCAGCTCCCAGCACTTGGAGAAAAAAAAGCCCCAGCTCAGCAGGTGCTGCCAGATGGGAGACAATCTCTGGTGCCCCTCACTGCCCCATGCTGCATGGGGGGCTTTGCATGAGCCCCTGAACCCCACCCACCACTCCCCCAGCCTCCCCCATGGGTGTCCCGCCCGGGCCAGCTCCAGCC
>NW_005842319.1:662397-692077 GCF_000455745.1 Alligator sinensis
GTATCGGGAGATGGGGCGGGGGGGGCCAGCCATGGAGAGGCTGGGAGAACCAGCCATGGGGAGGCTGGGGGGGTTTTCCTCCACAAAGCTTCCAAAATTGTAACACATTGAGGAGTTTTCCACATTAGTTTGTTCTACATTACATGCAAAAAATAATCTGACTGACCATGTATCCTTAGACAGGAAGGCATGTGTGGAACTACCTGTAGTGACATGTGTTATAATTTAGAGATGGTCCTGAACAAGTGAATGAGGGAGCTAGGAATTGGGAGACAGTCCCTCAATTATGTAGTAGCAGTTAGTTACAGAAACCAAGGGTCTGCAGAATTTGCATACTGCTCCACAATACATTTCATTGTTTAGTTCTTTTATTCACATATGCTTTTGTTTTTTGAACCTGGGAATTGCTAAATGGTGTTAGCAGTGGTTAATGAGACAAAACTTGAAAGAATTTGAGAAACAAACTAAAGATGTTATAACCTGCAAGTAAAGTGGAGCAAAGCAGCTGTGTGGAAGGACAAGGACCACTGTAAGTGATCCTCATGCACAATTATAGTCTAAGAACAGTTGGTCATGGAATTTTGTAATTTCCACCTGGTCTTCTACTGGTCAATCAATATAGCAGAAAATTGAGGTTTGAGTGGTACCTAGAATCCAGAGAGGCAGAAGAGAAAAATGAGAAAGTCAAATTCTCAATCTTCTTTCATTTTGTAGGGGATGAAGACCTGGCTGTTCACAACACCTGTACCTTCAAAGAGCTGACTGTAAGGCTGAATGCTGTCCAAATCCAAATCTGAGGAGTACTGCAAGCCAAAAAAAGAATGAGCCCCTTGAAAAGACATGGATTTTGTATGTGCAGATTAACAACAAGATAAAGTAGAAAGTTCCGTGTTACTGAACTAGAGAGCCTGAGTAAGAACTATTCTTTTGAGAATATTATGCAATTTCTGATTAAAGAGAAAATTATTTATGGCATTGCAGACTCTGCATTACAAGAAAGCTATTAGATGATGGAGATTCCAGAATAGCTGAAACTGTGAAGGCCCAGAAGGCATAGCTGAATGTACCCAAAGGGGACATCTATGTAGCAAGTGGAAAGAATGTGGCCAAAAAAAAAAAAAAAAGCCACCTTACCAGGTGGAATTTTTCATTAGCAAGGAGACTAAGCAAGAGAGAGCCAATGACCACTTGCACAGCAAGTGTACAAGATAACATAGCCCCAAATGTTGTGCTTAATTTGAAAAACTCTGTTTTACTATAACAAGAGGAACTGTTTTTTCAAGTGCTGCAGATCTCAAACATGAAAGCCTCACATGTGTACAATTGAGTATAAAGTGAAGAAGGACTTTTTCTTATAGATATTATGGAATAAGGCAAAAATCCATTGGAGGGACTGGATTTTGCTACTGGAAGCACAAAGAACCATGGTTTCATTTAAATTGAACAATGGAGCTCAGGTCAATATAGAAAATAAAAATTGGGAGCAAAAGCAAGTCTAACATCCATCAAAATAACTGGCCGTTCAGGAACCAGTGAAAAGGAGATGTACTGCTAGCACCTAATATAAAAATAGAAAGTACAAACTCCCATGCATTATATTACCTAGGGAAGTGACACCAATTTTGGGTCAGGCAGCTTGTGAGAAACTGAATCTAGTTAAATGCATGCTTACCATACAAGAAGATACAACGTTCATGCCTCCAGATGACCTTTTTGGCCATCATAGCCCAAAACTGGACAGCCTTCTCAGGTAAAACACAAGTGTTCCAGAATACAAGAAGCAACAATAATCTTATGGGAAATGTACCTTATGACAAAGTACAAATATTATCATGAAGAAAGAAAACAGCCTCAACAGCTAGTAGGTTTCAACTTTGTGCTATGTGCACAGTTGCCAAAGTACAAAGTCAATCAGATCCTAGTATGAGGACTCAAGTCTAGCAAGGAAGAGCTTCCCACAAAAAAAAACACAAATCAGAAACTAGATCTAATACTTTGTCTGAGCAGAAATTGCAGCCTCCTAAAAGACTCACAGAGACTTGTTAAAAGTCCTTTAGAAAAGGGGAATAAGAAAATGCATAGTAAAGATTTGCTTTGAAATGACGTACTACAAACCTCTCCTTCGGAGATAGTCGTTAATTGAATTTTCCACATCTCTGTGGCGCAATGGGTTAGTGCATTTGGCTGTTAACTGAAAGGTTGGTGGTTCAAGCGCACCCAGGGATGTAGCCTCTCTGCCCTGTTAATTGATTTTTGTATGTTTGTTAAGAGGGAAGATGTAGTTATAGGAAGCATCTCTAAATTATAATATCTAAAAGGAGACTAAGAGACTTGGGAATTGAGAGAGTTCTTCAGTTAAGTAGTATAAGTTAGTTAGGGACTTTTTACACTTCTACTTGAAACAGCTGCAAATCCTTGGAATATGTGACGTATTAAAGTTAATAACCATGAGGGTGGCATCACATGTTCATTTGCAATAGTTGAAAATCAGTCGAATATAATGACCTATTAAAGTTAGTAGGTGTTAGGAGACAATCCTCACCTGAAATGGAACAATTTTGTAATGATAAGGGGGGAAGGTACACATTACATTTAGACTATACCAAGGGCATAAAAATGCAAGCATCTGCATATTAAAGCTCATTAAACTGCGGTAAGTGCCCGCGAGCATCTAAAAGTTATGCCACTTCAGCTGAGGGTTAACTCTGGGCCATGCTACCTAGCTCATGTTAGGCTAACTTCAGTTTCCTCCATGGAGATAAAACAAGCAATTCACAGCCCTTCAGCATCCTAGGATGCACTAGTCCCAGTCCCTACCTACTCACCCAGGGCAAGGATAGAGCCCAGATGTCCTGGCTTCTAGCTGCACCCCTGCTCACCAGCCCTCTAGTCAAGGTGAGAGCTGTGCTGGCAAGAAACAGTTTTAATCCTTAATGTGTGACTGCTCTCAGCACTTTGTAACTTTATCCCTGCTTACTTAATATTCCACGGATTTAGTATGATCTAAATATAACATTTAATTTCACCATTAGAAGGGAGTACTTAACATGCTAAAGCACTTGAACATGCACCTGCTTGCATTTTAACTGCACTATGTGAGTGTTAAGTTAAACGTGCGAAACCATCCTTATTTACAGAGAGAAACCAAGGATCTGCAGAGGCTGCATACTGCTCCATAATAAAATTCATCGTTTAGTTTTTATCATTCACATAGGCCTGTGTTTATTCAAACCAGTAATCAGTATACTACCCATATGAGTGATTTCCAATATAGGTAAACACTCCACAGTCAAGCCAAGAGAGAGCTCTTCTAAAGAGGCACTGTGCTTGGAAATAAGGCAGGACAGGGAGCTGTTTTGCTGTGACAATTTTTATGTTTTCAAAATTTTCTCTTGTATCAAATTAGGAATAGTGTCTAAATCATAAACTTTTTCAGTCTGAGAAAAAGATCAGCTTGGAAAAATCAAAGTGTTTTGCTTCAATAATTCTGAACTGTCACATTTGATTTATTTTTTATGAATTAAGTTGAATTTAAGTAAAACCTAATTTCAAAGTACAAACCATTTTTGCACCAATTAGAGGGTGTCAAAATGGAAAACATTTGCAACATTTTTCAGCAAGCAGATTTGTCAAAATTGACCTTTTTGTACACCATTTTGATTTTGATAAACGGGCACTTTTCAATTAAACAAACATTTTATCAAAACATTCCCAACCCATTCTATATTCAACTCCCATTTGCTCCAGTGACAGACTTGCACAAAGATCAAAAGTCGACTATTATAAAGTCCTTAACAATTAAAATATTTGGTGTTGAGTATATTTTGCTACTAGCACATTTCCTGTCAGGAAATGAATTTAAGTGGAAGAGGCCTGTCATAGCTGCCATCCCCTGTGATATTAGCAATATTTTTATACCCTAGGTTGGAGAATTGCTGACTGCGGCTATTTCTAAAGTAGTGGAATGAGTAACAAAAGGGCAAAAGCAAGTTGTGAATACAGTCATAGGAATGCAAAACTAGAAAGGACATCCTAGGTCATCAAATCCAGTCTTTTACTACTACAAGTACCATATTATATATATATATATATAACCTCCCAAAGCCAGTGCCCAGGGCTAATGCCCCAGTTATGCTACTGGCCCCTTTCATATCAGATTTCATTTTAAAAGTCATCAGGTTTCCCCCATGTCCCAACCCCTACTTTATGTCCCATTGAACTGTCCTGCTGTTATGTTTAGGAACCCTCTTCTAGCTTCTATCCTAAAATTATTCATATCCTGTTTAAATCTTTTTGTTCTTGTGCCAACATTATCCTTTGGCAAAAAAATACCTCTTTTCTGTCTGGCCTTAACCCTGTGTTGCATTTATAGGCAGTAATCAACTGCCATTTCAAATTTCGTTTTTCCAAGCTAAACAAGACAAGCACTTCCATGGTGCTCATTTCCACACGAGGAGGTGCTGTATTGAAGCACGCCATACAATTCCATTTCCCGAATAAGAAGCAGTGTCTAGCTAATTTCTCTAAACAGTCTTCATCTTCTGCTTCCAGTCACCTTAGTTAACTCTATCATTTTCTCTCTCCCCTTCAATATGGTACAAGTTGCAATGGCATTCTTCCTTGCTTTTACCAAAAACACTCCTCCTAAGTTCCTGGTGGTTTCTGTCTTCTTGATTTTGGGGGAGGTCCTTCTCCCCAGTTAGGCTCATATGTCATCAGAAACAGGGATCAGACCTTCAGTCCATCAGCAATGAGGCCTATTATATTCGCCCATTCCATCCATCCATCCCTGCCTCATATACACAACACTAATTACAGACAGCACCAAAGGCAAATATGACATAGAAGTTCCCCAGCAACTCTCCCATGTCCCCCTAATAGGGAATTCTCCTTCCTCACCAGGGATTTATTCATGCAAACTCTTGTTTGCTACCCTTCACCAATTCCCAAGAATTCACACCAGACATGTGTAAATTTAATCCCAGTGTTTCACAACATTTTAAGGAGAAAAAAAAAAAGCACACATGCACAATAAGATAGATTAACTCTATCCATCATATGGTCAAGTGGCACCATCTTTAATATGTACCAGGCAGGGAAACACCTTATAAAAGAAATATATGTCTCACAACTGCATTTAAGTTTTCTACTGTATTGCTTTTCAGTTTGTTAGCATTCATGCTGTTGTCTGCCACCTCATTTGTTTCAGTATTTGTTTTGAATTTGCCTTGCTGAAATAACTTCACACTGTGCTTATCTCCAGCCTCACTCTAGCTCATCTTATGTTTCCATTTAACCAGTGCTAGATATGTACATACTTTCTATGCCTAAATGTATGTGTACATATTCACGCATGCACACAGTTTGTCCTTTGGACCAAAGCTACTGGCCAAAATTCAGCTTCTTGTGGGGTTGTTTTCCTTAGGAGGAAACATGAGTGGGGCAAATTCTGCTGATTTATAAAGAATATATGCAGTTTTGTTTCTCTCAGAGGAGGAATCCAATATCAGGAGACATTTTCTATACTCACAGTTCTAAGCTTTTTTCCAACCAGTATATTAACTCTTTCACCCTCTTCTTAAAGAAGTACCACAACGTGTATATGTTCCCATCTTGGTTTTCACAGCATCTTTCTGAAGCATATTTGATGTTCCTCCATTTGCCCTTCCCAAACTTCAGCCAAACCCTTCACCCAGGTGTTGGTGTTGTTTGTTATTTGTGCCCCACGTAACTCCTTCAGAACTTGACCCAAGCTTGAAGTCTAACTCATAGGAATCATTTTCTTGTCGTTTCACCTACCATTAAACAGAATGACAGTCATTCAATTGCATCACCTTAGTAGCCTGAATGGAAAGTGACTCTCATGCCCAGCAACTTCAGTGAAAGCATACAATGATCCAAATTCCCAGCATTACACGACACAAAACATATCTGGACTCAAATAGCCCAGGAAGCCACTTTCAGACCATGTGTTTCATATGGATAACTAGGAACATAAATGTGTTGTGGTATAAATATGAGTTGGAGAGTTCAGATGAGTCTTGAAAGTTGAAGTCATTATTGTCCTTTTTCTTTGGTAAGGTTAGAAGACATTTCAAATGAACAAGCAAATAATCCTTTAAGATTGTCAAAATGGCCCAGATTCTGCCCTGTATATAGAAGTTTTTCTTCTGGAGCAAAGCAGGCCTAAAATTAAAACCTGACTTCCTGAGTGATTGTTCCTATACAGGGAATGTATGGGTGGAAATCATGTATCAAGTTGGCCTCTTCCCTCACCCCTCCCCAATTTATCCATTTGGTCAGCAGTAAAAGGGATACCAATAACAATGTAGGGGACAGTGGCTGGGACTTTAGCCTCTTAGCATTAACTCTTCAAAGGAAAGTAAATCATGGAGGCATTTAAATTAGAACTAAACTTTCAGACCTTGGGGTTCAGGCTTCCAGCATCACATGTGTGAACTGAGGATCCAAATCAGCCAGACATTCAGATAAGTCTCAGCTTAGAGTCTGTGGTTTTGAAATTAAAAAAAAGTAGTTTGTCCCTCCCTAATGCACCTAATGTGCTACGAAATATAAATGTATATCTACTGCTTAGTGAAAAGGATGGGTTGCTATTGAGAGTCTTGAAGGAAAAAAAAAACCCCAAAACAAAACAACCCCCCCCCCCAAACCTCAGGAGGGCTTTTTCCCTTCTAAAACAGCCAGGAAAGGTCATGAGATTCCTTTTTCCTACTGATAAAATTACCTTACAGCTTTTATGTAAAGATCCCACAATCCACTTGCAAAGTAGAAAAACATAATCACACTATTTCAGATGAGAAGTCAGGGGACAAGAAGGTTGAATGATACAAAAATCAAGTAAGAATGAAGTGGCAACCTGAGAAGAACATTCAGGATATTATTTCTGAGCTTTTAACTTCAAGCCATACCCCTAAATTGAGTGAGTGTTTCTCAGCTGGATGAAGTGCTACAGTAGAATCCCAAATGTTCTGCATCAATACTGTAATTAAATCCTGGCTTTTCAGCATGGAAGGAATGCAAAGAGATAATGCCAATTCCAGATTGGGTTCATTTAGATTAGTGTCTTACTTTGATGGATAAGAGCAGCCAATCCTGACAAAAGGCTTCAAGAGCCTTAGGGTAAGGAGGACTTCTGCTAGCAGAGCTCAGCAAGTATGATGGGACAAAAAAATATAACTAATTGGAACCTCTAATTAAGACAGAAGTATCTAAGGCAGGAAACAGACATTACCTTTGTACTGCCATAAACATTTTTATAGATTTCATAGACATTAGGGCTGGAAGGGACCCCAGAAGATCAGCCTCCTGCCCCAGGGGAAGGAAGTCAGCTAGGGTCAGAGGATTCCAGCAAGATATGGCAACACAAAGGCCAAGAAAACAGACATCCATGCCCCTTGTCACACCACAAATGCCAAAAATAGTTTATATATTTATAAACCTATTTTCACTGTCACTATTTTTGACATCAGTTATGCCTCATTTTCTTATGTTCACAATACCAAATGTGCACTGTATGCAGTGAGGGATGACCTGATCATTAACAGTCTCAGTTTCTGTTCTTATATAATTTTCAGGAAATCAAAATGTTCATTTCAGTATTTCTGAGCAACTTGCATTTAGAGATTTAGTAAACAGTTCTCTTATTCCTGACCCCCTTTATATAAACTGCCAGTCTTAGAAGACAGTTGGGACTGCTTTCCGGCTAGCTAGTGTACTATCCCTTGCATGCTAATTCTACAATGGGTCAAACGACTCCCTTTAGTTGATATTCAATTATTTCTATTATTGTATTGTTATTGTTTCTTCAAAGAGAAATACAGAAGGTCTCAGTTCATATGCCATTATATACTGTTCCAGAACGTGAAGGAACCTCAGTGGGAGTAAACTCCACTGGACACCAGCCTATCCAGGGAGGGGTAAAAGGGATATTGTGTAACTGAGAATCAAGCCCAAAAACATTTCCTTTATACTTGGCTTCATTTGTGACATCAAATTCTGAGATAAAGTTAATGTTCAAACTTAAGTTAGTATTTAAATGTCTAGACTGGCTTAGAAGCAGTACAACAACTCAGGCAAAGACAAGTGACTGTATGAAAAAAAAAAAAAAAAGGCTTTTTTCATCCTAGGGCAAGCAGAACAAAACTAAACTATTCTCCTTATTTTATTAATAGCAAAGCAAAATAATCAAGCCACCCAGGTCTTCCGTGGTTTTCACTGAAGTAGCTATTTGGTGGTTAGCCTTCTGTCCCCAGGAAGAATGCTAAATGCATTTTCTTCAGTCTTTAAGTTTGATGGACTGTTAACTGAAAAAAGAAATATCAAAGAGGAGCCAAAAAGTGCTGAAAGTTTCAGTTTAGTTATGGAGAGTGACTAGATTGCATCCCATAAAGAATGCAAAAGCAAGCATCCCGTAAAAGTCAATAAATGACTGAGGTCCCAGATCAGCTAATTTCACAGAACACTTAAGTTCATGCTTAATATTAAGCATGTACATAAGACCATCGGCTTCAGAGAGTGTGCTGAAATTCCTTCCTGGAGCAGGAACAGGAAACCTTATCCTTTCATGGCTGGTTAGTGGTCTGCATAAGACATATCAAAAGTCTCCCACTGCATAGCTGCCGTATTACCTATGTCAGGGAGTTTCAACCTTTTTTAACAAGTGTACCCCTACTGTCTCAGTTTCCACTCATGTACCCCTTTATATTAAAATTATTTTGGAGGCAGGGGGTCTGGTGCAGCCTGGTGGCAGCAGGCACATGGTGTTATACCGCTCCCGGACAGCTGCAGTGGCGTGAAAGGCCCAGCCCATACTCCTTATGACCTTTTAAAAGTACCCCTAGGGGTATGCATACCCCCAGTTGACAACTACTGCTTTAAGACATCAACAAGGTGATAACTGGCAACTTTACCGAAAGCCTCATTTTATTGGATAATGACTATATTCACAATGGGTGTGCACAATAACTTTACCCCCCAACTTCCAGTTCCATGTTGGAGAAGTCAGAAGTGCAAAGGTGGATTAAACAAGAAATCTGGATGAAAACTGATGCTTTGTTTAAAGACTCAAAAGAAAAAGCAAGTTCCTTTGCAGTTCAGATAAATATAGAGAGAGGTTGTGGGCCAGTGCTGTTGAGTGATAATTCCTTCTTACCTACCCATTTTTAAGACTTAAATATTTATAGAATATTTTGAAAATATAAAATGCTACATGTCCCTGATATAAAGCCAATAGAAGTCACTTGGATCAGGTCTTGTAAGTGTCAAATATTTTTAAATGAGGGAGAATTCTGAAAGAAAAAAAAATTGAGGGATCTTGGATAGAAATTCTGGAAGAATTTTAGTTACTGCCTTATCCACCCCACACATCCAACCTGCAGAACACCTTAACCACCACAAAAAATGACTAATTTTCTATACAGTAAATAGTGCCAACTATATTATCCCAGCCAATCATATTTTATCTACCACATTGAGCAATAACAATTAAAATAAATTTCCACTTAAAAATAAACTTACCCCAGACAACAAAAACATCTTAGAATGACTTGAATATTATTTCCCACTAGATAACACAAACTTTCCCCAGCTAAAAAACATATGGGTTTAAATTTTTATGCACAAGGCACCAACTTTTAAATTAAGAATAAACCAGTTATTTTGTGTAATTCGACAAAGATCATCTATCACGTTAAGCTTTCAAATATTTCACTGTTCCCATTTTGCCATGCCTAAAACATATTGTACGTTATCACTTCATCTATCATAGATTATTACAGATATAGATGCACATGATTTCTAAAGAAAAAGAGGCTGTGTGCTGCCAACACACTGTGAAAATCCAGTCCCAGAAGCAAACGAAAGCTCAAGGAAGTGAGCCAAAAGGACAAAGTAAAACAAAAACATGAGAGAAAAGAAAAATCAGGGAAAAAAGACGACAAGTTGAAAGACCCTTTCTCCTTGATTAAACTAATTCATATGTTTGTTTCTGGCACGGGATGTTTTCTTTTGTTACTGGTTTCTTTTCTAAGGCACTGTGCCAAAGCTGGTATTATTATTTCTATTGTGTTGTGGCAGGTATTGCCTTGTTATTCTGCTGTGAAAGGACAGACTGAGGAAAGGTTGTGCACTGGGAGCAGTATTTTGATGCAACAAGGATGTTTCAAAGCAGTTCCTTAGCTACCTACACCTTGCAACACCAGCACTCTTTATGCATTTTATGTTAGACAGTCATTGGTTAAAAGCAGAAATAACCCTAATATCAGGAATGAGAATTTAGGATACTTCTCTTCCAAGGATTGCTGCAACCAGGCAGGCTCCCTCTTGCTTGCTATCTTTTTAGCCCTGACTTTTATATTCCTGGCTGTCCAGTAGACAATCTTCAACGGAAGTGAGGGAAGGGCCCTCACTCAGGGTGCCTGTAGATGTGTGGAACTCATGGTCCGACATGCTGTAATTACAGAGCATTGGAGCAGACTTGATCAGTGGATGGGGCCACGATAAACAAAGATCTGGGATTTCCGTTTGCTGTGGAAAAATACAGATTTTCTCCTTTAAATGGAGAAAATAATGAAATTCTCCTTTAAAAGGAAAAAATGTGGGAAAATGTGGGTTTCCCCTTGCAGGCTTCAAGAGTTCCAGGCTGCAAGGGGCTGCTTGGGGCTGGGGGAAGCAAGGGAGGGCAATCAGACTCAGGTGGTGCCATGTGGATGTGCACACACACCAAGCAGCTGTGGAGAGTAATTCCCACAGCTCCCTCCAGGTAAGTCTATGGGGGTGTGGGGAGGGGGCATGGGGAGGGGGCACAGGCAATGTGGTGGAGAGGCACGAAAATGCTACAGGGAAGCACATACCCCCTCAAGATTTCTGGGCAGGAGGCATCTCTGTGGCCCAGCGGGCAGGACCCAGTGAAAGAGGGAGCACCATGACCCCATAGCTGCCAAGGTGAGGCACAGCAGCAGCACTGGCATGGAGTTTTGACCTCCACTGCTGCCAGGCGGGCAGGAGGTGCCTCACCTTGGCAGCCATGGTGGCATGGTGCTCCCTTCTATCCACTGGGCAGTGCAGCATCCGAGGTGAGGGTAGCAGGGTGGGGAGCCCCAAATTCACAGTGGGCAGCTCACATCCCCCCTCATGGGCTCTGCTCTGGCCATGCCACCCACGGGGGAGGAGATGAAGGGAAGCTGGTCTCCACTCTTGCCACAGTAGCCATCACCTCCCATGGGTGGCAATCGGGGCTTGGGTACTGCTGGGGGAGGGCAGAGGGGCTGCGGGTTGGGAGTGAGGGGCTATGCTGAAGAAATGGGGTCATAAATGGCGTCATGCTGAGGAAAAGTTTGGGATGCACTGGACTAGAACCAGTTTTCCCAATTCTGGACAAGTTTTCTAGTTCACGTTGCTGAGGAAAAAACTGACACCACCCAATACTGAATTTAATACTGTCGATATGGCTCAGTACAGTCAAAATGGCTCAATACCATCAAAAGCCCAAGGCCAAATTGATTCAATCTTTGCAGGTTAGTCTAAGCTGCATAGATTGAACCAATAAGCAAGTGAGTAGACATTCAATTTTGATTCCAGAAATGCAGCCACAGGCCTGCAGGGGCCCAGGCCAGAAGCCAGGGGTGTATAGAGCACATCTCCCTGCTGGACTGAAGCAGACAGCTTGGGCCAAGGACCACCCTGTGGGGGAAGGAGGTTCTGGGGGAGGTGCAAAGCATCCTGGGATGCTGGGGGACTGTGATTTAACTTGAATCTGGAAGGGACCTGGGATAGAAGTTCAATAAATAGATTTAACGTGAATCAGTGAAGCCTGATACTACATCCATCCAGGTTTATCTCATCTTAAACCAGTTTAGGTACTTAGAAAGTGGTATATGCCCACTGAACTTCTGGGCTAGAGACAGATATTCAAAAAGCCGGAGCCTGAATTGATTGACTCTTTGCAGGTTAATCTAAGATGTTCAGCTTAAACTGATTAATAACTGGACAGATGTTCTCTATTAAACTAGGAAATTCAGGCATGTGCCTGTAGTGGCTCAAGCCAGAAGCTGGGAGGGCAGGGGGTTCTAGACTATGCCTGCCAGCCACTGCCAAAGGGGAGGGAAGAGAGATGCCTTCCAAGGCTCTCACTTCTCCTTTCTGGAGCAGAAGGGGCATGGCCAGGCACCAGCTGGGGCTAGCAGGACACACAGGATGCCAGCCACCATCCTGGGGGGTGAAGAGGGGGAAGCTGCTGCCAGACTGAAGAGTGGGGATGGGAAAAAAAAAGTCCTTCTCCAAAGCAACCATGTGTCTAACACATCAATTTGCAAAGCATACAACAGGGAACTACCAAAAAGTCTTTGCTTAAGCTAAGATACAGCCCAGTAAAATACAACATATACAACCTAGTCTAACTTAAAATGGAAAGCAGGAAGACAAGAGGAAGCCTTGCATAAGTCTTACTAATCCTAAGGGCAGAATGTCTCCTTATAGGCAGGCATTCAGAAAGGCTTTGTTTAGATTTCACAGGTTCTACTTTATAATGTAGATGTAGCTCTCCGCATTCTTTGGTCTGCAAATACCAGCCAGAAACTATCTGCAACTTCCCTTAACTCCATCTCTAGCACATGTGCGATGATGTGTCAGGTCTTTGCCAACACTTCCCACCTCTCAGTCTGGTTCTGCAGGTCTTAGCTCTGGGATCACAGGAGACTAGCTTGCCCCTCTCCCCTACTCTGGATCGCTGTGGAAGTAATCCCCGCCCTGGCTGCAGGCAAGCTGAACAAAGGGAGGAATTAACTCCATCTCTGCTGAGCCACAGGAAAGCCATGGAGGTCCACAGGGTTTGCCAGCAGGGGGGAAGGGGTCAGAGGGAGGAATCTGCCATGGCAAATCAGGGGCCATGGCAAGCCAGTGTCTGGCCATTTCCCACCCTTGCTCCAGCTAGAGAACAGAGGGGAGGGGACATCCCAGTTCTCTGTAGTAGAGCCCAGCCCAGAGAGCATGTTGGGGGTCTCTGGTTTAACTTAAACCAGCAAGGAGTCTGGGAAAAACATTGCATAAACTGGTTTCAGTCAATTCAGTTATGTCTGATACTACATTCACCCAGGTTTATCTCAAACTGGTTTATGCACACGGAATGTCTGCTCTGTTACAGGTTGTGGCAAAGTGGGGTTCCCTGCCTAGCCACCATCCTAGGTTCCCCACTTGCCTTTGGGCATGCCCCCCACCTGACTCACCTGCCATGCCTTGTTATTAATTGATTAACGATCTTAATTAGGCAGGAGGCTGCCCATTTACTGCCCCGATGCCAGGGGGTGCTATCTGTGGCTCCGTACCTCCCCTACACCACAGCCCATGCCTTGCAGATGGCATCCAGATGTTACAGTGGTCCCGGCCTACTGCTGGAGCAAGCTTAGGCCATGCGGTCAGGCCTCAGTCACACACACATTCATACCTCCCACCTCTCACTCAGGCCTCATGCACTCCACCCTCTCACAGGGTCTCTTTCACACATCACTAATATATGCCACCTTGCTCCCCCTTGGAGCAGGCCCCCTTTGGCCACAGGCTTAGTTAGTCCATTCCTTGGGTTGCAGACGTACCATTTGTTGGGCCTCTCCCACGACCCTCACCGGGGTAGTGGCCAGCTGGGGCTAAGCATACTCTGGCCCCTTCCAGGACAACACTATGTGCATATACATGTACTGGGCCCTCAACCCTCTGGTTCTTCTCCCCCTTCACTAGGGCTCCCCATCTCCACCCCCTCTCTGGGGCTCCATACCATACTTCACTCAGGGCTACTCATCTCTGCCCCCTTCATTCAGGGTCACAGGGCTTCCCTCCCCAGTGGGCTCAGGTGGCCATAGCAATGCCTGGCCCACACTTTCTCTCCTCAGGGTCTTGTACCCCATAGAGCTCAGGTAGCCACAGCCATTCATGGCCCCACTACCCCTGGTGTCACCCGAGTCACCCAAAGGTAGGAGCTGGGGTTAAGGCACCCCAACCCACCTTTCACCAGGCTGGTAACTGACCTGGCATTTCCCGGGGGCTCCCACACCTCTGAGAGCCCCACCAGACCACCCACTCCAGCAGGGTGCAGTTTTAGGTCATGCCCAGGACCAGGAGCCTCCTAAACCATCCTCTACAGCTCCTCCCTTACCTCCAATATGTTATGAAGCCTTGCAGACCAAGAATGTTACTGCCTCAGCAGCCAGCAGGGAACTGAGCTGTTTATATAGGCAGCCAGGGATCTAAAATGGCTGCATCAATCAAGCACCTGCTGTCTGCTTGGCTCTGGTCTTCCCCCTTTAAATGTACCAGGGGAAGGTTTCCCCTGGTGCTTCTTCAAAACAGGCTCCCATTGGAGCCTGTGAGAGCCCTCAAGTGGCGAGCACCCACAAAGGTGCTCTGCCACATAGGTTTAAACCAGTTTCTGGTCACTTAAACCAGTTTATGTGTAATGTCTGTCCATAGGCCTGTTGTGTTACAGATTTGAGCCTACTTCCGATCACTTATACTGGTTGATGTTTAATGATGTCCCTAGCCTATAAATTACCCCCTCCCCCCATGTCTACATACCTCTTACCTACTGGCAGAGGTCCCTCTACTGATTTGGATGAAATTTAGATTCCTCCCACAAACAATTTGAAACATTATCTGGCTTGTTTCTAGGTAGAAGTACCTACTATAGGTGTCTAGTGAGGCAGCATCTACTGAGCTTTGTGTCTGTTGTATGTAACTGGAATAATTCATTGGAACATACAAAGGAATCATTTGAAATCCTGCCCAAATTGACTGTATGCTGGTATAATTGTACTAAGTGACCAGATGTTGGTCCAAGGGGTGACTGACTGGAAATGGTCACTGATCATTACAAATTTACACTGGTATATACCATATTTCTTTTCTAGGAATTTAAAAGCAGATCTGTTACATTTGCTGTAATTGTATCTGAATAGATTTGTTAAATAATTTGTTCCCTGCATATCCATTTTCCAGTTGTGCTATGGAGTGCTTAAAAATATTGAGGTAGATATTGCAACAACTTATTCAGAAAGGTAGATACATGAAGAGACAGTGCTGAGGGATAGAAGCTTCTTTAAAAAGCTATACTGTGTTCTCAGAGAGACTGCTGATCATCTTTATTAGACCAAGGGAAAGCTCTTTGCATCTAGGCCAACTGGACCTATTGAGTCTTTTTGCTTATAATTAACTGAAGAGAGATTCAAATATAAAATGTTGGCTTGTTTATCAGAAGTAAGGATTCTGCATAAAGCAGCCTTCTGGGTAACAGATATTACCACCTCTCTGGTCCCACAGATACAAAATTCAAGGAATCAGCTAGAAAAAAAATAAAAGGTGATCATTCCTCTGGTGCTAATGCATTAGGTTTGCATAATGAATGTAAAAAAAACTAACTTAAAAAAAAAAGTTCCAGACTTTCAAAAGGGTGTGTAAGTTATTGATGTTATCAGAACAATAGCTGCTAATGGATGAAGATGTTTCACAGTTTTTATGCACCTGCTTATTCTTCTGTTAATTAAAATCTGTGATTGCCAGAGCAATCTTTGCATAGCAGATATATGCAGCTTCAGAAGTAAATGACACATTTTTCAAAAGGAAAAAAAAACAACCCTCTGCCTGTACAATACACAGAAACTGAGCTTATTTTAAAATTCCTAAATGAATGTGTGTGTGCTTATGATGACTATTTATGGAATAGTTGCCTTGATGACTGAAGTTTCAGTTTTCACCTCAGGTGATTGATGTGCAGTGGTGGTAAAAGCTTTACTTGGCTAGACCTAGCAATACATGCCAAGTCTGACTTAGTAACATCACCCAAAGAGTGAGAAAAAAATAAATATCAACATTCTGCAAGTTCAATCTTTTGCCCTTCCACTTAGACCACCAGCAAGGAGATCAACACACCCGAGAATGTGGCAGGAGGAACAGGCCCAAATTAGAATTGCAGAACCATGCTGCCCCTTATCCCATATTACCCAGAACCCAGTGAAGGATAAGATAGTAAAACTCTAAGACACAGTACCTCCAGGAAATCTCCAGGAAACTAGCAGTTGCTATACAATCCACTAGAAAGAAGAAGAATGTATTCCATACACCATTAGATGCAATCGCAAAAAAGCCTGGCATTCTCCAAAAGCCACGACAAGATAGTGGGATCTAAGATACTCCAGTTATTTCCAACTCTGCTACATGACATCAAATGTTGATATTTAGTTGCAAACCTACATACTATACATTTTCATAGTCCCTTTTTTAGCTGAGCATAGGGAGGAAACAGGGTTAGAAGTGAGCTTCTAGTCCAGTTCCTTGCTATTTCAGACGACCACATCAAATAATTCCTTTTATAAACTGAAGATTAAAGCACTGTGTATATATTAATTAATTAAGCCCCACAGTTACAGCTGTCAGATAATATCACTGAATAATTTATTTAACAAAATTTCACATTTTTATGATAAATTATTCAATGCTTTTAATACTTATTATTTTCCCCACAATTTATACCGCTGGGCAGTGATTTGGGAATGTAGTCACTGAGTAGTCTATTTTACGAACTGTTTTTTTTAATGAAATGTTTGGCAACTAGACTCCTCCTCTCTGTCTCCTCCCTGCAACCTACTACCACCATTGTTTTCCCAGCTCCACAGGAAGACATATGAATGTCTTGGATGATTGTTCTACACCAGGGTAAATTTCAAAGTTGGAAACATATAGCTGCATACACACATTCAGATGATCTGGGAGAATTCACCTGGACTTGTTCTCCTGGTAGGAAAACTTACCCAGAAACACTTGAAAAGATATTCAAATACTGAGGGCCTGAAGAGCAGACACCAAGCAGTGCTGATGCTGCACAGCCAGGGAGGGCCTATGTACATATTTCAGCATATTCTGCAGGCTCCCTTAGTCTGTCTGCAGACAGAATAGCAGCAGTGTACATGGCAGTCCTGGTTGACTAATATGCTGGAGGTCTGTGCTGTCGCTTCTCTCAGAAGAGAATGTATATAGACATTTTCTTTCCCAAGAAAAACTATACCAGGAGTGATTTAACCCTAGTTGATCTCAGGTTATTTTTTCTCTTGGAGCAGCCATTTGTGCTCTGGGGAAAAAATCTTGATCATCTGTATACTCATGGTTTCTTCTGGGAGAACAGCTACTTTCCCAGGAGGGAATGTCTATATGGGTGCCTGTACACGAGCATGGAGCCTGCTCTGACAAGCTGTAATTACTGGATTAATTGAGTTTCCTGAAGTGTGGTAATTGCCATGCTCCAGCAGCCTCTCGCATCTCATGTATCAGCATCCCTGCACTTCAAAATGGCAGTGGGAGTGCCTGAACTAAAGCTCATTGAACAAGCTATAGTTCAAGTGCCCCCACTCCCATTTTGAAGTGCAGAGAAGCTGATACATGAGTCATTGTGGTGCTTTAATTAGAGTGGCTCTAGGAGTCTGTCTAAATGAAGTGCCACCCCCACCTCCACCCCCCGAGCAGGTGTAAAAGTACCCTACGTGACCATAACCATGAAAGAGGAAGTTCAGAGCTGGAGGGTCAGATTCCTGGGAAGTGGGAGTGGAAAGATTCAATACATGATACAGATGTTTTAAATTTAAGCCAGCCTCTTATTTAGATATTGAAATCAGTTAAAATTACACTTCTTGAAGCTTTACAATTGAAATAACAGCACTTTTAGTTATAACAAAGGTCCAACTGAATCTTTACTTTTCAACAAACAATCTCAACTCATACTAATGAATGAACTAAAAAGCACTGAAAGAGATGGAAAAAAAGATTTGGAGATGGAAAAAAATATTTGTCTCCCACTGCATCCTGAAACTTGCTACATTCAGTTAGGCCACTGGCATGGAAAAATAGCAAAGGTAAAGGCATTCCATTGTGAACACAATGCAACTTGCCCATATGCAAACATGGACAGCAAAAGTAATCTAGATCAGTGGTACCCAATCTTTTCACCCTGCAAGCTGGATGGGTGGTGCTAGATCTGTCCATGGGCTGCATCTGGCTGGTGTGATTAATCTAGCATGCAGAGCAGGTGCTGCGGGGGCCTGATCCAGCCACAACAACCCAATCCAGCCATGTGGTGGGCAGGGGTAGAGCGGCCTGGTCCTGATCCAGCCATGTGAGAAGGCAGGCCCAGGCCTTCCCCAGCCATTTGCCAATGCAAGGATAGATCGAACTATGCAAAGCCACCTCTCACCAAATTTTGAAAGATACAGGGGATCCCCATGGGTCAGATAACATGGCTCAATGGACCAGATTTGGGCTTCAGACCAGAGGTTAAGCACCCCTGAACTAAAGGATCTTATATTTACATACTCCTACCTTGCTATTATGTTGTGATTCACATAGGGAGTTACTTTCTTTAAAGTAAAGGAACTCTGAGCAATATTTTGCACACATGTTTATGGCCACATAGCACCCAGCAAAACTCTAGTTTCAGACAAACTTATGTAGCAGGCTTACCTTTCGGAGCTTGGGTTGAGTCCCAGGCTTGAGATCCTGCTCTTTTGATTGGTGGAGCCCATCCAGCAATCAGGAGGCAGCAAGAGAAATAACATCACACCCCTTTCCTGAGGGGAGTGGGAGAAGAGCTCCCCAGGACCTGATTGAAGACTGCAAACTGTCAAGTCTGGAAGACTTCAGAGGCCGAGCCCTGGAGCATATAAAAGGAACTGTGTGCCCAGCACAAGGAAAGATGCATCGAGGACTGAGAAGAGAGAAGAGTGGTGTTAAGAAGAGCTGAGGAGAGCTGCTCAGCAGGGCAAAGCAGTAGCCCAGGAAGAGCCGCTGAAGACTTCTATCAGTGGGGAGTGGGGGACAGCTCCAGTGGTTAGGCTCTCAGTGTGCAGCACAGTGCACGGCATCCAGACCCTGGGAACTGCATTAGGCGGCTCAGGTCTGCAGCCTCTGGTGCGCAGTCAGAGACATGGTGCACAGGCCAGTGCAGGGAGCAAGATCTTTGGAGCCCCTGGGTCAGCTCAGGTCCTCAACTGGTCCTCAACTGCCAGAACAAGGCTGGGAGCTCAGTGCAGGAGGCGCTGCATGGAGGGTGAGAGCCCCGGGGAGCCACTTCAAGTGGCTCAGGTCTACAGCTGCTGACATGGGGCAGCAGCTCAGTGCAGATGCTGCTGCCCAGAGGGTCTGGGAACAGACTGAGCCCCGGTACTGCACAAGGCTGTCCAGGCCTCCAACACCTGTCATAAGGCGAAGCGTCCACTACATACAGTGGTGCCTGTGGCCCTAAGCCAGGACAGTGGCAGCAGAGTCAGGCACAAGGAAAACCCAGCAGGGACAGAGCTTGACCTGGAGAACAAGAGGCAACCCTCCGGGACTGCGGAGTAGTAGTA
Organism: Alligator sinensis; assembly: GCF_000455745.1. Taxonomy (NCBI): domain Eukaryota; kingdom Metazoa; phylum Chordata; order Crocodylia; family Alligatoridae; genus Alligator; species Alligator sinensis. Next base: position 681,792 of record NW_005842319.1, read on the forward strand.
AGTTACCCTGGAGAGAGGGTCCCCACTGGGGAGGCCCCCCTACCCCCAAACTGGGTGTGATATATCTGTATATATCTATATTATAGGGTTTATTGTTTTGTAAACTTGTACATAGATTTCATATATACATGTCCTTACCCTTTAATGGTTTTGTTGTGATAATAAATCTGTATATATTTAAGTAATTGATTGACTGCCCCTGACTCTATAGGCGACGGAGGCGGCCACTGAGCTGTTGTGTCCCTCCACAGCACACTGCCCTGCCAATAATTCCCTCAATTGGAGATGGAAGTATAAACCCATGTATACCCGGGCTACACTTACATTGTGTTTTGGGATTTGCACGAATCCCCAAGTATTCAGAAGATGTGAAACCAAAATGAACTGAAACTTGGAAAATCTTTTGGACAAAATACAATTAACTAAAGCAGCAAAGCTTCTTTTCATGTCCTTCATTAAATTTGTCTGCTTATCCCTTAATTCTCCTGGCATCTCATAAAAGCTCTGAAAGTTTTACCTAAGAAAGCATGTGTCCACTGGCATCCCTCACTTTAGATAGTGAGGGCTCACCTATTCCCTGCCCCTCCATATCCACAAGTTCAAAAAAGACAAAGCATCTGTGCAGAGGCTCCCACTCCTTTTGTATGACTACCAACCATCCAAGTAAGTGGTGCAGAGGCATACGGAATCCATTAGTTAATTGAATCCATCTCAGCTAGATGAGAAAACAAAAGTGCATAACTGGTCTTTGTAAAGAACACTGCATGATATATGCCAATATAAGAGTGAGGTATAGATTAATTGCTATGGATTGAATACACATTTTAGAGACAAAGTCCAAGATTTACCATGAATCCATTCCTTTTTAGAAAAGGCTAAGTAAATTGGCCTAATCATTCAAATTAAGCAGCAATTCTCTCTTCACTCTGAATCTCTTCTAATGCTTGTGAATTTTTCTAAGGAAAAAAATTAATAAAAATGTCTTATCATAGATCAATAGTTGAAAGTGATGGACTCACAGTAGTGAATTTAAATGAGCCTGTGAATCTAGGATCAAACATTCCCTTCTAGGCTTGGGAGTTGCTGATTTTTTTCTGTTGTCTCCAGTGATTATTTTAAAGTATTGCGTTTAAGTTCATTAACCTCCAAAATTATCTATAAAGTGAAGAAGGGGGAAATGACACATGCTGGGATATATTAGAATTAAAAAAACAGTTGTGGGTTTTGAGATAGTGTCTGGTTTTGCTTAAGCAAAAAAAAAAAAAAAACGAGAAAGAAAGAAAGAAACCCGCCTAGGAGTGGGGAGGAGAATTTTGAAATAAATATAAATAGTTTGGGATGTGTATGGTCTCCTAGTGTTACATTTTGTTAGTATGAAAAGGGATATATGATGTATTAAAATCCATGAAAATGAATGGAAGCCATACACATATGCACACACAATAAAAATATGGGGCCAAAGGCTATACATCATATTGTGAAAGTGCATAGCAATGTCAATGCCACATGTCCCACACCAGATTGGAGCAGTGCAGATGGTGGAGAAACAAATTCTGTTAAAGTTGGCGCAGCAGGCAATATAATGTATAGTCTTTGGTACAATTTTGTGTGCGCATACATAGATGGGCACACAATAAAATATTGTACCAAAGACTATACATCATATTGCCTGCTGCTCCAGCTTCAACAGAATTTGTTTCTCCACCATCTGCACTACATCCAATCTGGTGTGGGACACGTGGCATTAACAATGCTATGCACTTTCACAAGTATAGCTTGTGGAAAGCAGCTTATTAAATCCATCAGCTAGTCTCTTTCTTTCACTTCTATAATGCATTATTTTTAATGTGGAGGGGGAAAAGAGAAATGCAGTTCATAGGCAACACTTAAAATTCAGTTTGGAAAGATTTGTGTCTTCTCTTGAATAGTCCTACTATCCTCCTTCCTATAGATCTAAGCCATGGATGTTGCCTTGCAAAGAACAGAGTCCATTAGTTCTCAAATTCTTGAACTCTTATCTGAAAGAGACGCCACTTAAAAATAGCACAAGTGCTTCTGGCTAATACTGTCTGTGGAAATTATTTCAACCTATAATGTAAGGATTTTGCAAACAGCTGAATATAGTTCAAGTTTATTATATGCTATCAGCTGGTATAAACCAGTATTGTTCTACTGACTTCAATTTGCACATAGGAAATGTTAGGAAAGATCACCATTCTATATGAAACTGAGATTAGAGCCAGGACCAGAACTAGAGGTTATTGGGGGAGGAAGAGAGGGTGAGGGAAGCAGAGGGGATGGGGTTACACAGAGGAGCCATAATGGGTACCATGGTGGGGTGGGGCAGGCAGAGGGGAAGTGGGAGGGGGAAGTACCAGGGGTGGGGGCAGTGGGAGATGAAGTAGTGTAGGCACTGTAGGAGGGTCAGATGCCAGGGAGGGCAGATAATGGGTAGTACAGCATGGAGAGGGAGTCAGGCAGCAGGGGCCATGGGTCAGCCCACTTGTTACCCCCACCACCTGCCTCCTACCACTGCTTGCCCTGCTGCTACAATGGGAAGATGAATTTAAGGCAATGCTGCACTAATCAGATTTACAAATTTTCCATGTCCAGAATCTAATTATTGGGGGGTCATCTTAAATTCAATGTCATCTTGGATTCAGTAAATGCAGTAATTGGCAGAACAGCTTGGAATCAGCATCTGACTCTATTTGTTTACTTATCTCCCTTGTGGACCTGCTCTGAGGCACAGGAGCCAGGTACCAAGCAGACAAAGGTGAATTTACATCTTGAAAGAAGGGACTGGAAGAATATCACCTGGCTAGTCCAACTATTGGGGGAAACAAGTGAGTGTCAGTATTAGGGTATTAAATTAGTATGTCTGAAAGGATACACATATTCCCCTGGTCTTAATTAGATCAGGAAAGATGTCTGCTCTGGCAGACATGTACCTTTGGGAGGGCAGCAAGTTATATGCATAAGATAGGCCCCTCCAAGAATCCAATAGGTGACGTACGTAAATATCCAGATAGGAAATTGTACTTAAGCCTGCTTAGAGAGCAGTGTATTGTCTTTTGTCTCCCTGGGTACAGGGGATGCTAGAGATCCTCATCCTGAGTAAAGCAAGCTGTGTAATGCAACCTGGCAGGAGAAATTACACGAGGCCCTGGCAATAAAGTACAGAAGGAAAAGCTGTTTTTTCACCTGTTGAAGGTGGCAAGGGACTGTATCCTTGGAGGTGCATGGTAAGAACAGGTTGTTATTCCAATATCTTCTTTTGTTTGTTTTTTTCTGATATCTCTGTCTGTATTTCAGCATATGGGTACTGATTTCTTATGCTTGTTCTTGTTTTTGCAATAAATCTTTGTTATCCTTTTTGCAAACCACTTGTCAACAATACTTGTGATTCCAGATTATTTAACCATACAGGCTTGCCCATTCTCTCTTGCAGTTGAAAGCTTGTCTAACTGTTCCAACCATGCAGTTGGTCCAATTAAAAATATCATCCCAAATAAATCCCTTCCTCTCACTTAATTCCTGCACCGTTATGGCTACAAGATCACTCTAATATTACCACTTTTAGACAAGTAAGTCTATGCTTTGTTAAAAACTATTTTCCAGACTCTTATACATCTTAGCCATTCAATTTTAAATACTTAATCTAAACTAAATTGGATTAAATATCTGAAAGATAAATGTATTTTAGAATAACACCATTATTACAAGATGTGTCATACCTCACATTCATTCAAATGTGGATTTCTTTGGTATAATGTATTTGTTACATGGTGGCAAATGCACCAAACTCATATCCTGCTTGGCATAGACATTGTGTGTGTAAGGATACATATTGTATAATGAAATCCATAGGATCAATTGCATTTATTATGCATATACCCTACACTCTGCTCACTAATTCTACTCCAGTCAGACTGTATCTACAGTTTAAAATTCAGAGCAGCTTTGAACAATCCCCCATCCCAGCCCATAACTCCTGCTTCCCAAAGAAACATATATTTCATCCTAAACATATAACAACTCACTAAATTAACACCAGACTCAAGAAGGAAAATAGATCAAGTCAAGTTTAAACACCAATTTCCCGTGATCCAGCTGTGGAAGAAAGGGAAATGCTATAGGTGTGAAGAAACGTGATTTAAAACTTCCCAGTAGGATGCTATTATTTGCTTGAAATCTGGGAAAGTCCAAAGGAACAGATTTTAAAGGGTAACAGTATTTGGAAAAGAGAGAGAGATTAGCTATCAGACAGAAGGGAAGAGATCCATACCTGGTGCTGTTACTAAGAAACAAAAGAGGGGGAAAAAAAAGGATTGATAGAGATTCAGGAAGAGGAAGGACAGCTAGAAAGGAGACCTAAACATTGCTGTAATATTGATAGGCAAGAGTACCAGTTCCAAATGCAGATCAGGAACATAAGTGATAAGAGTGCCATTTAGAATTAAAATAAAATTTATTGCACTTTGTGGCACTCAATTTATTCCTTTTTTCTTAGACTGTATTTTCTCCTGCCTGACTAACAATGGAATATAATAATCCACTCAGTGATAAACCTTCTCTACTGGATAAAAATCTAGTCAAAAAATGTTGAGCTTGACTGAGAAAATTAAAATACATTCCCTGAATATTTTTTTTCACCAACTACTCTGTTTATTCAAGAGCAAATATGGTCACAGTAGAAGCCATTGAAAATATTTTTTCCAATGGCAACAGAAAAAAGCAGGCAGAAGAAACAACAGGGAAGTTATGAATACTCAGTCAGGTATAGTATCAATGATTAAAAACCCACACAAACACAGACATTGGAGCTAGACATCAAGAACATGGCTTGCAATGACACAGTCTGCCCTTAAAGGGAACAGGCTTAATGTATTCAGAAGCAGCGGGAATGAAAAGTAGCCTGGGCATCAGATTTTCTGCACTGGACATTAGAAGTGTCAGCATTTCAATCCCTCTCCTGGACTTTTCACTCAGCTCCAACTGGAATAAAAAGATAGAACACTAATGGAAGAAATATGCTGAAACACTTTCATTGCAAAGATCTCAACTCTCTGCTAATGCATTCAGCAGAAAAATGGTGAAAAACAAGCCAAACATGAGCAATATGAAGCAAAATCTAAAAATGTTTCCTTACAAAACTGCTGGAGATTGAGATAGCATTTGTCCATCTTTCTTTATATGGTTTTCTCTGCCGTAGTATATGGGGGAGGGTGGGGAGGAGAGGGACAAGTAGGACACCAGCCCTGGGTGCCACTTGTAAAGGAGTGGCGTCGAGGGAGATGGGAGAGGGGTGCAAAACTAGCAGCTGCTGCTGTCCTGTGTGCCACTATTTCCCAGGGTGCAAAACTGCCCAGCTATGCCTTTGATTCTCTGATCCAGATACCCATACCCTTACACACCTCATGCCTCAAAAAAGTCCCGATACTTTCAATAGGATTAGTCCAGTCAGGAACTACTCAGGGATTGTCTCCACAAAGCAGTGAATACTTTGTGAAACATACTAACTATTGTATATTAAATACCTATGTGGACACTGTGTAATAACAGTGCCTCTCTACAGCATGGCTTACTCTAATGTCATGTTTTCCTTCATATACAAAAAACCACTGAAACACCAGACATGGGAGAATTCCCAACACTCAGATACCAATGTCCTCAGAGATTATTCAAATTGTAGTGAGCCCCACTACACATGGCCACTGTCAGTTCATACTAGAAACATCCAAATAGAAAGTTAGTACACTGCAAATGTATACCTTTCCTTATTCAATATTAAACTTTTCACATGTACACAAACTCTCATTACAAGTACAGCTCCATTGTGGTGAACTAAATGGCAGAGATTATAATCTATTACAGTAAGAATTGGTTTAAGTTTTACCACACTTTGAGTCTGGATTACAATCAAAATATGGGAATGTTGGGTATGGTAATAGTGGTATGAATAGAGATCGGCAAAAAATGGATTCTATTGTTTGCTGCTGCTTCTGCTGTTTCAGTGGTTGAATTCATGAGTGAGAAGGGGGGAATCAACAACAACAATTCACTTTGTGTTGAAGACAGGAATTATTCAATTAAAAGAATTTTATATTAATTCAGACCCTAACAAACAGATTTTGTTCCTTTTCTTTTGTTACCTTTTACTTTTTTTTATTTTGCAAAAAGACTTTTCCTACCCTTCATTTATTTATTTATTTTTGTTTTGGTCAATTTCAAAAATGCTATTTCAAAACAAATATCATAATTTCAAGAATGTGAATACATTTTTTAAATGAAATGTTTTGTTTTGTCAAATTAAAGGTGATATCAAATCCCACCCCTTTGGCTTTTTTGACCAAAACTACTTATTGCTTTGCAACCCCCATTGATAAGTACTTTCAATTCCTCTAAAACTCTATTTACTATTAGCACAATGTTTTTTTCTTCCCTCATTCTCTTGAGTGAGAGTTATGAAGAATAGGAAATGGCTACTTAGCTAAGCAGAAAATTTCCAACGCAGGTCTGATATACATCTTACTCAAGAACCAGACTATGGATTTCTTCTCAGAGGACCAATTTCTGACTCACTCCAAGAACTACTTTATACCAAAAGCACTTTCAGTCAGGTCAATCTGTACTACTAAGTAGTTATTGTGAGTAAGAGTATCACAAGCTGGCCCATAGGAGCTGTGTTTATTTAAGAGCATCTTGCTTAGCATGACTTACCCTCTATTCTAAAAAATTACTTGCTGAAGGGATTTGCTTTTCAAGCATTAAAGTTAAAATGTAAATTACAAAAACTGACAATTAGGTGCTAAAGAGGGTGGATAAAGCAGGAAGTAGGCAACTGGAAATCTTTCTTTAAAAATACTCATCAGTAAACACAAAATAGAACACTTGCTCCTAGTTTAGGGCCAGAACTCATCACCAGAAGCACACTTCCTATGACTCAATGCACACCAAATGGATCCAGACCATGCCGGGACAAAAATGTAAAACCTGCCAACACTTCTCCACCACTCCAACAATAACTACACCCCACAAAAGAACCATCACCATTCCTGGCTCTTACACCTGCACCTCCAGAAATGCAATGCATCTCATTCAGTGCACTAAATGCCCTGACGGGAAATATGTAGGAGAAACCAAACAACCACATACTAGAGTGAATGCATACCAAAAATCTATCTAAGACAAAAATACCCAAGTAACTATGGGTGCACACGTCTCACAAGATAACCACTCTCTCTCCAATCTCCCAGTTCTAATCCTCAAAGGGAATTTACAGAACACCTTTCGTAGATGAGCCTACAAACTTCACTTCAGAAATCTACTAGATACAAAAAATCATGGACTAAGTATAGATATTAGATTCATGGCACATTATAACCTGCCTGCCATCTGATAACCCCAGGTTACCTGTCTGCAATTTACAAGCTACATTCTATCACCTTCTCCCCCTCCCTGCCCTACCTTCTCACACATATTGTATCCCATTCCCTTGGAACCTCACTGCCACACAATTGCATTTTCACAGACCTGTATTTCGCATATTAGCTTCTATTCTACCCAGGAGAGCACACAAACACCAACAAACTTTCCTTATGCCTGAAGAAGGGTGCTTGTAACTGAAAGCTTGCAAAGAACAATTTTTCAACTATTTAGTTGGTCTAATAAAAGATATCACATCTACCCAAAGAACTTTGTCTGCCAGACTCTGATATCTTTTCTCATGCTGAGCAGCACCTGGCTCCACAAACAGTCCCACTGAAAACAACAAAGTAAGCCAGGTGACAAGACATCTGTGGTAACCAGGAGTCCCCTGGCAAGTGGCCCCAGGGTAACAAGACCCCAAGAAGCACCCCCACTGGACCCTCAGGATGGGTTTGGAATAAATGTCCTGGGCCCTGGGACTCATGCACAGGGTCAGCAGCAGCATGGACCAGACAGCCTCAGGCACTATATTCGCCTCATTTCACCAGTTCATGCTGACTGCATATAGGCCAGCACACAGGGGCTGATGTCATAAAAATATGCCCTGCACTTGCAGAAGGAGAGAGAGACCTAGGACCATGGCTGCAGGAGAATGGAGCCCGATTGGAGCCTGCCCCAGCAAGGGCAAAGTGAGCAGGGTAGAGACTACTCACCTGAGCAGAAGCTTGGAGAAGCCTCTAGCCCAGGGGACCCAAAACCCCGATGAAGAGGAGGAAGCGACACCATGCAGAACCCAGAGGGACATTGCCTGCCTCAGGGGAACAATGTGAGCTCCATTTGTGAGTTTGTCCCAGGAAGCAGGAATCCAGGGCTTTGTATTGACCATAAGTTTATTAAGTGTCAGACATGCAGAATTAACGTCCGGCTAGGTTAGCCCCACTGGGCATTGTAGTAAAAGCCATTGAACCATGGTTAAGGGGTAGAGACCCTAACCAGCAGGGCTGAGAACACGCAGGACTTATAGCTAGATGCAGGGGCTGAGAAGAGGCCTGATACCTCCTGGCTGTATGGAAGTGAAAAAGAACCCACACACTCGGTGCAGAGTCCAGGCATGGGCAACTTGTTTGGCCAGACATAGCAAGAGACAGGACAGGAAGGAGAAAGACTGTCCCCAACATAATTCTAGACTACTATCCAGACTCAAGCCCAACCAACTGAATGGCTTGCTGATGGTACCATCTTTCCACCAGAGGGCCAGCAGCCTAGCAATGATGTAAGATCTGGTTGGTGTAAGGATGGGATGTAAGGGGTGGCAGAGCCCTAAGGACCAATGACCCAGGGAACTCATGTGGGCAAGCATTATCAATCAAGGATCCTCCCTTCTTGTTAATAAGATAAAGACATGGTGGGTGAGACATGGTGAGTTAATACGAGTAAACATAAGCCAAGCTGTCTAGCCCTAAGAACTGGCATTCAGCAGATGGGAGTGGCAAATCTTAGCGGCAGAGTCAAGTCAGGCACAGCTGTCTACAGCACCATGAATAACAGTGGCATAATCTGACCTCAAAGCTTACATCATAGGCCCTCTTTAGTATGGCCTGTACCAGTATGGCTTGTACCAGGGCTGTCACACTCATCCAGGCCACAGGACTTCTTGGGGGCAGGATCCAGGCAGCATGTTTTACACCACAAGCCTAAATTATAATTTTAAAAATAGCCCTGAGTGAGGGGCTCAAAGTCACAGTGACCCCACAATCACCCTTGATCCATGCAAAAGTTAGCAGTTCTGTCTAAACCTTTATATCATCACAGTTCCCTGAAGAGGGAAAATTCCACCCTTTTCATACATCTGTCCCCCCCCATACATTGTCACACTTGGACCAGGTACAGATATTACACTCTTACCAGCATAAGTTATTGGAAACAGTGTATACCCATAACAGCACAGGAGTTTGGCACAAATAACTGATATATACCCATAACAGAACAGAAGTTTGGCACACATAGATTGATTTAAAAATGGCAGAACCCAGTCTAAGGTGGGGGGCACCCGTTCCTCCCCCCCCTCACCAAAGGGTGAATATGCATTTTGTTCTCTACCAAACTAAACTATGCTGCTTACAGAGAACATGGAAACTTAGACTGATTCCATCTCAGGCTTTGTAGAAAATAAATAGCAACTGGATAGAACAGTGGTCACCAACCGGTCAATCTGGATCAACCAATAGATCCCAGAGCCTCTTCAAGTCAATCCTGGGCTGCAGGGGCTGAGCATGCGCATGCATATGTGTGCCATCCCCCAAGCCTAGCAAGTCAGTCAGTAGGGGAGGGAAGGGTCAGAGACCCGGGAGACGCATGTAACGGAGCTTGGGGCCCAAAGCCCAGCCCACAGTGGTAGCTGAGGTGAGGCAGGAGACAGAGCCATGAGTGGCTCATCTGGGAAGCACCAGGAGTGGGGCACACAGCTCAGAAAGGCATGGGGGGTGGGCACGTGGCCCTGGATCTGAATGTGGGGTGGGGCAGGGTGGGGCAGGCTGGAGCAGTGGCAGTGCTGGGCTGTTCCCAGCCAGGCTATGCTCAGGCCAGGCAGCTGTGGCAGTGGTGCTGGGAGCGGAGTTACAGAGGGGGCTGTAGACCCCCAACCCCCTCTCCCAGCACCACCACTGGGCGCAAAGTGAGCCAGACCCAGAGGGAACATCCCGGCGCAGCCTTTGTCTCCCCTCCCCTCTCCCGAGGACATGGGGGCCATGGACTGGCAGGTACAGGGAAGGGCGGGCTGCAGCTGTGGGCTGGAAGGCTGTGCCAGGTTGTTCCTGCTGGGCCCACCGAGGAACAGCCCAGTTCCATCCTGGCCA
>NW_005842319.1:692108-708854 GCF_000455745.1 Alligator sinensis
TCCCCATGCCCCCCCATGGGCCTTTTCTGGCTCTGTCCCCTGCCCTACCCTTGCTGTGCAGGGCCTGTCCCACCCTCCCCACTGGGAAGATTGAGGCCCCAGTGGGGAGGGAGGGAGTGGGGCTAGGGCTGGGGCTTTGATCTGCCCACCCCCCACAGCTCTTTCCCCTTCCCCCCACCTCTACCCACAAACTTACTTGTGGGGGGGGAGGGTTAGATCTTCAGTTCCTATTAAATTCCAAAAGTGATCTCTGACCTAAAAAGGTTGGAGACCATTGGGATAGAAAGTTGCAAATATAACGTATAAGTCCACTCTAGGAAATAGCCTGTGTGCCCCTCTTGCAAAGAGATCAGAAGGTATGAGCTTGATTTAGACAAATAATAGGGAGAGTCTATTGACTTTGTTAAATAGAAGGTTAGCATAGTCTCATCTGGCCTTAATATTTATTAATCTATGGAAGTGGAAGAGTTTCCATGAAAATCTTACAGGTGCATACTATAGAGATAACAAGGATGCCTGTAGACCTGAGGGGAGGCTGCTCCAACACACTGTAATTACTGTAAGTACTGTGTGTTGGAGCAGACTTGATTAATTGAGTCTGGTGGAGCGTGCTAATTAGAGTGCCTCCAGCAGCCTCCATGTTTCATGTATCAACATCCCAGCACTTCAAAATGGCGGCACCAGCCACCCCTTCCATTTTGAAGAGCGGGAGTGCTGATACACAAGAAGCTGCAGGCACTTTAATTAGAGGCTCTTGGATTAATTAAAGTGCCCCTCTTCCCCCTCACCCCCAGAGCATATGTAAAAATGCCCCAAGTATGGCAAACTGAGTTGTAGGCAACTTGTCTATAAAGCTAGAATAAAGCCACAAACCTGGAGAGGAAAGTTAATAGACTGTAGCAGATCTCTATCCAAGGGTCCAGAGCCAACATCTGCAGTCAAAACACTACACACAGCCAAGAGCTACAGAGCAAGAATAATAAATGAGAGACAGAAACCAACCAGGGAAGGAACTGGGGACTGGGTGGAAACAGAAGCTGAAGCAAGAGCAAGACAGAGCTTAAAAGACAATCAGAGACCAGGTGTAGCTATAGACACATGAAGCACTGAGCAACCAACAGGCAGTGCTGGATTTAGGCTTAAGCTACTTAAACTACAGTTTAGGGCCTCACACTATGAGTGTTCCCTAAATAAAAAAAAAAAAACCTGACTCAATATCAAGTTTTATAATAATCAGTTGGTAAATAAAGGAGATAAAGGAGATATGGGAAATGACTCTCTAAATATGGAATGTTTTTGTTCTAATATGACAAAAATACACATATATATGGCTCCACAGTTATTATTCATATTGAGTTAATAATTTTGTGAAGAAATAACAATAATTAATCTTAAAATTTCATTAAAATCCGTTTTTGTTGATGTTCTGGATTATTTTTATCGTATGTGGCCTCTTAAACTGAACATAGTTTAGGTCCTCAGCATGTCATAATCCAGTACTACCAGCAGGTTTCTAGAGGACTGGGCTTGCTTTTTTGAATTCAGAGGCCAACAGGACAATCAGGAACACCTGAACTCACTTAAGAGTCAGGTGGCTCCTGGAAGACCAGAAGTTCAGTGTAAACCAGTGGTTCTCAACCTTTTTGGACCCAAAGCACCACACATTGGGCCCCTGCATAACTTCAGTGATTTGAGTAGCACCCAGTTTCAAAAACTAATTGATGGATTACAGTGCTTACCTCCAAGTAGAGGGATTTGACAGTGGGGATGGGAAATTATCCAGGCAGGGACAAACCTGACTCTTATCTACTCAGTTTAGCTGTTTGTATCATAATATCTCACTTGTTCCTCACACCTTGCAGGACCCTTCAAAAGATCCAGTGGCACTCCAAAGTACCCCAGCACCCTAGTTGAGAATCACTGATATAAACACTTCACCCTAACACCCAGCATGACCCAACAGTTAGGATTGGTATGCACACATAGTCATGATTAATATATTAACAAAATATATTCTCTCTCTTTTTCTTTCTCTCTGACAGACAGCTGGTTCTAAATGTGCAACCCCATGAAGGGTATTGCAGGGGAGAGGGATTCAGTCTCTGATGATACGGTTTATGTTGCTGACAAGTGTTTCATGCTCAGCCCCTGGGAGGGCTACACATTTTTGCACTGTTACCTTTTGTTTTAATATTTTCATAGTAAAGTTTTTAAAAGTCAAAAGCTTCTTTCTCTCTCCACACACACATAAGTGGTATTAGACATACCCATATAAATAAGGGATAAAAAGTCTTTTTACCTTGTAATAATAAGACATGCAAACTGAGGTTTACTCTTTCCTGAAATAAGGCATTTTAAAGTTACGGGTTTTATAAACTAGCATTGTTTGTGAGGAATTATATGGATTAGTAGAAAACAACTGTAGAGATCTTAAGTTAAATAATCTTTTGTTCTTAGCATCATTAAAATAAATCTTCACCTGCCACAGATTTTCTTTTTGGTTGTAAAGGCTAGTGTGTGCATATTTGAACAAGGAAAAAGTAGCTGTTACAAACTGCTTACGCAGTGAAAAGGAAGATACCAACACAAGGAAGAATATTTATAAACAATGGGAAGACAGTTATTTAAGGACAAATATAGTCCCTAACTAAGGGAGAAGTCTGATGCATGCATCTGACGGCATTTGATTTGGTGCCATCTGATGGCATTTGATTGAGTGTCTCTTGTTGCCTTTACTCCAAAATGTGCTAATCCCAAACCTTTAATAAACATGAATCATCCCCCACCCTCACAAATGGGATTGACTTTTAAAATATAGGGGGTTTTTTTCATTTGCTTTTGGCTTCTGAGTCACTAGGGCCTACATTTCCAAGCTTACTTCTGCAGGCAAGAGGTTCAGAAACTTTTTTTTCTCTTTATAAAAACTGAGATTTTCACAATAATCAGATGACTCTAAGAGTGCAAGTTTTAAGAAACATACCAAATACCAGGAAGCTTCAAAAGAAAGGCCAGAGTCTGCAATCCAGCTGGCATGCAGCAGGGCTCCACAGACTATTCCTGTCAATATGTTTGTCACTTCAGCTTGGGGATAAGCTGCACTGCCCCAGAGAAAGCACAAAGATGTACTATGCCTCATTGAAACACATTAACTGATTCTCTGCTGGTATGAAATGGCACTGCTCTTTTAACCCCGATTGTCTCCTGGAACTCCCCAACATGCAGGTGAAATGTGTAATCTGCTGTCCACAGGGAGTGCAATATTGGCCCAGAATACTGAGCTAGGGCTGCTGGCCTCTGTAAGGAGGTCCATGACCTCAGTTATTCCCTACCTCTCTCTTGTTGCCTTTACTCCAATACAGAGCTAGGGCTGCTGGCCTCTGTAAGGAGGTCCATGACCTCAGTTATTCCCTACCTCTCTCTTGTTGCCTTTACTCCAATACAGAGCTAGGGCTGCTGGCCTCTGTAAGGAGGTCCATGACCTCAGTTATTCCCTACCTCTCTCTTGTTGCCTTTACTCCAATACAGAGCTAGGGCTGCTGGCCTCTGTAAGGAGGTCCATGACCTCAGTTATTCCCTACCTCTCTCTTGTTGCCTTTACTCCAAGGTGTGCAAAAGAGGACATCTCTGTGTTTTAAGGAACATAATGGCTGCAGTGGTACCCAGCTGCTGCACAAGGGCAAGACAAAAGAGAAATTCTCCATACTCTTCTCTCCCCCCTCCCTAAAGATTCAAATGAGAACAGCCAATGACTGAGAAAGATGTGACTTATTATGTTATGTGTCATAGAATCATAGAAAATTAGGGTTGGAAGGGACCTCAGGAGGTCATCTAGTTCAACCCCCTGCTGAAAGATGGATCATCCCCAACTAGATCATCCCAGCAAAACTTTGTCTAGCCAGGTCTTGAAACAAACCTCCAAGGATGGAGATTCCACCACCTCTCTGGGTAACCCGTTCCAGTGTTTTACTATCCTCCAAATGAGAACATTTTTCCTAATATCTAATCTAAACTTCACTTGCAGCAACTTGAGACCATTGTTCCTTCTTCTGTCATCTACCACCACTGAAAACAGTCTAGCTCCATTCTCTTTCAAAGCCCCCTTCAGGTAGCTAAAGGCTACTACTAAATCCCCTCTCAATCTTCCCTTCTGCAGACTCAGTAATGTCAGTTCCCTCAGCCTCTCCTCAGAAATCATGTGCCCCAGCCCCCTCACCACTGGACTCTCTCCAATTTGTCCACATCCTTTCTATAGGGGGGCCCCAAAGCGGAACACAGTACTCCAGACGTGGCCTCACCAGTGCTGAATAGAGGGGAATAGTTACTTCCCTTGATCTACTGGTAACACACCTACCAAGGCAGCTCAGCATGCCATTGACCTTCTTTCCAAAAAGGACCCACTCTTGCCTCATATTCAGTTTATTGTCCACTGTAACCTTCAGGTCCTTTTCAGCAGAGGTGATCCCCAGCCAGTCAGCTCCCAGCTTGTACTAATGCATGATATTGCTCTGTCCTAAGTGCAGGAATTTTCACTTGTTCTTGTTGAACTTCATGAGATTGCTTTTGGCTCAATTCTCCAATTTGTCTAGGTCACTCTGAATCCTAGCCCTACCCTCCAGCATATCTACTACTCCCCCCCAGCTTCGTGTCATCTTCAAACTTGCTGAGGGTGCACTCTATGCCATCTTCCAGGTCATTGATGAAAACATTGAACAAAACTGGCCCCAGGACCTAGCCCTGGGGCACTCCACTTGATACCGGCTGCCAACGAGACATTGGGCCATTGATTACTACCCTCTGAGCCCAACACTCCAGCCTGTTTTCTATCCACCTTACAGTCCATTCATCCAGCCCATAGTTCCTTAGCTTGCCTGCAAGAAAGTTGTGGAAAACTGTATCAAAAGCTAAAATCAAGGTATACCATATCCACTGGTTTCCCCACATCCACAGAGCCAGTCATCTCATCATAGAAGGCAATCAGGTCGGTCAGGCTGTGACAGAGAGGCTTTAGTGCTCCATCACTTTAAGGGGTGGAGCAGGCAGTCATCAGGTGGCTGACTGTGGTGGCCATTTTCAAACATAGGCCATAAAAGCAGCAGTCTGGGTTGAGCAGCCAAGGAGGCAACATCAGACTGAGTTGTTCCTGGAACACTTGGAGGTAAGGGCAGGGGAGCTATGGGGAAGGCTTTGAAGCTCCTGGTCCTGGGCAAGACCTAAAACTGCATCCTAATGGGATAGGGAGGTCTGGTGGGACTACTGGTGGCGTGGCAGCTCCCACATAAATAACAGGACTGAGAACCTCCCCAGTGTAAAGTGGGCCAGGGCACCTAATCCCCAGCCCCCACCATCTGGTGGGTTGAGACAGTGTGTGGTGGCAATTAGGCCAGGTAAGCTTCTTAAAGCACCTGAGCCTGTAGGGGATGTCCATGATGATTTGGGCCAGGCACACTTTAGGAAGCACCTGAGCCTGTAAGGAGGGGAACCTTGAGCCCTGTGAGCTAAAGGGTGGAGTTGTAGGAACAGCTAAGCTTATGAGGAAGTGGCTGAGTCCAAGGGGCATTTGGCCCCAGGCCCCAAAGGAAGGGGTGGAGTGTTGGCCCAGGAAGGGGCATAGAGGCCTGGTGGGAGGCAAGGTCAGAGTTAGCCTGGAGTTAGGTGAATCAGGCAGTTGCCACTCAGATGGGGGCCATGGGAGAGGCCCAACAGGCTGGGCTAGGGCTGCGTGAAGTATAGGAGGAGCTTAATGATCTCCTATGGAAGTAGGGTGGTGTGTATGCAGCCTAGAGGGCTGAGTGAAAAAGGCCCCCATGAGAGGGGGGTGGTATGCTAGAGACCTTATGAAGGTCTGGATTCAGACTGGCTGTGAGCCGGAGCAGTTTATTATAACAGCATAACACCTGTAAGGCATGGGACACATAAGGGGTGGTTGGAGCACGTAAACATTGCCCCATTACAACTGTGGCACTCAAAGGGCAGCCTCCTGCCTATTTAACATCCTAATTATTTAACAACAAGGCATGGCAGGAAAGCAAGGTGGGCAGTTTGCTCAGAGACAGGGGTGGGCCAGGGCTAACATCAGACCTAGAAGTCGCCCTTGTCACACAATCATGACTTTCCCTTGGTGAATCCATGCTGACTGATCCTAATCACCTTCTCCTCCAGGTTATTAGAACTGGATTCCTTCAGTGCTCCATGATTTTTCCAGGGACTGAGGTGAGGCTGAATGGTCTGTTCCCTAGATTCTCCTTTTCCCTTTCTTAAATATGGGCACTATGGTTGCCCTTTTCCAATCATCCAGGACCTCTCCTGATCACCATGAGTTTTCAATGATGGCCAATGGCTCTGCAATTACATTAGCAAACTCCCTCAGCACCCTCGAGTGCATCCCATCCAGCCTCATGGACTTGCACATGTCCAGCTTTTCTAAACAGTCCCTAACCTGTTCTTTCACCACTACTGGCTGCTCATATCCTACCCAAACTGTGCTACCACATGAAGTAGTCTGGAAGCTGACCTTGCCTGTGAAGACTGAGTTGAAAAAGGCATTAAGAACTTCAGCCTTTTCTGCATCCTCTATCACAAGGTTGCTTCCCCCATTCAGTAAGGGACCCACACTTTCCCTGATCCTCCTCTTGCTACTGACATACTTGTAGAAACCCTTCTTGTTACCCTTCATATCCCTTGCTAGCTGCAACTCCAATTGTGCTTTGGCCTTCCTGACTTCATCCCTGCATGCCTGAGCAATGCTCTTGTACTCCTCCCTAGTTGTTTGTCCAAGTTTCCGCTTCTTATAAGCTTCCTTTTTGTGCTTTAATTTACTGAAGAGTTCCCTGCTAAGCCATCCTGGGCTTCTGCCAAACTTGCTAGTCTTCCTGCACATCAGGATGGTTTGTTCCTGCACTTTTAGTAAGGTTCCTGCCCTTTTAGTAAGGTTTATTTAAAGTACAGCCAGCTTTCCTGGACTCTTCTCCCCACCAGACTGGCTTCCCTAGGGGGCCTTCCCATGAGTTCCCTGAGTCAAAGTCTGCTTTTCTGAAATCCTGGGTTCTTACTCTACTTCTTGCCATCCTTCCTCAGGACTGTGAACTGAAACCATCTTGCCCAAGTTGCCATCCACTACTACATTCCCCACAAATTCTTCCCTATTTGTGAAAAGCAGGTCAAGAAGAGCATGGCCACTAGTTGGCTGCGCCAGCACTTGCACCAGGAAGTTGTCCCCAACACTCTCCACAAACTTCCTGAATTGTCTGCACACTGCTGTATTGCCTCCCGAGCAGATGTCAGGCTGACTGAAGTCCCCCATGAAAACCAAGGCTTGTGATTGGAAAATTTCCACTAGCTGTTTTAAGGAAGCCTCATCCACTACTTCTTTCTGGTCTGGTGGTCTATAGCAGACCCCCATGACATCACCCTTGTTGCTCTCTCCTCTGACCCTAACCCATAGCCTTTCAACAGGTGTATCTCCAGTTTCACACTGGAGCTCTGAGCAATCATATGGCTCTTTTACATAATGTGCAACACTTCCTCCTCTTCTCCCCTGCCTGTGCTTCCTGAACAGTTTGTACCCATCCATGACAATGCTACAGTCATGCGAGCTATCCCACCAAGTCTCTTTTATTCCAATCAGGTCATAGTTCTGTGACTATGCAAGTACTTCCATTTCTTTCTGCTTGTTTCCCAAGCTCTGTGCATTTGTGTACAGGCACCTAAGTAGCTAGTCAATTGCCCTGATTTCTCAGGAAGTATGAGAACACCACATGCCTGCTGCCCCCTCCTACTTGTTCTTTTTCCAGGTCACCCACGTTCCCACTTCCTCAGGGCTTTGGTCTCCATCCCCCAGTGAACCTAGTTGAAAGCCCTCCTCACTAAGTTAGTGAACCTGTCTGTGAAGATTCATAGATTTCATAGACATTAGGGCTGGAAGGGACTTGGTAAGATCATTTGTCTATTTGTCTAATCTATATCTTGTAGATATGTAAGGCAGGTTTGGATGCCATCCTGGTGTGGGATGTTGATATATAAGCTGGTAACATCCATGGTGGCTAGGAGGGTGTTCCTGGGAAGGTAGTCTATGTTTTTAAGTTTTGGAGCTTCACCACCACTTCCTGTAGCTCTCTTTCCTGTTCTCTAAAAGACTTTACCAGGAGGCACCACTCACACCACAGACACTCCCCAACCTGGCTGTCACTGGAAGGAACCTGCAAGCTGCAGACCCCACAGCACCAAACCTGGACCTGGGTGTAAGTCTCAATGGTGAGTGGTCCTGTTTGGACAGGACATAGTCATATGATTTAGCAACCACATAGTTTGAGAAATATCTACTATGTTGGCTGTATTGCTGAACAGGAGAATTACTGGTAATTAGCATGGCCCTGATGCTGCTCCCTTTAAATCCTTAGGGCCTTGATCATCTGTCAGGGGAGCATGATTTCCTTCATGTACCTCAGGACCACGGAAAATAAAAATGCTTCCTACAAATCTCTGTTCATCTTCCCCCCACCAGCTTGTACATATTTTCAAGTGGTCCATCAGGTCCATACACAAATCCACCCCAGAAAAGCACAAAAAGGTATACCTAAGCCTCAGTTGCCCATTCAGCTGGTATGACTGAAGCACACTAATACAAGTAGTCAGTGGCGGGCAAAGGAGTGATCCCCAGCCTACGTGACCATGTACCCATTTTAAGCTGGTAAGCACTCATGACTGAGGCTTGCACTCCTGCCTCTGGAGCTCTAACAAAATGTCTTCACTGTTCTTGTATCACATCCTAGACCTATAAGATTATTTCACAGTTGCAAATGTGCTATGGGTCAAATTCTATTCTAATGCATCTCCTCTCATGTTCAACAGTTTTCAAGCAGCATAAATTGGGGCAGAATTTGATCCAGTAGGTGGTATTTACTGAGTTCACTGTTTGTTATAGTCAGTGCAGTGTAGTATGCTTAATGGCTTAAACATGTCCTGAGATTACAAGTACTTGTCATACTTATAACATACATACTTGGCAATGTCATTCTCATTACACCATATTTATATTAACAGTGTAAGTTTTTTGGAGATGCCTACATTACATGAAGTGTAATTCCTGTTATACCCTCTAAATTAACTCCCTTGAATCATGTACTTCCATTGTTAACCTTAAAATATTCAAAGGACAACAATTTAGACATATTAAATAGTTCAATGTATAACGATCACTTGAAAAAGACTTTTTAACAAATGTACTAGTTTCCATCCCTCCCCACATTGTGGTTTGTTTGGTTTTTTTTTTAATTCGTAAGAATTGAACTTAAACCTTTGCCTTCCCTGGAGTGGCCTCTTTGCAGTTATGGCTCCTGACCTACTTAGCTTGTTTCTCTGAGGTTAATAAAATACCCTCTTAAATTCCCCAAATGACATAAAACCAATGTCGATAATGTTTAATAAATAAGCTTTGTTAAAACAGTCCAAATCTACGTATAGAAAGCCCCAACAGCCCTTTCTCCTCCCAAAGCTGATTTGCATATTGGGTCATGGAACATTTTACAGGATATTTAACAGAAGACCTCTCTAAAATATTCTTAATACTATGTTCTTACTGCTATTTAATATAGAATGCTACCAAATCAAGATCCAGCCTCGTGGTCTTTCAATAGCCAAATAACCCTCTGAAGTCAGGAAGAGTTTGGGATGTGTAAAAAATGTGAATTCAGGTCCTTAATTCAAACCAAGCTGGAAGCCATGTTCTGACACCTTCTCTCAAATTGAACAGAACTATTATGGTGAAATACTTCTGTTGCCTTGAAACAAACTACACATTGAATCAAGACTCAATCTGAGCTCAGGACCTTGATGAGTAATAAGGCTGCCTCCAATGAAACATATCTACTAAAAAAAAGAATAAATATCCAGGTGTTATGAAAGTGGCATGTGGTATCAGCATGACTTTCAGAGCTCTGCATTATTCACAAGTTGTAAATGGATGGTGGGGTGTTGTTCACATTTCAGCTAAACACTAGAAACAATTTTATAGTACATTATATATGCTGTAATATGTATGTGCCATATATTGTACAGGGAAACGTTTGGAACAATGCTTTATAGTATTTTTACATTGCTTTCATGGTGTTTAACTGAATATTACTTGTCATTCCTCCAACTTTAAAGACAAGGTCAAATTACCAATCGCATAGGGATTGGAAAATTTTAACTAAAAAAAATGTATAAACTCTGATATGCACTAAAATAGCTGTTATTCATTTCATAATTACTGAATTCAATGGAAACAGAGTTGGGTGATTTGGGGAATCTTATTCTTATAACCTAAGATCTCAGAAACATCTACCTGGAGATATAAGCAATTATTGTCCTAAAGCACAGTAAGTTATTTGCCGTTAAACCTGACTCAGTTCTACAGTTTAACCCAATCTACTTTTTTATGATTTTTTTTCCTGCATTTTTAGGGAAGGAGAAGGGAGAAAAATAAAAATAGCAGCAGCCAAAAATTTTTCCTATGACAGCTCATATAAGTTGTTGGAAGGACTGGAATGCTAGAAGTAGCCCTGCTAGAGATGGATCAAGGGGAAAAAAAAGACAGAAAACTAACTTTTTCCCATTGCAATTTCATTTGCAATTATAAATTAATTTGTTTAAACTGTGGACCATACCACATTTGATTTCTTAATACAAATATTCTAATAAATAAATGTATTGACATATATTCCCATGGAAACAATTAATTTTGTACAATATATGAACTGCATATGTACTCAAATATAAGATGACCCCAATAATTAGATTTTATATATGGAAAATGTATAAATTTGTTATAATTTTCTAGGTACAAAATCTAGCTATTGGAAACTTGCCTTGAATTTGTCCCCCTCCCATTGCTACATCATGGAAAAGAAATTTGGAGGAGTCGGGTGACCGCGTTGCCCTCTTGCCCTACCCCCACCCCAGCTTTTTGCCCCTGCAGCTCCTTGCCCTCCACTTCTGTTACTGTCAGAACATGCACTCCATGTGCTCAGGGAAATTTGAAAATGTTAAAACTCTGACTTTGAAATAAACATATAAGTAAATTTCGATGTGTACCCACAAACTTACTTTATCCAGAATTGATGCATTCTACCTTTTTTTGAAACTGCTACAAATTTTAGCACAGGTACTCCATAAAAATACTTTTATACAGCACCTTTATATCTACTTATATATACTACAAGGTGGGTATGTCTACACATGCACACTTACTGCACAGTAATTTAGGTTACTGTACAGTAACTGAAAATTACTGTGCAGTATTGGCATGCGTCTACACATGCATGCCCGTACTGTGCAGTAACTATGGCAACTTATGCCAACTTGGGCGTAAATTTGCTACCTGCATGATGCAGGCAGCAAATTTACAGCCAAGTAGTTACTGAACAGTAACACATGTGTAGATGTGTTACTTCACAGTAACACTGTGTGTGTGGACTGACTTGGGACTAACTTTACTCCCAAGTTGGGACACACATAGCATTACCACACTGTAATGTCTGCCTGTGTAGATGCCAGCTTAAACACTTACTGCATAGTAAATGCACATGTAGACTCACTCAATGGGTGCATCTACATGAGATGCTTTACTGTAGAGTTGACTAATTAGGTCTGCAGTAAAGCATCACCATCTACACATGTGCCCTATTAGGCCAGAGTAAACTAATTAACTTTGTTGTAGGACAGTACTACCTGACACAAGTACTGTCCTATGCTAAGTTATTTACTCTGGTGCAATGCACGTAAAGATGGTGACCTGCTGGCTGGTCCCACACTGTAGCACCCTTATACCCCAAGCAGCCTCTCCACAGCACATTGGGCTAGGGGGAAGCAGCTCCCAGCTAGCAGGCTGACCCCAATCCCCAGGCCCCTTGTTTATTGTGTTGTGTTAATATCAAGTGTAGATGAACTCACTATATAAGATAAAAAAGGCTCATGGTTTACCACATAGCTCACTGGACTGGGCCCCAGCTGAATCAACAACATTTCAAGCCACAGTGACCCCACAGCTCAGCACTGCTCAGTATGTGCATGTATTCCAGATACCCCCCTACAAAGGATCAACAAGCTAATAAGTAGGGCTGTATACAATTTCACCGGCTGTTTCAATTCGACACTTTCAACTACTTTTGAGCTCAAAACAGCTAAATCAAATTGAAATGAAGGGCTTCAAAACAGCCTCTAAACAAAATGAGGCTAGTTGAAATGTTTTGAAAGTTTTGAAATGGTTTGAGTTTCAAAGCCAGCAGCGAAGTGGTGGGAGACAGGGGAGAACCAGGACTGTGCTCCCAGCAGCAGCCAGGAGCGCAGCCCTGGCTCTCCCCATCTCCCAATGCTGGGCTACAGGAAGCTGATCACAGCACAGGGGAAGAGAACTGAGGCCAGGCTCAGTTCCCCTCCCAAGTGCTGCGATCAGGCTGGGGAAAGGAACTGAACCCGCTTGCTCAGTTCCCTTCCCCAGCCCTATGATCAGGCTGGGGATGGGAAGTCAGCCCAGCTGAGCTGAGTTCCTATCCCCCGTGCTAGATCAGGCTGACTTCTCATCCCCAGCCCAATGGTTGGGTTAGGCTGAGTTCGTTTCTCCAGCTCAACCATCGTGCTGGGGAAAGGAACTTCCCAACCCCAGCCCCATGATCAGGCTGAGGCAACAAACTCAGCCCAACTGGACTGACTTCCCAACCCCAGCCCAACCATTTCAATGGAGAAAGGAATTCAGCCCAGCTTGGCTGACTTCCCAACCCCAGCCCCACGATCAGTCAGGTGAAATGTCAAAACAGAGTCAAAACAACCTCACTGTTTTGACAAAGCAAAATGGAACAGCTGTTTCAACTCGAAATGAAATTCAAAACAAAATGCTGTTCTGTTCAAACCTTGAAACTCAAGTTGAAACAGAACAGTGCCATTTCACATAGCCCTACTAATAAGCTCCCCACTCATGACTGGAACCAGCTGTTCTTGTCATGGGTCTTAGGATCCTCCAAAAAATTATATGCAGATGAGGTGCAGGGCAACCTGGTCTGGCTCAACCTCATGGAGAGCAGGTCCACACTAATCATAAGCAACAGGCTTAGAGAGGGGGCAACAGAGGGATTTTGGGTGAATTGTTTGGGGCCCCATTTGGTGGTGTTTTCCAGACATTTAAGGCTGGTGAAGAAACGGGAATAATTGGGAATGGGAAAAACAGGCACAGCTCAGCTGTGGGATTAAAGAGGAAGTCAAAATGTACTAAATGTAGTGGCTCACCATGACTTAATAAAAATCAGCACTGAAAGAGGCTGAGCACAATGTCATTACCATATATCTTATGTGGCACTGTGTAGTATAGAGTTGCATCCTTGTCTATATGCAGACAGGACTCCCTACAAGAGCCTCATAGCTAGCTTCCCACTGTCCAGCTTCCAGTGGGAGGATCTTGGCTACACACCAACTTTATGGAAATGGGTGTGTATGCCTAGTTTGCTACTGTGGCCATATGGCTGAGGGCAGGCAAAACTTTGGGGCATCTGAATCCCAAACTTCCAGGCTTGGACTTGCACGTAGGATACCCACCAAAGGATTTAGAAGCATCTGAGGCTTCAGATGGGGGTGGAGGATGTTTGCCGGTAGTAATGACTCATGGATTTGGAATTGATTTGGCTGATTTGACTTGGAACGTGACAAATTTTCTACAAAAATATAAAATTAAAAATCACTATGTTTGCCCAATATGGGCCATGTGTTTTATAGTCATGCTCAGTGTTGGCTGCATTTAATCAACTTCATAGTTGATTTCCATTATTGAGATCACAGTGCTTTTGGCAGCAGTTTAATGATAGACAAAGTATTTAATGAGGTTTCCTTGTATATGAGTGCAAGATGGAAAGCTTTTTTCCCTAGGCTGATTGGGGGAAAAAGTCTCACCTTATATTCGTGTGTGTGTGTGTGTGTGTGTGTGTGTGTGTGTATTATATATATCTTCATATACATGTGCATATTCACACAGAGAAATTTCAACTTTCATACATGCAAGAAAGTACAAAGTGCCTGAAACCAGAAATGACACAATTTCACATACGTTCCATTTAGGATAAAAACATTAATAAACTTGCAGCCTTCCACAAAAAGAAAAAAAAGTCTTAAATGGCTGTAAAAACTAACCTTTCCTCTCAAAATCTGCACAACCCCCTCCCCCCCGCCCAAATTCTCAACTTTACCCAAATAAATAGTAAATTTATTTATAAAGAGCCAGCACAGGGAGCTTGCTGCAAGTTCTGCCTACTCTGACAAGAAGCCTAGCAACCATGTAAGTCTGCATGGGCCACATCTACATGAGATGCTTTACTGTGGAGTTGATTAATTAACTCTTCAGTAAAGTGTCACCATCTACACGTGCACCCTATTACACCAGAGTAAATTAATTACTATTCTACTCTATATGATAACAGCGTAGAATAGTACCCTAGAATAATAGGGTAATAATAGAATAGTACCCTATTATTCTAGGGTACTATTCTACCCTTCATGGCAATTCTGCCCTATATAATAAAGATAAGATGGTTCATGTAGGGAGAAGGAAGCATAATTTCCACTCTAGCTCCTGAAAAAACTCCAGCTCAGTCAGGAACCCCAGCAGGGGATCCTACCATTCAAATGTCACCACTGAGCCACAGAGAATAAATAATGGAGTATAGAGGTTTTACAGGCACTAGTTTGATTGCTGCAAAAGTAACAAAACACAAGAATGATAACAAATCATTCTAAATAGGCTAGTCTACATCACAGCAACACGCCATCTGTAAATGCCACATATTTCACAGACGCACTGTTTTTTAAATGTTTTAGAGAGTTTTTAAAATGTTATTGGTGTTATTTTTCATATCCTTCTCATGTAAAATCTAGGCTTCCTTAAGAAGACCAAGTGTAAAGGCCTCGCAGAAAGAGACAGAAAATTACAAGTAATACATTTTGGAAACCTCTATAAATTGCAAAAATAACTGTTCTATACAAAATAGTGCAGGGAAAATGCCCAGTATATTAAAATCTACCATGACTAGAAACAAAATCTTTCTCCTATAGCACAGATAGGAGTAGGCAGTCTTTGAGGCTTCCGATAGGTTTGAAACTCCTCTCTCTTGATTTTCTTGAGTCATCAGACTATAAACCTTTTCCTAATCCAGGACAAAGACCATATACAGGTATTACAATCTACCAGGAGAATCACCATTTGTCCAGTGGAAATAATAAGCATATAAGTATTTGTTCAATTTCTCCTAGGTGAAACATGCCCTTCCCAGAAGTTATTTCAGATAACAACCTGGAAGTTTTACTTCATGAGAGAATTTCTCTTTTGAGAACAAACATTTGTACACTCCCCTCCCAGTCTGGTCTAGGAGGCAAGGGAAGCCCCAAGGTCAGAGCTTTGAATCCTGCTCTTCTTCCCTCCTGCTCTAGTCTGGAATGAGAGGAAAGCAGCAAGACAATGCTGCCTACCTTTTTCCTAGACCAGGGACTTCTCCCCCTGTTCCCTTTGCTCTGCGGAGGATTGGTTTCAAAATGTCACATAGGAGAGAAACAGGTAGAACCCTGTGCCCGCAGCCCTGCATATGGGGATATAGGTACTAGATTTGACATAAAAAAGCCAGCACCCACAGCCCTGCCAGGGTCCCTGGTCTGGGGACCAGATGGGAAGCTTTTCCCAGCTACTTGAATCCTGTGGGACCAGGAATGGAACATCCTCCTCCCCACACTTTTCCCAGATAGATCACTGGGAAGATACGGGGAGCAAGGGAGAGGGGGCAGCCGCAGGCTTCCTCTCCCAGAATGATTTTGAGTGGGGCCAAAAGATTCTCACTTTCAATGTAAGCAATTGAAATGGCAGTTTCAGCCGAGCTTAATTTTGGAGATTTTAAATTACTTCAAACACAAAATTTGAAGCAGAACTTCAGGAATATGAATATATGCAAACTAAAAAGCAACAAATAAAATAGTCAAACAGACCCCTCTGTTAAATCATAGAATCATAGAACCACAGGGGACCTGCAAGATCATCAAGTCAGGTCCCCTGCCATGGCAGGAAGTTATTGGGCTCAGATGAGCTTGACAAGGTACCTGTCCAGCCTCATCTTGAACACCCCCGGGGGGGTAACTGCACCACCTCTGCTGGGAATGTGCTCTAGGTTCTCATCAGCCTTACAGAGAAGATGTTTTTCCTTATATCCAACCTGAATTTACCCTCTATGGGTGCATCCACACGTGCAAGCATGTGCGCTTGCAGCAGCTCAAATAGAAGCAGTACAAATTTGAGCTGGGGCGTTTTGCCTCAGTGCACATGATTGGGCATGCACTTTGTTCAGGAGCAAATTGTGCCACTTGGGGCAAAATAACCTTGCCTGGCTCCTCCTGGATCTGCAGCCAGGGGAAGTTAGAGCCTGGGGCCAGCACCTGTTCTGTCCCCAGCAGTATGAAAAGCTGCCCTGGCAAGGAGTTCAGGGCTACTCACTCTCAGGAGCTTCTGGGGCCCAGCCAATTGGTACCTGGGGACACTACCCCTTGTGCCAGCTGGACTGATGAAGAAGCCCTGAGAGTTCCCTGTACCCTTTACTCACAGCAGCAGTCTGGCAGTGGGAGCTGCTGCCTGACTGTGACCTGCTGTGCACCTGCCAGACCCTTATAGGGACTACACAGCCAGTAGAGGCATCTGCCCCTCTGGGCCAGCTGCCAGTGGGCTGTGGCTGGCGAGGTGGGCCCCGTGGA
>NW_005842319.1:708935-709427 GCF_000455745.1 Alligator sinensis
CTAGCAGGAATTCTGGTGTTCCCTATTGGAAAACTGAAAAATCCCTGATTAAAAAAAAAATCCCAAAGTCACTCTGTAAAATACCCCCAAATCCATGTTCCTCCACAAGTAAAATAAAAGACCACTATAAAGAGAGAGAGAGAGAGTGAAACAGAGACAGCAATCAGGTGGGCAATGTTTGACTGATATATCTACAATGCTAAAGCAACATGGAAGCCTACCAGTGTCTCTATCATAATAATAAAGTAAACTTTAAATATATGTATTCATGAATTAATGAAACATGAATATATATTTTGCTGCCTTTCCACAGGAATTACGGCCCCCGCAGAGGGGTTACAGCCCCCCCAACAGGGGCTCTGGCCCCCAAACAGGGGCTACAGCTCCCCAACAGAGGCTACAGCCCCACACAGGGGCTACAGCCTCCCAACAGGGGCCAAATGGCCCCCCACAGGGGCTACCATCTCCCCCACAAGGCTCTCATGCCCCACC
>NW_005842319.1:709666-709973 GCF_000455745.1 Alligator sinensis
TGCACCCCCAGGCCCCCATGGGTGCCCCCACCCCAGGCACTGTCACTGTAAAAAATTAAAAAATGGGGAAAAACCTCTACTTACCATAGAAGCAGGGTCTGAGGGTTCCAGAACCTCCTGAAAGAGGCCCCCTGGGCAGCACAGGGCAGCGGGGGGCAGAGAGAGCCCAGGCTTGGGCCACTGGGCCTGTCCTGTGCGGGCAGGGTCCCGGTGATACAGAACTGCCAGTAAGTGCTGGGGTTATTTTTGATTTGTTCCAAACTGTTGGGATGCTGGGGGGGCAGGGATTGGGGGGGTCTGGGAGCAG
>NW_005842319.1:709983-721086 GCF_000455745.1 Alligator sinensis
ACCCCTTACTTATGGCACTGGAGCCCTGGTGCTGAAATAGCTACTTCAGCATCAGGGTGAGGGGCCAACCATAAAGATGCTCTGGCAGGCAAAGTGTTTCCATGAAGGACCCAGTCTCCAGTTGCCTCAGACCCCGACAACCCAGCCTCTGGTTGCCTTAGACTGCCCCACTTTCTTTAACTTCATTTTTTTAGACCCCTGGATATCCAGGGGTCTAATTTTCTCCCTGCGCTGCATTTTTTCATTCCCGTATGTGCCTCTTGCCCCCTCTCAGTAGTGTTTGAGAGGGGACAAGAGGCACATGTGTGTTCATCTACATGCACCCTATTAGTTTATGCCCATTGGTCCTCATCCTCCCTTGAGGTGCCCATTTGAATAGTTGCTCTTCTAGTTCTTGATGTTCCCTGCTGATGTGCTTGTTACTGGAGTCTCTCCTCATAGGGCCTAGTCTCCATTCCCTTAAATAAATGGCTGGCCCTTCTTTGTACCCTCTCAAGCTTATCCACATCCTTCTTGACGTGAGGTGCCCAGAACTGAGAACAGTGAGACCTCCAAACTACTCCAGTTGAGGCCTCAAAAACACCAAATAGAGAGGGAGGAGAACCTCTCTCGATCTACTGGCCACACATCGACTGATGCACACCAGAGTTTTGTTTGCCCTTTTTTCAGCCTTATCATGCTTTTGGCTTATATTCATCTTCCAGTCAATCGTGAACCCCAGGTATCATTCAGATGCTGTGCCAGCCAGTAGACCAACCCCACTTTGTATATTTGTGGTGCGGGTTCTTCCTACCCAGGTGAAAGACCTTGTACTTCTTCCTGTTAAATCTCATCTGATTTTGTTCCACCCATAAATCCAGTCTGTCAAGGTAATCCTGGATCTTTGCCATATCCTCTGGTGTGCTTGCATTTCCCCACAGCTTGGTATCGTCCGTGAACTTAATAATTGTACTTTCCACTCCCTCATCAAAGTCATTAATTAATATATTGAATAGCACGGGTCCAAGCACCAATCCCTGGGGGCACCACTGGAGATGGCCCTCCAGGATGAGGCCATCCCAACAATCACCACTCTCTGGGAGTGGCCTCTAAGCTAGTTGTCCACCCACCTCACTGTAGACTAGTCCAGCCCAGCCTCCTTAACCAACTTTTCATAGATTTTACCCAGGACCAAGGTCAGACCGATCAGTCTGTAGTTTGTGGGCTCATCCCTCTTCCTTTTCTTAAAGATGGGCACCACATTGGCCCTCTTTCAGTTATCTGGGACCACACTCAAGTTCCACAACACTTCAAACAGCTTGGCCAGTGGCACTGCTATAAATTTGGCCAGTTCTTTCAGGAGTCTCAGGTGCAGGTCATCAGGCCCAGCAGACTTAAAAATGTCCAAGCATTGTAGAAGATCCCTCACCTGTTCTGGGCTGATTTCATGTAGGCTGTTACCTCCCCGCTGTTCCCTGGGCCACTGGTCAGGTGAGCAGCCCCATTGGGTTTTAGGAAGACCAATGCAAAGCATGTATTTAGGAGCTCTGTCTTTTTGCAGGCATCGACTGTGGGCTACCCCTGTGTATTCAGTAGGGTTCCCACAGTGAAACCCAATTTTTTATTGCTCCCTATGTATCTTTAGAAGGACTTTTTGTTGTCTTTTATACTGGTTGCCAGTTTGATCTCTGCGCCTGCCTTAGCTTTCTGTGTCTTGTAACTGCAGGGCCTGGTGATACAGGTGTATTCTTCCTGGTTGCTGAGCCATTCCTCAATTGCATATACACTTCTTTTTTCTTTTTCAAGAGCTGCCTAATATCCCTAGTAAGCCAGTGGGTGTCCTGGCTCCTTTCCCACTTTTTGCCCACGTGGGGATGGCCTGCTTTTGAGCTGTGAGAATTGCCTCCTTAAGGAAGCACCATAATTCCTGCACTCCTAAATCATCCAATTGCTGGTTGCAGAGGGCTTCTTCAATGAGCCTCTTGCGTTTGCCAAAATCTGCCTTCTTGAAATTCAGGACTTCTGTTCTGGTGACTAGCTTCACAGTCTTATGGTGGATGGTGAACCTTATCAGGTTGTGGTCACTGTCGCTCAGAGTACCACCAATCCTCAGGTCACCTATGATGTCCTCCCCTTTGGTCAGCACTAAATCCAGAGTGGTATTGCCCCTAGTAGGCCCTTCCACAGCCTGTGTCAGAAACAGGTCATCTATTGTTGCCAGGAAGTTGTCGGACCTGCTGGAGGAGGCCAAATGGTCTTCCCAACAGATGTCTGGGTAGTTGAAGTCACCCAAGATGATCATGTCTCTACTGCTAGCTGCCTCTGTCAGTTCTCCTAAAAATGCTCAATCACTCACCTCCTCTTGGGAGGGGCATCTGTAGTCTGACCCAGAGGGTCTCAAGGGACCCTTTCCTGCTGTCAAAGGTGACCTTCAGGGATGGGTACTGCTCTTTCACATAGAGGGCCACACCTCCTCCCTTCTTCCCAATCTGATCCTTCCTATCAAGCCTGTGACCCTCAATATTTACTGCCCAGCCATGTGTACCATGTGTACTACCATGGATATGTACCATCCCACCAGGTCTCCATCAACCCAGTCAAGTCAAATTCCTCATCAACCAAAAGGAGTGTCAGTTCCTTCTGTTTATTTCCCATGCTTCTGGCATTCCCATAAAGGCATCTAAGCTTTCCCCTAGTCACCTCAGGTTTTCTGTCATGATGTTTCTACCTCAAGATGTCAGTACCCATCTGGACATCTGTTGTTTGAATGTCCTCTCGTGCGTCTTTGTGGCTAATGGATTCTGTTTCAGCAGCGGAACCTTCTCCCTGGCCCCCAGACATGCCTAGTTTAAAGATCTCCTCAGCAAGTTGGTGACTCTCATGGTGAAGAGCTTCTTCCCCCTGCTTGTAAGATGAATATTGTCCCTTGTGTGTAGGCCACTGTAGTTAAACTGAGTACCAAGGTTGAGGTATCCAAATCCCATGTGGTGACACCATCTTCTAAGCCTTCAACTGACTTCCTCAATACACTCCTCACTCTGATGGCCATAGCCCCTGACTGGGAGGATTACAGAGAAGACAACTTGCACTCCTAGGCCCTTGAGCTTTTCCCCCATGGTCCTGTAGTTTCTCATGATCCTCCCAGGGCTACTTCCTACTGTGTCATTGGCATCCACATGGAAAAAGAGCATGAGGTAGTTGTCAGTAGGGCAGACCAGTTTAGGGATATTTGCTGTAACATTACAAATCTTGGCTCCTGGAAGGCAGCAGACCTCTTGAACAAAGGGGTCTGGCTTAGAGATGGCTCCCTCTGTGCCTCACAGCAGAGAATCTCCCATGACTATCCCTCTATATTGTTTCTTTTCTGGGGTTGGTTGATCCCACATGGGTGCATCTTCCGTTGATAGTGAGAGGGCTTTGTAACTGTTGTGCAGTGTTATTGGTGGGACAACTGTTGCATGTTGTGGCTTCAGTCATGATGTGACCAGTTTCCACCTGCTATCAGTTGGGTTATCTTGTTCAGGCCCACTCACCAGCTTGGTCTCTGGGGTGCTCTTCTCCAGGTGCAGGGTTCAGCAGTAAGCATCAGTCTCTCCCTTGTGCTCCCTGATGATATGCAGCCTGTCCACCTCCTCTTGTAGCTCCCTCACCTGGCCCTCTAGACCCTCCACCAGGAAGCACATCCCACAAGTAGGAGCACCCATGCCCCTGATCTCAGTATCCAGCTGACATGCCAGGCAGCCCCCACAGCCTGGAGTCAAGGGCTCCATCTGCATGAAGGTCAGGACCATAGGCTCTGTCTGGGTGAAGACTTCTGAGGCACTGCGGGGGTGGGGAGCATCCAGTCCAGGAAGCCTAGGGGTGCAGCACATACCCATCACCATAATGCAAGATGACCTTGATCACATGGATGCCTGGGTGCTTATATGAGTACAAGACAAGGCAGGTGTAATTGCTCCCATGTGGTCCTCACCAGCTGCTGCTGCTGCTCCTGCTGCTGCTGCAGTTAGGCAGGCAGGCTTGAGCAGCTGCCTGTAGGGGGATCCCCTAGTTTCCTGGATTCCTGAGTGGCTGGGGGATTACCTGGTGTCCAGCATTGGAGTGCTGGAGGATTTACCTCAGTGTAGGAGATGGGGTTCAGTTGCCCAGGGCATGCTGTGCCATGTGTGGGGCAGCCAAGGGCAACTCAGTACTGAGAATGCTCACCAAGCCACCATTTTATATGACCACCTGTGCAAACTCCCACACAAACTCATGTGCTGGGCCCAGAACATGCCTGTTTGCATGTTCTGTTCACACTGTTCCCTAGGGGACTAGGCTAAATTGGAAGAGGGGTGGGGCATGACCCTCCTCCACTCAGCTTCCCCCACCACCTAATGCCCACCCACTATGGGCCTCGCCTACCTCCTGGCACTGTGCTGGGGGATCAGGTCAGGATTGTCCGAAGGGTCCTCCGGGGTCCTGAGCTCACAGAGGCACAATGGGTTTTCACCCATGAGCCTCACATCAGAGCTGGACTCGAATATGGCTTTTGGCCATTGAGGGCCCTTTTTAAAATCCCGCGGACTCTGATGTCATGCAGGTTGGTGCATGCACAGACCATTGTTGGTGCTGTGCCACACCAATTACCAGGACCGGTGTCCTTGTCCCTGCCTCACCAGAGAAGAAGAAGGGGACAGGTTAGTTCCCCCCCCCCCCTCCCTTAACTCCCATGCAACTCCCTAGGGGGCTGGGCTAAGTTGGAACTGGGGGAAGAGTGACCCTCCTTAGCTCCACTCAGCTGCCCCCACCACCTAATGCCCACCCATGTCTACCTCCTAGCTCCACACTGGGGGATTGGGTTGGGGTCATCCAGAGGGTCCACCGGGGTCCTGGACTCACAGGGGCATGACAGGTTTTCATCCATGGCGCTCACACCAGAGCCGGACCTGAAAAGCAAATGACACTATGGAAGCTGTGTCTGTACAGGGAATTTGCCTCAATTGTGTAAAACAATGATCAGTCTTCACTGTAGCTGCAAAAATGCAAATCCTAACTGTGGACTTGAAAAGCTGCAGTTTGCATTACTGGAACTCCTCAGTCTCTGCAGTGAAATTGCTACTGCAGCCTACACTAACTGAAAAAAAATTACATCTTGCATCACTACATACTACAGTCAGCAACAGTGTCAGCAATGTTTTCCCCCATTAATTGACTGGGGCTGTTGTGGGTATACGAGTCACTTCTGTATCCTGTTAGCATCCCAGTGGGACAAGTATTAGGATCAGAAGTTCCAGGTCTATGGCTTTAGCTGCAGTTTAATGTGCTAAAGCTATTTTATGAATTTTCAGGGCTCAATCATTTGGAGTGATGACATATCAGACAAAATCTGACTACCAGATAATCCTAGGTGATAGTATGAGTTCTTGATACCAGTCTGAGTATCTTGGTCACCATACTAAATAGTGCCATGCCTGACAGGTTCCATAAGAAAGCCAGAGTATCTTTAGACATATTTGTACTAATATGCAGCATATTTAATTGTATTGATGCATAAGAAAATATGTTTCTGTCATATTTTGAAGGATGAATTTTTAATAACTTAATTAAAACTTCACCAAAAAAAAAAAAAGGAATCATTACTCGCTACACATTCTGAATCATTCTATATCAAACATGGGTCTCTGAAATTGCCCTGTACATGTATATTAATGATACCGTCAGATGCTTAAAAGACATGCCTTGAATAATAAATACAATTTAAATTAACTCCCATTCTTAATGTTCCCAGTGAAAAGTGAAGGCAATCAAATTGTTAAGTCAGGTTCACTCACAATTATCATCATTATTACAGTATTATTATTTATTATTAATATAAAATTCAGTGTTCTGGATATATTTACTAGCAAGCTCAAGCACTCTGCTCAGGCACCAACCTTTAAATGTCACATGCACTGTAGAACAGTTCAAGGAAATGGAGGGAAAGTTCTGGGATCTGACAGCTGAGAAAAGTACATTCCTTTTTTATTTTTATTTTTTTAACAAAACCAAAGATCATTTGCTTCTCTTTTTTGGTGCCAACTAAAGTAGACGAGCTGCTACCCTAGACTGCAGCTGTCAAGTCTGACTTTGGGGCAAGCTAATGGGTAACTGTTGCTATTTCCTTCACAGCTCTGAACTGCAGGAACATCAGACCATCTGCTCCATTACTGATAAATGGATTTTTTTAACTCTTCTACCTGATGTCTTCAGGTACCAAACCTTGCCTCCTAGATCTCACTTGAAAGGGAACTCTCAATATGCCAGTAGCCTGTCAGTGCCACAGGGGGAAAAGCATCCTGGACAGAAGGCCTGGCCCATCATCTCTGATGCTCAGATAGGAGCACAGAAGAATTTAGCTAAATAGATGTAAACGTGAAGAGAAAGAGTGTGTGTAAAATCAACTAAAAATATTAGGTAGGGAAATGTCTGGAGATAATCTACATAGAGAAGTCTGTGAGAGAACGATAAATAAATAAAGAACTGAAAGTAAGCCCAGCTCCACTTTCTCTTGTGGATGTGGTATGAAAACTGTTAGGAGCAAGAGGGTTAGCAAACTCATAGGGAATTTCTAAAATGATTGTTTCATCCCTGTTTATACCCCTCTGGCCTGATCGTGGTGAAATTCTCCAGGAAAGTCATAGAGACATAAAACAAAGTTTTAAAATGTTGTTTTCTTTTTGGGGGGAAGGGGTTAACTTTTTTTTTTATTAACTGTGTTTTTTTCCCTCTTTAAGTACATTGTCCATAAACACCATTGTCCATAAGCATTGAAAGGAGGTCTGCTTCATTCACTAACTGTTTTTTGACTGATTAGTATTATGTACATAAACCTCTGCAGGACAGAGCAAGCAATTTCAAATGGCCTTTTTAAAGGGATAGGTCTCCCAATTCATAAACATGAATTATTTGCTGTAATATAGGATTTCAAGTACTTACTGCCAATCAACTAACTCATGTGCAAATGTTCAGTTGAACTCTAGGTGCTCTGTGCTGCAACCTGGGCATTTCAAGGTTTCCCCAAAGACATTAGCACCACTGTATTCAAGCCACAATAAATCCATTAATTCTGATTGTGGAAATGCCTATGGGCAACTTAGTTGTGTGTTTACTATATATTGGACAGTTTTGCAGAGGAGACCTCTCAGGTTGCTGACCTGGGATATTTTAGGCACCTCAAGGAAATATATTTCAGCAGCCCAAGGAATCTTTGTATCCTGTCTCTGGCTGATTAAGCAGGTACATTAATGACAGTCTCTCTATTACTGTGATTTACCTGCACAATTGGTTGTGTTCTCTCCCAGGTATGTTGTTTCCATTACAAAGAATTTACATTTTTTGTTTGTTAGCTTTAAACCAGCAGATCTTCCCAAACCCGCTGGGAGCCTCTGGTCATGCTCTTTTACTTCATTACCCAAATCAAAACTTCATCTATTTAGATCTGTGTATCCTGTGGGTTGTATTTTCTAGCAAAACACCTTGAATTTAAAATGCAGCCCAAATGATTATCTGAGGAAACAATATCTCTCAAAAGGGGTCTTGAGTACATGCAGGCACATTTTCTGTTTCCCTAAAAGCAACTACCAGAATTCTGTTGTTTTGTGAAACGTAAGAAAAATAGTATCAGTTTTTTTCTCCCAGAGTTCTTCCTCTTCTAGGTAACAAAAAATATTTCCTTATTACATCTTGCCCCTTTTGTAGAACATAAACAAAAGATTTGATCTTATTTTTTTTATATAATGACTACCCAGTGTACTTACTCTTGCAGTTCGTCTACTTACTTTGTGGTCCCCAGAACAATGATTTTAACTAGCCCTTCTTTTTACCTCTATCTCAGGGAAAGCAAATTTACCTAGAAGCACCCAACTCAATCAGCTCAAGCCCACATGGCTGCTTGCCACAGCTTCCAGTCACCGTCAGCACTAGCAGCTAAGGAGTTAGTGTAACCACTGCTCTCAAGCCTTCCCCGTCTCCCACTCCCATCACCACAGCTGCTGGAGATATTGTGTTGGCGCAGCCATGATTTAGCCAACTTATCTGCAGTTTCTGATTTAACCATCTGCAGGCTCCATGCAAGGCCATCATTTGGACAGGCCTGCCCTAGAAGATGCTCTCAAACTCTTCTCTAATCATTTTAATCCCATGTCTCTCTAACCACCATGTTCCTTGGAAGGACCGAAGGGCTTGGCACATTTTGAACCCAATAATGAGCAGGGTGTTTTCCTCCTGATGCTATCAAAACTTGTGTCTTTTCTTATTTGTTATTTATTTATTTATAGATTTAATTCACGTGCTTTGTTAATTGGGGTTAGTCCACCACTATAAGCCCTGAATTTCATTTCAGTTTATCTTCTACTACATGCAGTGCTTGTTTCAGTGCTAATACTGCTGATTTTGACATCATATGTCAAGTTTATTTCAATTTTTTTCCCAACTATTTATGTTTGTCTAATAAAAGATATCAGATTCACCCAAAGAACTTTGTCTGCAGCACATAAAAAATGTAAGCCAAGAGAAGGCTTGGCATTTGAAAAATGGTGCAAGAACTGCAGTGGAATCACTGCAAAATTTGTGAACAACAGCAGAAAGCACACAACATGGACAAACAGATCAACAACACATTGACATCATATATTTTTGCACACCTAGGTTCAATTTAAACCAAGTGTTGCATTTGCTTTTAGATTGGTAGTTCAAGCAACTTCTGCTGCACTGCTGTCTGTTACTCCAATGAAGAATTCCTCTGATTTCCTTTGAGTAAGCAATGTGATTGATTTAATCATACAAGGGTGTAGGTTGTAGCCGTGTTGGTCTAAGGACATAGGCAGACAAAGTTCTTTGGGTGAATCTGATATCTTTTATTAGACCAACATAAATAGTTGGGAAAAAAATTGAAATAAACTTAACCCAAAAGCTTGCTACTTTTTTTTCAACTATTTACATTGCTTTAATAAAAGATATCAGATTCACCCAAAAAACCTTGTCTGCCTTAGATCACTCAAAATTTTCAGTGTTTCAGCTTTTCATACCCTTTTATAAACAAAACAAAACACATCTTTCACATGTTTCTCTTTTACAGGACCAGTACTCTGCAGATTTCTGCTTTACTTTTTTATAGCTAGCTTCCTGCCACAGTTAACTCAAAATTATTACAACTTTGAGTGCTTTATAATCATCTGCTGTCAGAAAGAAGTCTACCTCCTGACTTGCTTTTTGATAGCACCCGTTTCTCAGACAGATGGAGAGACCCAAGGAAGCAACGAATTGCTCAGACAGAGTGAAATGATTTTTAAATCTCCAGTTGTCCTCTACGTTTCAAGAAAGTTTCAGTTCTGATGGGGCTTTTAATTGCTCCCATTTTTCCACTCTGAGTATTTTCTTAGCTCATTTCTTTCTGGGTAGTATATGCAGTTCATTAATCACTCAGAGCCAAGGAGTCTGACAGAGGTCTGCTTCATTCAGGTCTGCTTATAATTGTTGATCAACTGATTAGTGTTCCAGGATTCTTTACAGACCATAACAAACTGTTCAAGCTTGCTCATAGTATTGCTTTTTAAAGGTAATATTTCCCACAGGAACTAAGCATCCTTCCCTAATGGGTATAGAAGGGCACCTGCATCTTGCAAAGGGCCTGATTGTTTGATGCCTCACTGGAGCATTTCAGAAAAAAATGGGAAAGGCCCTCTTCATGTATGACACTGGACTCTTCTCCCTAACAGATCTGACACGCATACAACTTGTCTTCTGCACCCCTTCCTTGTCCCCATATAGAATAGTTAAGATAAAATTCTGCAGAGAACTTCCCAGAAATTTTATTGCGGGAAGGCATGATCCAACTATAGTTTATAGCTACCAATTAACTGAATGGAATATACATACATGGCTACTTGGGTCTTTTACATTGTAGCTACTTCAGTACCCTTTAACTGTAATCAGCAAAGTATCAGCAGTAAAGTATACCCTTATGGAAATGTTACAGTCATGGCCCCAAATATCATTGCTTTTCTCTGTATGACTTAGGGCTATAACATTCTCTGGTATTCTATGCCATTAAAACTAAATGAAATATGTTTAGTCTCTTTTCACACTGAATGGTCTGACTGCAAAACTAATGCAATGGGAAGTTTTTCATGTGAATTCGATCTTGTAACAACCCCTCATCAGAAAGTGGAAGAGCTCTTAATCTGTAAAATTTTAACCAACAAGAACCCTGTAAAAATACTTATTTTGCATTAAGGTTTCAGCAAACTTATTATGAAAAAGAATCATAAATTTCTGTTTTTTGCAAACAGGTTGTAAGCAGAAAAAAAGGTTTCAAATTTAAACTATGTGCATGCACACACACGCATGCACACACCTTCTCTAGTCTACAGCCAAAACTACTTGTTTTTTTGTTTTGTTTCTTACTTCTAGTCTCTTAATCAATAAACTGCAAATGACAATGTGGAAGATAGCAGGGTTAAGAGAACTATGACTTTACCAGAGTGTTTGAAGCAGAAGTACACAGGGGTCATGAGCTTAATCACAAAACACATTGACAGGGAGGGAGAATGCCCAGGTCAAAATCAAGGGCTCCAAAGTAACTTTCTCTGTATTACCAAAAGAAGTGGGAGAAAAAGCAACTGTTATTAAGTTTAAACCTAGGCCACAATGTAAACCCAATTCCAGCAACTTCATTTTCTCATTCTAGCTGCAGAAGGTATAAGAGTATTTTGGCTGAGACTGTGCTTCTGTGCATCCCATGGGATCTTGCCTATGAGGGTACAGTCATGCTTCTCTCCAGCATGTAGCATCTTCAGTGATGACTTTTTTACATCAAAACTCTCAGAGGCAAATCACTGCAGCAGTATCCAGCTGAATGATTCTGCCATAGGAAGCAACAGGAGTGAGACAGTTGAGAAACTGAGTGACCTGCACATGGTACAGTATTTAAAATGCAAATGGAACTGGACTGCAATCATGAGCCCAGAATAAATAGATAAAACTTCTACCCAGGAGGCAGAGGGT
This sequence comes from Alligator sinensis, assembly GCF_000455745.1. Taxonomy (NCBI): domain Eukaryota; kingdom Metazoa; phylum Chordata; order Crocodylia; family Alligatoridae; genus Alligator; species Alligator sinensis. Next base: position 720,988 of record NW_005842319.1, read on the forward strand.
AGACCACAGTCCCCCTCCACGCCAAAGGAGGACTTTGGGACCTCCTGCTGTGTCCAGCCAGGTGCATGGACCACGGTGGGCAAGGGCCCTAAGGCCCGC
>NW_005842319.1:724235-732747 GCF_000455745.1 Alligator sinensis
AAAGAGGCACCAGCCCCACCTCCATCATCCCAGCCAAGGCTTTGTCTACCTGGGTCTTAAACATCTCCAGGGATGGAGACTGCACCACCTGGACATAAGGAAGAATTTCTTTCCTGTCCGAGCCCCCAAGGTCTGGAACAGCCTGCCACTGGAGGTGGTTCAAGCGCCTTCATTGAACACCTTCAAGATGAAACTGGATGCTTATCTTGCTGGGATCCTATGACCCCAGCTGACTTCCTGCCCTTTGGGCGGGGGGCTGGACTCGATGATCTTCCAAGGTCCCTTCCAGCCCTGATGTCTATGAAATCTATGAAAATTGGAGTCCTCCCCCAAAATAAAAACCTTATCCCTTTGAATGGGACTAGCTATGTGATACAGATGCTTGTAACAGGTGAGTGACTGACAATTAGTTTCTCTATTGCTCCTGTTGAACTACAATCTTGCAATTTGATGACTCATACATTTTTGAGTCAGTGTAGGAAAGCAATCCCAACTGAAATTCAACCTTTCTATCACCCAAAGATCATCCATTTCAATTAAATTTCAGCCATTCTAGTCCTGTCCTTGCAACTTAAATACTAGAAGATATGAATTCTTAAAATTTGGAAGAGTAAGGGTCATCTGAGGTCATTATTTATCAGGTTTTTTAGACATAAATATTGCCAGTGGAGAGTGAATGTGCCTGAAGCACTGCCTTAATGGTCACATCTGCCCAAACGTAGGACGGTATCAACCTGCATTACAGTTTTCTTGGCTGTGGAATATAACCCTCCCACACATACACCTTGCTAAGGCACAGTCTGTTGACCTTCAAATAATGCTGCAAGGTCAATTCTTTTACAGAAGCTTTTCACTGAAGTGATGGGTTGATAGAGAATAAGGAGTTGGAGAGATGGTGTCTATTTATAATCTTCATAGGTTGGAAGCGACTAAAAACTGACGCTGGGAAAAAGTTGAATTTTTTACTGTATATTTTAAGTGGTTGAAATATATATGAATGTAAATCCCAGAACATATATTATACATGAAAATAAATGTACAGAGATACACACAATGGAAATATACTTTTTCACACAATCATAACTACCAGTTATATACTGCTTACCCCTAAGCCATATGTGAGGATGGAGTAACTGCTTTTCTTAGTTAACAAAAAATCATTTTTTTAATTCAAAGAATATTCCAATTCTACAGCACTTCATGAGCAGACCTACATTCAGTATATCTACACCACAGTCCCTGCATAGGGCAGGTCTGTACTGCCAGTCAAAAGTGTAGCTGCAGCATACATAGACATACCCAAAGTAGATTTAAGAAAGTTAAATGATACAGGCCTGAGTACTTAGGTAAGACTCTAGGATGGCTAACACAGCCCATTCTGTAGCCCATGTTGCTCCATTTAAATGGCTAGCAGTATGAGAGCCAACTACTTTAAGGCTAGTTCAGGTACCTCTACATGAGCTGTACCTCAATCATGTGCCAAAGGCTGAGTGGTACTGGTATTGTCAAGGACACAAAGGGATCTTCTGAAAGCCATTGTCAAAGAGTCATAAAGAGAGAGAAGAAAGAAGAACCTCAGTCTTTCACCTTATTGCTCACCCATATTAGAAAGTGCCTTTCCACATATATAGGACATAGGATAGGATAAGATATATTGTAGGACACGCTAGGACAGAGGCTCAATGTAAGGCAATAGTGTTACCATTTTTTATCCATTATCTAGATTTGGTTCAAGGACTATAAAATGAAAACCAGAAAAAATGTTTCCCTGCTGTAGCTCCAAGCCACGTAGGAACTGAAGATAATACAAAACAAAAGATGTTTTGTGACATGTAACAGATCACCACATTCATTTTTACTAGGTTCATAAGATAGGATATGAACTCAAGCCTTCAGAGGTGAAAATCTAATGCACTAGACACAGAGGTTTCCCCACCAGGGTGCCCTACTCTGCTATTTTTTTTTTTTGGTTTATTTTAGCTAGATCTGTAGTGGCATAGGCTTTAAGATTAATTATGCAATACCCATGTCTTAAAATAGTAGATATTAAGGGATGTTTTTTCATATAAATTAATGGAGATTAATTAAAGACATTCATAAAAGCATCCTCTACTCTGCTCTTTATTCTGCAGGTTTTGCAGGGCCTTTTCTGATGTTGTTTCCTTTAAAAAAAAAAAAAAAAAAAAACTACACTTCTCTTTCCTCCCCTTGTGGATAAGTGATTCCTAGCTTTCAGCTGTCGAAAAGCTGTTATAGCTGTACCACAAGCCTTTTTTTTTTTTCTTTCCAGGTCAGCTTTCACCTCCTGGGTGTTGCCAACACACTGGATGTGTTTGTCTCTGAACTTCTCTGCTCTTCATTCTAGTCTGTCAGGATCAATTACAAGGTTTGCTTTTACAAGGCTGGGTCTAGTGACCTGGACACTTCTCTGTATCCCTGGTGACCTGCAGAAGGAACATATGCCTGATGAGAAAATAAAAATGAGAGGAACAGCTTGAGTAATTTATGTGCAGAAAGGACAAGTAATCCACATGCACAAAAAAAAGGAGGAGAGAGAGAGAAAATATGCTAAATTACCAAAAATGCTAGAGGAGACAAAGATGCCAACACAAATCCTCTTCCTCCCACTTAACTTCTCCCTCTACTCAAATTTCCTTCTCACACTCCTACTTAAGAGAATCTTCTCCTACAGCTTCAGGAACACACATCTGAGTTTGCCCTCCTTTGCCCAGATAGTTTAAGTTGTTCTGTCTTGTTCTTGACTTTTATTTTCCTTTCCTACTGTTTCCCCAGCTCAGCTCCAGCAGCAAAAGCTTAGCTTAGAGCTTACATCATTCATGGGAAATATAAACGCTGGAGGAAAAACAAGTCCATCTGGGCTCATGTACAATCAAAGGGTCTCAGGGTTATTTTTTAGGATGTTGGACAGAAAGCATAATGAGTTTTGTGAGTCACAATGGAAACAATCATTTAAAGTCATTTGAGGAGGAGGTTTTTCAAAGAAAATGTAATTCCTTTTAAAATAAAATACAATTAACGAACATAATTATTTTTGTTGTATTGTATTATAATTATTGGGTTATTCTACACTTTGCCCTCTTCACAAAAGATCCCACAGCACTTTACCAGTGTTAATTAAATTTCACAAAAGTTCATGAATTATGTGTGGTTATTCCCAATTTATAACATAACTTGATCTTTTAAAGGATGTAAGAAAGGCCCAAAGTTTCCTTCTCATAGAAAAAAAAAGAAACCTTAACCTTTCTTCTTCTGCACCAAGTAGACATACCAATCAAACACCCTGCTGCTGATTTAACAAAGTGATCCACCCAGGATCTTCACGTGTGTTCAGAATTCTACTGAAATCAATGTAGGCTCAGTAAAAGGGCAAGTATCACGCTGCAAATTTGGGGACTAGTCTTCAATGGATGCCTTGTAAACTGTATGTGATGATCAAGGAATCACCTTGACGAGGATCAAACTGCTTGAACACCTGTATACTCTCTCTTAGCAGAATTAAAAGAGCACATTTCTCACTGGAAATATAGGCTTAACCTAAATAATTGTTCATAGGTGCAGTCCTTTCTACCTATTGCACAAATGCCTGTTTTATTCCTACCTCTAATCAGAATTTTCAGGATTGTGCAAAAATAATGTGTCCAGTCTCAGAAATCATGAGATTGACTTAAAATGAAATGGAAAGCTTGGGGCTCTCTTTTCTTACTTTCTGGCATCTGAGCCTTTGGCATATACCCAGGTCATGTTTTCTTGCTTTTCTCTGCACCATGAGGACCAGAAACTTTGGTTTTGTTTTAAAGTGAAGCTTAGTTTCTCATGTAATTACCAGAGACCAAGAACTGGAGATTTAAAAAACACACAGATATCAAGAGGCACTATCAAAATCACAAGAATTGACAACATGATCATTTTTGAAGGATAAAACGACAAGGCTAAAATTAAATTCATTTGTTTCCATAAAGGATCATCTATGAAAGTATTCAACTGTTTGTTTTACATTATATTTGAGAGTCATTCCATTTTAAATTTGAAAAAAAAAAAGTTCATCCTTGAGCAAATCAGAAGTAAAAGTTTCTACACATCAGCAAATCTAACACATCAAATGCTTATGGCTTTACTTTATTTTTTTTAATTGTTTCAGTGAAATACCCAATGCCTTAAAGACGACTCCAGTTTTCTTTGCTTCTTATTTACTCACTTATTTACCCTTCTAACCATATATTTTTTTTCTGTGAATCCAGTTGATGAAGTGGCATGTGACTTTGTTAGACACAAACCTAGCATTCTGTCTCTAAAAAATATCCATATGCAGGTCCCTGGAGCCAAACCAAAAGTCTCCAGGGCATTCAGAAAGCATGAGAATGCACAAGTTTTGAAGGAGGTGCTCTGTTGGCAAGCTTCCAAATTTATTTGCATATTAGGACCTCTTTTGTGAAAATCTCTCCAGGAATAAGGCAGTTAGACACCTGCCAGTTGCCCGCAGTGGCACCATCCCACTGTGATGTTAATGAGATGAACGAGAGCACTGCAGAGAGCTGCAATAATTACAGGGTGCAAAGCTTGTCTTTTCCTGGACCTCCTTTCTGGGCTGCCTGTTCTTTAAAGCAGGGTCTTTTGTAATACTAATTACAAATGTTAATTAAACATTTCTTTGGAATTTTGCCCTCCATTAATAGGTCATATAAACAGAATATGAGCAACAGGCTCAGGTCATTATCAACCATATGAGAAAAATACAAGCTATTTGCTCTCCTCCTGCGATCCCTCCAAAGATATAACTTCTGTTCCTACTTTTATTTATTAAACTGATAATCCAACCAATAAAATGTAGGAGTTTTTATAGGAGGATAAATTAATAATAGTTTCAATATTAATAACATTAGGCAGCTAGATACTTCTAGCCCTGCTAAGTGGAGCCTTACTATTAAAGTAATACTATTTACTTTACTGAAATGATTTGGAGAAGGCCAGATCCTGTTCTCCTTAGCCATGCTGAGTAGTCCCATAATGAGAACTTGGAGGAAAAAAAATTAATATTACATTTACCAAAAAATGGAGTTGCAAAAGCACCAAAACAATGTATGAACTTTCATTGAAAAGAACCCTCTTTCACACAGTAAGTGACCTAATTTTTTTTACAGTTGTTTAGACAGGATTAAAGAACCCCAAAATGAAATAAAACTTTTTTTATATAGCAAACAAAAAAAAAATCGGGTTGACTGTAAATTAAACACTGTTTAACTAACACTTGTTTCATCAAAACCTCAACACATTTTTGTTTCAGTTCAACTGAATTTTTTTGGGGAGGGGGGGTGGGGGGGTTGGTTTGGCCCCTACAGCAAGAATACCATTATTTTCCCAACTCTACTTGTTACATATCTGGTGTCTTTGATTTCATACTACTCTACCGTGCAAGAAATACTGATAGAAATATCCCCAAAATTGGATGCTACTTAATAAGAGAAATGGCAGTCGAATTATGTATTATTAGTAGCAAGCATAATTGTACAGCCTGAGCTCTATTTTACTTGCTACTTACCCTGAGCCATTCATTTTATTAAGTTTTATCTTCCTAAAAGTCAACAAGTACTACTGGTCCTTAGGGAGAGGCATACATAAAGGGGTCATGATAATTTATGTAGCTCAGATCAACTCAAGAAACTTAATTTTAGGATGAAACTTTTAATCAGAAGATGAAAAGGGTTTGGTTAAATAATCTCTACCCCAATTTTTCTTTCTACTTTGCTTCAAGAAAAAAACAAAAAAAATCCCTTAGGGTAAGGGGAAAGACAACATAGTCACCAGAGGCTCTGGCCATCTCTGAAACCCTTCAATTAGCCCCACATGCCTATGCTGCTCTCCACAACCTTCAATAGACACTAAAACTGCAGGAAAAAGAAAACAATACTTTGAACCCACTGTAGATCTCATCATATGTTAAAGCTTCTGTATGCTTTATTGTCTATGAGAAAGAGTTGCTTCCCCAAGTACCTGCCAAATCATATGGCCATACAGCTCTCCTGCATTTTCAAGACTGCCCAAAGCTTCTACCACCTCATTGGAGTTTTATCCAAATCTATACTTATTCTCCACATCCCTTGTGGTTCACTTCATCCTAATTATTATATGCCCAGATTAAATCTCATTTGACCCATATTTATTTTCACACAGAGGTTCATAGATTTCATAGACATCAGGGCTGGAAGGGACCTCGGAAGATCATCGAGTCCAGCCCCCTGCCCAAAGGGCAGGAAGTCAGCTGAGGTCATAGGATCCCAGCAAGATGAGCATCCAGTTTCATCTTGAAGGTGTTCAATGAAGGCGCTTGAACCACCTCCGGTGGCAGGCTGTTCCAGACCTTGGGGGCTCGGACAGTAAAGAAATTCTTCCTTATGTCCCGCCTGAAACAATCTTGAAGTAGTTTGTGACCATTTGACCTCGTCATCCCTTGGGCTGCTCTGGTGAACAAACGTTCCCCCAGATACTGGTGGTCACCCCTGATAAACTTGTAGGTGGCCATCAGATCACCCCTGAGCCTGCGCTTTTTCAGGCTAAAGAGCCCCAGGGCTCTCAGCCTGTCATCGTAGGGTCTGCTTCCCTGACCTCTGATCAGGCGCGTGGCTCTTCTCTGGACTCTCTCAAGCTTCTCCACATCCTTTTTGAATTGTGGAGCCCAAAACTGGACACAGTACTCCAGCTGCGGCCTCACTAAGGCCGAGTACAGGGGGAGAATGACGTCCCGGGATTTGCTTGAGAAGCATCTATGGATGCAAGCCAGCGTTTTGGTCGCTTTACTAGCCGCCGCATCACATTGCAGGCTCATGTTCATAACCACTTGCTGAGCCTGTCCAGGTCAGCCTGGATAACCTGCCTGTCTTCTGGTGTGGATGCTTTGCCCCAAAGTTTGGTGTCATCGGCGAACTTGGCCAGTCCGCTTCTGACTCCAGTGTCCACATCATTAATGAAGATGTTGAACAGTATGGGTCCAAGGACAGAGCCTTGGGGGACTCCACTGGTCACAGGACACCACGATGAGTGACTTCCATCGATTACTACCCTCTGGGTCCGACCCCAGAGCCAATTTTCCAGCCAGTGGATCATGGAGGACCCAAGGCGACAATTGGCCAGTTTCTCCAAGAGGCGATCATGGGACACCAGATCGAAGGCTTTTTTGAAGTCAAGATATATGACATCAATCTCGTCTCCCTTGTCCAGGTGATAGGTCACCTGATCGTAGAAGGAAATGAGATTGGTCAAGCAAGACCTACCCTCAACAAACCCGTGCTGGCTATCCCTTAAGATGTTGGCATTGGCCAGTCCATTAAGGATGGCCTCTTTAATAAACTTTTCTAAGATCTTCCCCGGGATAGAAGTCAGGCTGATGGGCCTATAAGTCAGGCTGATGGGTTGTCACAGCTTTCAGGATCAGTCGGTAATTTTGTTATAAATGTGAATCTTAATCAGCAGATTCATAAATTCGCTGATTTAATAGCCAGTAGAGATCCTTTTGATCATCTGGACTGACCTCCTATTTAACACAGGACATAAGATTTAATGCAAGAATTACTTCAATGGGCCATGTGTTCTGGTTCAATTAGATTACATTTTTTAGAAAGACATCAAATCTTCCTTTAAAGTTTTCATTTGATGAAAATTCACTACATACCTGAATAAGTGATTACTTACACAAGTTGTGAGACTCTGTATCTTCTTCATTTGGAATTTATCTAGCTTCATTTTCTGAGCAGAGATTAAAGGTGCCTATTTTTTCCCCAAAACAGGTACTTTCAGGTCATGGTCAAGTCACTTATTGACCTTGTCTTTGATAAGCTAAATACACTAATCATAAGTCTCACATTATAGAAGTCTAGATTTCATGAGCAAGGATAGAAACACTGCTGTCCTCAACATTCCCTAACTCTTAAGTTTCTGTATAATAGAAAAATATACATTTTCCAAGTATACTTGGAAGTTCCAAATATCCAATTGGAAGATAAATATAAATCCAGTTTCAAGAATGTTGGAAGATGTATTTATATATAAATGCTCATGCTTCAGGGAGTAAGTCAACCTCTAACTATCAAGGGCTAGGAAGAAATTTTATTGTAATACCAACAGCTACACATTCCTCTGAAGTCCATGGTACCAACCACCAGACAAGAGGTAACATGAGTCTAGTTCAGTATGGCATTTCCTATGTTGTTTTACAAATTATTTCATTTTTTATTAAATCCTATATATTTTTAAGTTCATGCTATACAAACCATATTGATTTATTACCTATTAAAACCCATCAGTCATTACAATAAGGGCAATGGTCTTCGTGCGTGGGGGGAAACAGTGGACATAATATACCTTAATGTTAACAAAGCTTTTGACATGGTCTCCCATGACATTCTCTTAAATAAGCTAAGGAAATACAGTCTAGGTGGAACTACTACAAGATGGGTACATAAATGTTTTGATAAATTGGGCTGGAGTAGGCATCATTCGT
>NW_005842319.1:732757-733664 GCF_000455745.1 Alligator sinensis
AAAAGAGTGGGATGATCAGGTACCTGTCAAAATATACATGACTTAGAGGATGGAACTCAGTGCATACTCAGGAAATTTGCAGACGATATTAAGGTGGGTAGGGAATCAGAGACTTTGGAAGAATGGATTAAGAGTCAAAATACAATCCTTTAGATTTTATTGGCTAAACTAAGAAAAAAATCTTTAAAAATATAAAATGAAATTAAAAAAGGATAAATGCAAATGAAGCAATCAAATGCAGTAAAACAAACTGGGGAATGACAAGCTAGGCTGCATTACTGCAGAAAAAGGACATGGGGGTGATATTCAGCTTGTGGTCCACTATGACTCAGTGTTGCTTGAAAAACACCTAATTACATTTTGGGATATATTAACAGTAGTGTTTCATGCAAATCAGGGGAAGTGTTTCTTCCATTCTCTTCAGAACTGGTGAGTCCAGTTTTGGGCACCACACTTCAAGAAAGACATGGGCAAATTGGAAAGAGTCCAGAGGAAAGCAAAAAAAAAATTATACCTTACATTCTGTCACCATGATATACAGGATACTGGGTTAGATGGACCTGCAATCTGACCCAATATGCCTTATGTTTTGTTAGAGGTCTAGACAACATGACAGGTAGAAAGGTTGGAACAACTGGAGAAGAGATAACAGTCTTCAACAATGGAAAGAGTTCTCATAAAGAGAATGGCTATTATGACTGTATCCACAAGAGACAGAACAAGAAATAATGGGCTTAAACCAGAACAAGGGAAACTTGGTTTGGACAGTAGGAAGAATTTTCTAACTTCGAGGGTGGCAAACTGGATCAGATTACTAAAAGAGGTTGTAGAATCTCAACCAAAAAGAGTTTTTAAATGCAGGTCAGACAATCACTTGGCTGTGATAATTTAGACATGATCATTCCTG
>NW_005842319.1:733674-768302 GCF_000455745.1 Alligator sinensis
AGATGAGATGACCTCCTGATTCAGTGATTCTAAAGAGACAACACAGTGGGGAACTGTGCAGTTTCCTGAGAGAAGCACTGGATCAACACATCTTTTAGCTTGTATCAGTGTTACCCCTCCTGAACTGACCATCTGTGGCTATGGAATAGCAAAATCAAAGCTTTAGCAGACTGCGCACCACCAGAACGACTCATATTCTACAGACAAACAATCTGGTTTGCAAATCTGGCCTAATAAACTGTTACAGTAATACCAACCTATAGTTCCATCAACATTTCTCCAATAAGCCTCAAGTTTTAAGTGAACTAAATTATCAGGAACAATCAGCATGGATTCACCAAGGGCAAGTCATGCCTAACCAACCTGATTGCCCTTTATGATGAGATAACTGGCTCTGTGGATGTGGAGAAACCAGTGGATGCGGTATACCTTGACTTTATCAAGGCTTTTGATACAGTCTCCCACACCATTCTCACAGGTCAGCTAAGGAAGTACGGGCTGGATGAATGGACTGTAAGGTGGATAGAAAGCTGGCTGGATCATCAGGCTCAATGGGTAGTGGTCTAGGTGGAAGACAGCATCAAGTGCAGTGCCCCAAGGGTTGGTCCTAGGGCTGGTTTTGCTCTGTATCTTCATTAATGATGTAGAAGGTAGAGTGCATTACATCCTAAGCAAGTCTGCAAAAGAGGGCCTTGCGGTGACAGCGGACAATAAACTGAATGTGAATCAACAGTGTGCCATTGTTGCCAAGAAGGCATCAACTGGGCTGCATTAGTAGGTGTGTTGCCAGTAGATTGAGGGAAGTAATTATTCCTCTCTATTCTGCACTGGTGAGGCCACAGATGGAGTAGACACTACAGAAATGATGTGGACAAGTTAGAGAGAGTCCAGCAGAAGACAAAAAAAATTGTTGTGGGAGACTCCCTCCTGAGGGGGACTGAAGGAGCAATCTGCTACCCCAACCCCTTAGCCCGGGAGGTCTGATACTTCCCAGGGAACCGCATCCCAGACATAGCAGAGAGGATCCCAAAGCTTATCCGTCCCTCCACCCACTACCCTATGCTCCTTATCCATGTGGGCATGAATGACACGGCTCAGAGCAATACCATGTCATGAGTAGCTACAGGACCCTGGGAGCGGGCCTCAGGGGGTTAAGGGGCAGGTGTTTTTGTCCTCAATCCTCCCAGTTATGGGTCATGGGCTGAGGAGGAAGAGACAGATTGAGGTAGTCAACCGAAGACTATGGCACTGGTGTCATCATGAAGGCTTCAGCTTCCATGATCACAGTCCACTCTTTGGTGAGAGAAGCAGTGATCTGCTGGGAAGAGACAACCTCCACCTCACTTCACTGGGGAGGAAGATCTTTTCAGCCAGAATGGCTGACCTACTTGACTGGGTTTTAAACTAAGCCCGCTGGGGGATGGGTGGACTACCACCAAAGCAAGCCTACTAGGCTATCACTACAAAACCAGCACATTAGGGCACCCAAGGGAAACCAATCCTACCCCAGCCCTGGAATAGTGTCCTTCTGGGAGTATAAGGAAGCCTAGGGCTTACAGTGGTATACTTACCTGTCTGTACACCAATGCCAGGAGCTTGGGGAACAAACAGGAGGAACTGGTCCTCCTGCTAAACAAGAATGACTATGATCTTATAGGGATAATGGAGACCTGGTGGAACTATACCTATGACTGGGCCACAGGTATAGACAGCTATATGCTATACAGGAGAGATTGTGTGGAAAAAAAGGGTGGAGGTATAGCTCTCTATGTCAAGGAAAGATACACTTCCCTGCAAACTGAAATTGGCACCCATGGAGCATGACTGGAGACCCTCTGGGTTAAAATACATGGGGAATGTGGCACAGAGGACACCATGGTAGGAGTCTACTACAGACCTCCTAATCAGGAACAGGAGCTTGACCAGTAATTCACCAGGGAACTGACTAAGGCTGCATGCTCTCAGTGCATGGTTGTCATGGGAGACCTGGTGGCTGCCTAAAAGTATATAAGGGGTGTACATCAGGATCTGGGTGAACATTTGTTCAGCACCCCAAACAATAACAAACTCCTCCAAGACCATTTTAGGCTGGATATAAGGAAAAACATCTTTACCATCCAAGCCCCGAAGGCCTGGAATAGAGAGGTGGTGCAAGCCCCTACTCTGGACTCTTTCAAGAAACCTTTGGATGTTTATCTTTCTGGGATCCTTTGACCCTAGCTGACTTCCTGCCCCTCGGGTAGGGGTCTGGATGCGATGATCTTATGAGGTCCCTTCCATCCCTAATGTCTATGCATCTATGAATGTATGAAAATGTTTAGGGGACTGGGGCACATCACTTATAAGGGGAGGCTGAGAGAACTGGGTTTATGTAGTCTGGAGAAGACAAAACTGAGGCAGGATTTGATAGCAGCCTTTAACTATATGACAGATGGTTACAAAGAGGATGGAGCTATACCATTCTCAGTGGTGGTGGATGATAAAACAAGGGGCAATGTTCTCAAGTTGCAGCAAGGGAAGTTTAGGTTAGATCTTAGCAAAAATTTTCTCACTAGGAGGATGGTGAAGCACTGGAACAGGTTACCTAAAGATGTGGTAGAATCTCTATTCTTGGAGATTTTTAAGGCCTGGCTTGGCAAAGCTCTTGCTATAATGATATACTTTGACATGGTCCTATTTTGAGCAGGGGGTTGGGCTAGATGACTTCCTGAGGTCCCTTCCAACCTAAGTTTTCTATATTTCTATGATCCTATTACTCTGGAGTAAAGCTTCAAATATAATGCTTTGGAGCAGGTGCACAGTGCCTATTCAAGGGGTGTCAAACTCATTTGGCTCTATGGACCAGATGAGGAGCATGGAGCTGGTCTGAGAACTTTATCAGGCACACAGACTAGCCCTGTCCATTGGAGCTAGCACACAAGGTCAATCTGGCACACACACTTCATGAAGTGAGTGCCCTGGACAACCATGAGGTCCCTATGCTCGACCAGTACCATATGCTAGCTGTGGTGCATGGGGATGGTCTGTGGACCTATCCAGATTGGTCCTGGAGCCATCGTACAGAGCCAATCTAGCAGGTAGCTATATCCAGTGCATGCCTCACCTCAGATCAGCTCTCTGTGCTGTATGCAGCACATACACAGTCCAATTCTGCATGCCACTAGGGCTAAGTACAGACAGTCAAAAAACCCAAGGCTGAATTGATTCAATCTTTGCAGGTTAGTCTAAGTGGCATAGATTGAACCAATAAGTAAGTGAACAGACATTCACTTGTGATTGTGGAAATGCTGTCACATGCCTGCCATGGCCTAGACTAGAAGCTGGAGGGGGGTGCTAGAGCACACCTCCCTGCTCAGCTGGATCAGACAGCTTGGGCCAAGGCTACCCCACTGATCCTGCAAGGGGAGGAGTTGCAGGGAAGGTGTAAAGCATCCTGGTATGTTCGGGGACTGAAAGTTAACTTGAATCTGGAGGGGATCTGAAACAGAAGTTAAAGAAACTGATTTAAGCTAAATCAGGTAAGTCTAATACTACATCCACCCAGGTTTATCTTAAACCAGTTTTGGCTATTGTGAAAGTAGTTTATGTAAACTGAACTTCTGTTGTGTTACAGATTTTAACCAGTTTCTGATCACTCATACTGATTTATGTGTATTTTTGTCCCTAGCCATGCAACGGACATTGGCCCAGTCCAAGGCTCATGCTGCACACAGCACCCGGGACCAGTGCATGGTGTGCTCTGCATGCCATGCCCATACCAGATCAGCCTTGCATTCTGGCTCTGGTACACAGGGACAGTCTATAGGCCCAATCTGGACCAGCCAGGAGCCAACACATAAGGATGGTCCAGGGCAGGCACCTCATATAGCATGTTCCCTAGATTAGTCCCTCTGACGCATGCAGCACACACAGCACTGGGTCCAACTCTGTGTGCTGCATGGGGCAGAGGGGGCTGGGGCCAGCATGTGCTTCATACATTACATGGGGTTAGTCCAAGGTCCACAGACTGGATCTGGCCTGTAAGCCCTATCTTTGATACCCCTCATCTAATCTAAAAGGACTTCTAAAGGTATCTGAGATAAAACACACTTTTTGTGCTCACTTTTTATGATCCTCTAATTCCAGTATGGTTTTAAAAAAAAAGTTTATTCAATCTATAATGTGTATGTTTGCCTTTGGGTATATAAACCTGAAGAGGCAGAAATGTATAGGTTTAAGAGTTAAACACTGCACATGTGTACTCAGTGCTTTTTCATAGACCTTTTTTAGAGTGTACACACATTGTGAATGCACGGTTTATTTTGCCAATGGTCTGTGGATAACACTCCCTATATGCCTATTGGCATGATAAACTACAATGACTTTATAATAAAGTTAAAAGCATAACATAAATGCAGAAAAGCAAAAAAAAATTGAAAGTAGGATTTACATTCTACCCTTCATCCATCCCTTAGTTGTTTTCATATGGCTTAGAAAAATAGAAATGTTATCTTATGAATATAAACATTTTGAAAATCCTGTGAATTCTGAGACTTCTCCAGGTCTCATTAAAAATGACCCATTTTTCATCATTTTGTAATATTTTTCAAATTTTAAAAGTCTATTAAAAATGATAATTGTGAAGGGAGGGAATTCTGTCCTTTATCTTTTTGATACTTGTTCTAGCTCCCATTGAACCAAAGGTGAAATTATTTGATAAATGTCAAAGAAATTCTAGGTTAGCTGCTTACTTTATTAAAAGAAAACATATTATTAAAAGTAAAATGTCAGCTCATGTACCACCATTTAATCCTGCATTGGGTTACATGTGATGTGACACTCATGTTTCAGCTTTTGGCAGCTGCTGGAAACTGACACATCTTAAAGATATGCCTCAGATATGGAGAAATAGGTTTTTTTAGTTTGGGGGTGTGTTTGGCAGGCTTCATTTTTTCATGGGGGGAGAGGGGAAGGCTGTTTTGTTTTGTTTTCTGCATAGGCAATTGCTTCTAGCTTTAGACTATTACTGTGTAAGGGGAAGGATTACATACTGATTGCCACCCTAGGGCAAAGAATAAGGTGAGTGGGATTCACTATCAATTTTGTTTGACATCTGGAGTGAGACAGGCTAACATTTTTCAACCTAGTCTCTGTTGCCTTGTGTTCTATGTGCTTGACCAAAGATACCTTGCTCAGAGGTATTGAGCAAAATTCTAGATGAATTCAAGCGCTCACATGGGGTACTCCACCCACCCCACCATCTCAGCATTCACAAGCCTCGCCTGGTACCTCAAGGTATGTAGAAAAAAACATATAAAGCTGTGTCTATGGCCAAATTACTGATTCTCTGAATCAGAATCAAATCTTCAGATTCAGATCCGGCTGAATCGAATTGGGACGGTGATCCAAATAAGCAAATTGAAGCACTGTCCCCCGAATCGGGCCGAATCTGAATCCGAATTGAATACTGCCCACTTCATACACTCCTAAAAAGCAGGGGGGTGAAATGAAAATGTTAACTGGATCTGAAGCCACAGTCTATAGAGAAAAGTTTCCAAATCATTGAAAGGGAATTCAACCACAAGGTTCCTGCAAGCTAAATTCTCATACAATGCTTTAAAAATTTACCTCGGAAGACTTAGAAAATGGTTGGGTGGATAAAAGCAAATCTAAAGATGATGACTGGATGGAGATTTAGCCCACCACCTCCTGTGAGGAAAATTTCTGAATCACCATATAAAGTGCAAGCTGTGTAGCTACTATGCACCAACTGGTAGGACTGAAAAGAAACAGATTTAATTCAATCCATAGTAGTAAAAGGTATTTAGAAATACCAGTGCTAGGCTGAATATTTTTGACAAACTGTTTGCTTTTCCATTGGAAAAAACAGTTTCCTCAAAATTATGACTGACTGGTGACTACAAAACTACAAAAACGTTTTGAAGAAATGTTTTAAGTTATTTATTAAACTGAAAAAAAAAATCTAGTTTTCCAGTTTCAAAATTACTTTTTGTTAATATACAGGATACATGGAACCCAATATTCCAGAATCCATTGCACCCCAAAGAAGCACAGCGCATCCAGAATATCTTAGGTCCACTGCTATACATATTAGCAGTGGCAGTGAGGGCAGGTCCCATCCACAGCTCACCAGGCAGTCAGCCATTCAAGTTAACATAGTAAGAAGGACTGCCTCGGATCTATGTACTTCCTGCTACTTTTCTGAAGCAGGTAGCAAGGTCCACAATTATGGCTGCCTCCTTATAAAGAACCCAAGAAAGGAGAACCTGTTTGTGCCTTGCCCCCTTCTGCAAATTTACACAGAAGTTGGACATAATATGTGCCATAATGAGGATGTTGGAGGCCTTTGTAACTTAAGCAGAACAAATTGGGAAGTATAATAGGCTGCTATGTGGAAAAGGTCAGTACTGGAGATAGAAAAGCAATAAGCTGAATCTTTGCAGTAGAAAAAATAAGGTGGAAAAGCTTTACAAACTACTAAAAATTACAATGCTCTGTTCTCAGGGAAGGTAAACTTCACTGAGGTCAGATGCAAGATGCAAGGATTTCTTTGGGTGATACCTTTTATTTGACCAACTGCATAGTTGAGGGGATATTCAACAAGCTTTCAAATGCAAGTCATTCTTCAGATCTGAATAGAAAAGCCAGTGCAGTGATAGTTAAAAACGTGTGGAAGAGTTCAGAAAGAGGGTATAGCAGATAAACAATTAGCAGAAGAAAGAAAGCTGAGTACTGGGATCAAGGTATATCTAAAGGGAGGAGGGTCATTATCATTTTTACTTTGTGGAAAGAATTCAGGAATCAGCTGGTCCAATAAAAAGTATCAACCTTTTATTGGACCTCAAGAAATCTATGCCCCTCACAATTCTTGGACCATCACAGCTACAACATCACTGGTAAATATGTGACATCAGAAAAAGTAGGTTCAATACAAAACAATAAAGGTGGATGTATCTCAATTTGAAATGGATGCTATCAAGAATGGAAATCCTGATGATTTATAGTGAATCTGTTCTACAGCTATGTCTGGCTCTTTCTAACAAAACAGCAATATATTTAATATAGTAATTGTATAAGCAATACTGACACACTGCCAATATGCTTCAATCCTGACCCACTAGATTGCCTCTAAAACTGAAAGAATCCAAGTGACCATCTAATTCAATCTTAGACTTTCTTCTGAGAGTATGAGTAGGAGGATGCCAAATCATGTGGTGGACTGTACATATGTGATGTGGGCCCTTGAACAGGATTGAGTTCATCTGTCTCTATACACATCTATACGTTCATTTCTCTTCAACATTTCTATTTGTCAGAAATACTCTCTTTCTTTAACTACATCAGCAATACTATACTTTAAACATCTTTACCATTGCAAAGTCCCTTCAACCCCAACCTTAAATATAATGACCCATTATTCAACCTTTTTTCAACAGATACAATGAAAGTTTTAAAAAGTACATTATGGAGGTATTTCAGCCTTGTGTTCCTTGAAATTATCCTATCTCATCCCACTAATTTCTCTTTAAATGTATTATGAGCCAGATCTTCAGCTGGTTTATGTTGAGTAATTCCACTCCAGTCAATGGAATTACATCAATTTATACCAATTGAGGTCCTGCTTAGAAATGCATGCCTCTGTCCACAGTCCAATGATTTTATTCACAGTTATTTTCCACTCCCTTGTACTATCATTGTATCTGCTGAAATATTAATATAAAATAGCTTAATAATATAGATTATTTTGTTGATTTTACAAATATATATGATTGCAAAAGGTGGAGGAAAATATTTTCTTTTGAAATCCACTTCCATTCAAAGGAAAAAGAAAACCCATACATATCACAAAATGTGTACAACACTACTAGTTACAGAAAAAAACAATAGATGACTATATAAAGAGACGGTGGCAACTGAAAGGAAATAGCTGATAGAGAAAATGGATTTTGAGAAAATCACAGGCTAAGAGAAATGAGGGTACTTAGAAGCTTTGATATATGTAGCATTACTTCAGTGCTCCAAACATATTTACCAAGGCTTTAAAGATGCCAGGACATTGCTCACATTTATTTCATCTCAGAACATCCATAACTCCAAAGACCATAACCCCCCACAGATTTCTGATTTTCTACAGGGCCCCAACCTATCAAAAAGAAAAGAGTTTGTCTCCCTGCCACTAGCCCTAAGCAACTCCAGGAGGATAATCAGTAGACAAAATATGTGTTTATAGTATAGCCTTCGAGGGAGTCATAACTTGAGCCTCCACACAGTTCATGGAGGGGGGCAATCTGGCAACATTTGGCTTCACAGAACTTGAATACATACATCTCAATTAGAGACTGCCAGTGCTGACTCACAGAGCCTCTTCCCTTGGCATCTGCAGAGCTAGGCGCTTAAAACAAATAGAATAGTTTATAGGTAGCTACAAATCAGTTATGCTAAAGGCTGTTATACTAATCATTCATAATCCAAACCAATATACAGTAGTGTAGTGTTTTCAGCAGACAGAGCTTTGATATTTTCTATTAAAACAATGTCTGAGGAAAACAAGAAAAGCCTGAGAAAAGGACAATTCAGGGTATCCGCTGTCACAACATATTTATCACACTACTCTAGATTGTAACTACTGATTGGAAAATATACCGCCTATTCTGTGGCCTATGTGAAAGGAGTTTAATGCCTGTTTTTCCTGTGTACAAATTCTACATCAGTGTGAGGTTTTTCTTTTATTTCACCCTGGACCATATTGTGTTCAAGGGTGAGAATACACAAAGCCCCCTCCATTTGTGTCCTTCACTGAAGAGCCAGACTTAATTGCAGTTTTTGTAGAATTGCAGTTCTTGTAGATATCTATGCAAGAATTGGAATTACTAGCCACCTTGAAAGAGAAAAGGTCAAGTCATAGCCTTTTCCCTCCATTCTGACTGAACCTGTTTAAGAGGTGCCCAACAACTATACTCCCATAAAGCTCCAATAGGCATGAGGTCTCCTTGAAATCCCTTGGAGTTCCCACAGGGTGCAAGAAGCTCTGTACCATAGCAAAAAAGGGCCATGGTTAGAAAGCAAAAACAAAGCTTCACATTAGTGGTCTTATTACCAATACAGAAGCCAAAGCCTCAACTGACATTAATTCATACTGGTGTTCCCTGCCCCCACAAAGAGGATAAGAGCTATGAAGTATTATTCCAGCTCCCATAGAAATAATCCAGATATCCAAACCAGGATTTAGGTACACGGTTTGACACTGCAAGGAAGTTTGCCCAGCTACTGCCATTATTAAATGTCCTCTGCAAATAAAGAGAGGATTTCATTCCCCTGGGCTACTGATCCAGTTCTTTTCAACATCACAAAACACTGTCTAATATACACACACAAATATGTGCGTGTGCCCACCCCCCCCACATATGTAGAGTTACAGGACTTCATTCAGGCCCTCAATGGCAAACATTCTAATATTCATTCAAAAGTTGTTTCAAACAATGATACAACAACATGCACAGGCACACATACACTCACTTGCACACATGCACATTTCACCTTGGAAAAATGGGCAGAAATGTGGTGTTGATGTTCTTTTATATTTTAACCAGTTATTCTACAGCACACATCAGAAAGAGCTGTAATTCTAAATGGTGTGGGAAAGGAGGTCGAGACAAATCTTTGTGCTGCTGGTCCCATGGCATGCAGACAAAAGGAGAAGCTGTTCTCAATCTCTCTCTCTCTCTCTCTCTCTCTCACTCTCTTGCTTTCTCTGAACAGCTTGACTGGCAGACTAGAGGATAATCCTGTTCACAGTTAATGTGCAGTAACAGGATTGAGAAAAACTGACTTAAGAAGCTTTCATCTGGGTCAGGACACATCGATGTCATATTTAAAGATATGCTCTCTGTTCTCCTCTGCAAAGATAAATGTCTCAACATCAGGCTTAAAAAAAAAATAAAACCAAAAAAACCTCAGCGACATGGCTACTTAGCTATTACACTGTGTGAAACAGCTTTCATGCAGAGATGATGTTTGCTTTCTTCATAGGTTATGGAGTGCAGCAAGCTAGTCAATGAACATGCTTACCTTCCCATATTAGACTGACTATGCAAAAAAGATTATTTTCAGAGATGCTTTACATCCAAAACTCTGGCGAAAATCAGGATGAGATGAGGGTGTTCAGAACATTTGAAAATGAGGCTACAAGTTTCTAATTCCCAATTTAGCCCATTGTCATTACCATCTGCTGAGAAGTACTGATACATCTTTGTGACAAGTTAACCTGTGTCACATCAAAGACGCATGGCATAGGAATGAGTTTTACCGGCAGCTGCCAACATTTTCTTTTCTTCTTATTATTATTTATACCTCTTTAGCACTTGCAGGGGTATTTTTCCCCAATAACAACACAGTGGTTCTTTCTGATAATGATATCAAGGGAATCTAGGAAGTTAAAATCTTTCAGTCCTCAGTTTCCTATATGATGTTGGAACTGAGGAAATTTTTTATTACATTTTTTACAGTTCCAAATATCATTAACAATTTAAAAAATTGTACAAACATGCTGGCTGTTAAAAAGCAGATAACTTTATGAGGCTAGCTTATGAATGGCCTCAGCAAGCTTTTAAGAAGCCTTAATATCAATCTTGTGTAGCTTGCATTATAATACATCCGTATTAAGCATTTGCTTTGACTTTGATCCCAGATTCTTAGTACCAAATTCAGCCTTCTATAAGGATGTGCGTCTCAGCTGGCTTTAATTGTGCCGAACCTGCTTACATCAAGGATTGGATTTGGCTCTTTCACAATATTCTGCAAGGTATTAAATTGCCATATTCAAACAGGGATCTAAAGGTTATAAAATTGGATGCAAATTTGAGGGCCAGTTATTGTATAGGAAAACATCAATGTTGTTAACTGCTGTTATCAATGCTGTTAGGTGCTAGATAATGTAGCCCTAATCCTTCACCTTGTGAAATCAATGGGAGCTTTTCCACTAACTTCAGTGGAATTTAGATCAACCTACAAGGAATGTGTGAATTATCACCAGATAGCTCACCAGGATGACTGACATACTCTACAGATTAGCCCTGTGGGGCTCCACTTACATGGTTTAAAAAATAAGCTACTTGGATGGAGAGGGAGGGAGGTTTCAACACAAAAAAATGGCATTTTTCAGCAACAAGTCCTGCAAGAAATACTAATTCTACAAACATAAATGTAAACCATCTACTGGCTTCACTGGAGCCAGGACCTCACCCCTTATTTTTTTATGCTATCACAGTATTAAAAACAATTATTTACATATTTACTTATCCTCTTAAGCACAAGGGGCTATATTCTGTCCCCATCATCACATTTTACAGCATCTTGCATTGAGTTAAAAATCTTGCCTAGATGGCACAGCAGGCAAACCTGAATAAGATACAGCAATTTCTGTAGCCAGCAATATGCATCATGTCTAGCTGATCGTGATTACCCAATCAAAATGATCAGGTACGATTTACTGCTGGGTTGACTAGGACTCACTTTAGCACAAGTCCAGAGCAAGGCTTGGATTTACAGCTCAAGAGCTCTTGGGAGATGCTGTGATCACTTGTTTCACACCCCTCTAACCTTACTAGTCCCACTGAATTCCTTGAGACTATTTCTGGAGTAAATTATTATTCATTGTCATTATACAGGATAATATTTGTCACCAGATGGAAAAAATAACTTATTTTTAATCTACACTGAGTTTAGCACTGCCTGTTTTTTAGACTGAAAACACTGCATGAGGCAGTAGGATACTTTCATATAATAAGGACTTTCAATTCATCCATTCCCTAGCATTACAATCTGTTGCAAGGGCTGAAGTTTAAAGTAATCTCAAAACCGCATAGTAAAATGTATAGATTAAACAGTTGTTTTGCTTTGTAACATCTTTTGATGGAGTTGTTCAAGGGCAATCAACAGGTCAGCTATCAACAGGTGTCTGAGATTTGTGAATGGCAGGGAACAGTGTTGCACTATCTTGGGGTTTTCTTCCAGTCTTTCAAGCTCATGTTTGTGGACCCTGGCAGCAGTATGTGCAGTCCTTTAAATCACCCCTAGGAAGGCCTTCATTGAGAAATCATTACGAAGACATCTTCTGTCTATAGATTCCTTTTATAGTTTTGTCTCTTATTATGTTAACTGGTATATCAAGATGCACTGTTTTCAGATTACTTTAAGCCCTGCACTCCTTAAGAGTTGAATGCAAAAGGAAATGAAAGAATTAGGAGTCTTTACTGTTAATGTTTCTTGAAAGTAGCCTGCTAGCATTATGTTTTGGTCTAATATTATTCTAAGTTGTACCATCTTTCCTACAATTAATAATTCTACTCCATTACTACTGCATAAAGTCTTGCAACACTTGTAAAACTGGATTCCATCTTACTGCTTAGCACACATTTTTTTATTCGCGCTATTCAAAATTGCTATGTTGTACTGCATATATTTAAGTTAATTTTTCCTTAAAGCTCAATTCCTCCAACCCCAGAATGTTTTTGTGGGAATATAGTTAGAACACCCCTCCCTCCCACACCAAGTGTCAGCATCTTTTTGGTAGTATGATGCCAACATCTGAGCACAATATTCCAAAAGCAGTTAAGACATTTATTGTTTTGCCAGAGGCCTTCCCTGTTGGTTAACAATTTTTTTAAAAATTGTCACTGGCAATATGTACTATAACAGTACTGAAAACATGGGAATTTATTATGAGGTAACTGTGAGGTACATTTATCAAATGTTCTAGTGATTAATGAAAGTACCTCTACTGAAAATTAAATTTCAGTCCTAAGTCAAAATATGCAGTGTAGCCACCTCCCATCTTTAAATCTGTTTATTTCTCAAAAGCCCTCCAAGTAGAGTAACTACTAACATATGCAAAAGAAACTTCCTCTTTACCTGAGATACACAAAACTAAATGGAAAGAAGACAACAAGAAAATTAAAAACAGATCATATTTGTTATATGTTTTATTATATGTTACTTAGGTCCCTGGAAGATGTACAATTTCTTGTGTGATGGGATTTGATGTGCCATCCCCCAATTGTGCAACCTGCCATGACACGGGTAAATGGCAGGAGGCGTTATTGTGGGATTGAGTAGCAGATCCCATTATACCTTATTTTTGGTGCTGGGGAAGCCTGGAATCATGAGCCCTGTCAGATGGGATCCCAGCTGTGGGGGGCACACCATGCATTCCCAGAGCTGCGAGTCATCAGCTAATCTGGGCACCCAGATGTTGCAGGGCATCGTATAAATATAGTGAGCCCCCACAGCATGGGCAACTGGTACTGCCTTAGTCGGGGGGGGCACATGCCCCCCTGTGACCAGTCCTGCCAACTGGGAGGACGGTCCCCCTGGGTGATCCCGTGATGGCCAATCGCTGCAATCGCTGCAGCCACTTCTGGGAGCAAGCGCAGGCCAATCATTGCAGCCACTTCCAGAAGCGGCCACTCCTGGAAGTGGCTGCAGCGACTGCAGCAATTGCAGTGATTGGCCAGTGCTTACAGGGGAGGCACCAGCACTCCCGGCTGCCCCCCCTGCCCATCACCTAAGTGGCGAGCATGGACAGTCAGGGAATGCACCAGCGCTCTCAGGGGATGCATGTGCACCCCCGTGCACCCCCTACACATCGCCACTGCCCCACAGCTAAGAATGCCATCAGCTGATGACTCCCAGCCTTGGGAGCACATAGTGCGCTCCTGCAGCTGGGAGCCCCAGCCTAGCCACCAGTGTGATATGTGTGTAATGGTGTGATAGGAACCAGCCACAAAGTTATTACACATTTTTTATTAATAACTTTGTGGCTTAGTCCTTGTTTTATTACACCATTAATTGCATTAACATACAGCCAGGTAACAACTTAAGATGTTGGTTGGTTAAATAATTAGTTAATCATGTCCTAATTGTTCCAGTGGCCTTACCATGGCAGAACTGGGGAGAGGAAGGGGGCATGATGGAGGCAACTGGCCTGGCTGCTGACTTGGAGGGGGGGGGGGGGGGGGGGAAAAGCACGGCGGTCTTGACGTGGGGGGGGGGGGGGGGAGTCGGAAAAAGCTGCTGCTGCCAGCAGCTGTATGATCACCATGGCAACTGAAAGTGCTGCTTCTGCTTTGCCCCAGGCACCCAGCTACATCCCTACACTATTGGTTACTTATGTTATAACCAATAGATATCAGTGTCAACCATTCTTCCAGTTTTAGCTCTAGCCTTCCTTGCTGTCTGGGTCACATTTTTAAAAGCCTGGCTTCTGGAGTCAAGTGATTACAGGAAAAAGTTTGAAAATGTGCTTCCTAAGAGAACCATCAGGCACCAGAAGGCAAATATTAACTGTTTAATATGCATTTATCAATTTAATCTTATCATTATCATCCTTGTGTTTTTCTAAGGTCTGAATCCCATTTGCTGAAGCTTGAGGCTGGCCATATTAATACACATACCATATACTCACTCACAGACTTCTGTCAGTAAGCAAAGTAAACACTCCAAGCAGAATACTCCTGGTGTCAGAAAATGGCATTTTTCTTGGTGCATTAGGGTTTTTTCCCCCTCTTTTGGGGCAAGGGGGAGATTAGTTGGTTGTTTGCTTTTAATTGTTTTTTAAGAATGACTGCATGAAATACAAACCTAAAGCCTTCTTCTCGGGCTCAGCGGTCCTTAGGGTTATGTCTTTAAGGACCTGTCTTTCTCAAACCCTCTTTCTCTCTCTGAAGTCTACTCCCATTTCCTTTATATTGGTAATGACCCAGCAGTAGTCCTGGACAGCATCATTCATTTAACAGAGCAGGGGGCCAGAGGCAAATATTGCAAGTCTGTTACAATTGCCTTCCTATAACACAGTGTCTTCCCATTCTGCTTGTTATTTAAAGCTGAAAAAGGCTGCATATTCTTATCCACAGCCTGCTGTTGTTTAACGTAAATGTGTATGCATTGTGATGTTCTACTTATGTGAAGATTGGTCACAGGCTTATTGAGTTTCTGTCTTACGGCAGAAAAGAAGTCACCCATTGTACGAGAAAGTGGTGACACTAATGGATGAGCTAGGACTGTGCCTTACTAACAAGTCTTTTTATATCTGGCAGCTCCAGTGATGTGGTACCATGGTGATTTGCAAGTTTGGTCTTTCTCCTGGACATCTAGAGACAAGCAGGAACTCTGAGTTCTAGCCCTGCAGTCTTTGAGCTTACAGTGACATTAATACCACTAACAGAATCCAAATCATGCTTGTACAATGAGAAGTTTAGGTTAGCACTGCCTGCTGATAAATTTACACAAGGACCTCTGATGTAAATGAGACCTCTATTTACCATTCTCTTTCGACTGCTGTTCAGTAACTGCATGGTCTCAAAATCAGCATTATTATCCTCTGTGGTCAGACAGCAGGTGAAGCAATCCAGCTTCCCCACTGTAGTAAATATTCAAATTCATCTTCATGCATACAAGATATGCGTTCAAAGGGAGAAAAAAATGCTGTTAATTAGAGCTTACTAAGAGTATGCTTTATTTGAAAAAAATGTATTTTGCCTTCTCATTTTGCACATCCATACAATGTCATCCATCAAACTGCAAAATCCTGCTTCCTGGAAGGGATGGAAAATGAAAACAAATTCTTGCACTGGTATGAAAACGTATTTCTAGACCATACATGCTAGCAAGATAATGCCTTGCATTGATTCCTAATTACGCAAGCTATAGCACTAAAGTAGTATTCATGAATCTATGCATAATGTTAAAAGCAATCTATCTGATGGTATTTTGCATAAGTATATGTGGAAACAGAGCAAGGAAAATAATATCCTTGCTTTATGATGCAAAAAAATGTTTTCAGCTTATTGGTCCTTGAAAGACAGATGGCCAGAATGTGGACTGTTCCACTATGCAGCACATTCTCCTAGAGCAAAGTATAGATCAAGCCACTTGAATTTTTAAGGCCACCCTGGCTCCCATTTTATCTGGGTTATTGCAAATGCTGCCAGGTGCTGGCCAGGTGCAGCCAGGAAGAGGAAGATGTCAAAGAGAGAAATGGGCAAAAGACAGTCTCTGCATCCCTGGAATGCCTAAGGAAGAAAGTATTTTTTTTTATTCGTCTCAACCTGCAGTACAGGTACTCCTCACTTAACGACCGAGTCTCGTTCCTGCGTTCAGTCGTTAAGCGAGGAGCATGAAACTAGGTGTAGATGTTTGGTTCTACATCTAGTTTGCCCACTCCTTCCAGTGGCCCCACTCTTTCAGAGCTGGCCTTGTTTCAGAGAGGCTTCTATAGAGGCTTCTATACAGTCACATGGAGGACAAGGATTAAGAAGCAGGTTAGATTCCAGTTTTCAAGGTACCCCCTAGAAGGGCATACCTATATGCAAAAATGTTTCATGGGAATGATGTGGTCACTCCTTTCTCCTTGACTTCAGTGGGAGTTTAAGCAGACAGACCTCCTGATTTGGTTCATAAAGATGAAATAGGCTAATAGTGTTTTTACCTCATTTTATTTGCTCTGAAGTAGAAATACTGAGGAAAGTGCTCTATATGGAAACCCAATTACCATCTGATTTACCTGCTTATTCTGTAATTTTAGTTATTTCTCATTAATAATTTGTATGGAGCCTAATGACTGTGAAAAAAGAATGATCCATTTTTCACTCCCTCTCTAGGTGGGCAGGTCTTGGAATTATTTCTCATCATTAAGTAAAAAACATTTTACATTTGGCTGGCATGACAGTGACACAGGATCTCTTCACAGCTGTTTCAAAGGCAGCTGGAAATTGAAAAGCTTTCAGTGAGGGAAACAAGAGTCAATACTTTCACGTTAATGGGAATTATGTGGGTAAATCCCTATGCATTGAGATAAGAATACGCCTCATTCGGCATCAAATTAATAGTCAACATTTTGCTGCTTTCCCATGGCAACAATGAAATAATGACACAGTAAGGCAGATTGTACATTAGTGACCAGGGAGAAGCATGTTAGAAGCAACAATGGTTTATATTTTACATTCACTTCATACACAGACCTCTGGTTGAAATCAATTTAAGATCTGAACAAAGATAAATTCAAGAATATGGCCTATGTGATTATAATCAGTAACCACCTTAGAAATGAAGAGAAACCATTTCTACATATCCATCAACAACTGCAATTTCCCTCCAAGTGAGATGACATATAGCAACGGAGAATCCCTGCAGGAATGGGCTCTGCACTCTCTAATGAGGGCCATTAGCTATGGGCCGTATACTCCCATGGGTCTGTGAACAACTAAGGCCAAGACATCAAAGTAATTTACTACAGAACTTGCCTTGAAAGATCAAGCAATAGTCAAAACTTCCTACTTAGCATATTTCACAATGAGTCACCGTTAAAAAAAAACCAAAATATTATACTCATGGCCTACAGAAGATATGCACAAAAGAAAAGGAGGACTTGCTTTTGGAAACAAATATACCCAGGAAAAATCTAATTCAATAAGCAAATACTATATAACTTGCTAGTTATTGCTGGCCTAGGAAAGAGTAAATTACTACCAGCGGACATTTATACCTCAATATAGCATGATGTGAATGTGTTGCAAGACTTCTAAACATTCAATGGCTTTTTTGCAAGTGACAGGATTGTGATTTCTTAAGCAGCAAGCAACTTTTCCGTCTCTAACACATATTTCATATGCTATATTCTTCCACTTCATTTGCACACAAATGCAAAAAGGGATAGAACATAGCTCCCAAGACAAGACCAGTATGCTTCAAAATCAAAACTCCTTGGTTTGTTAGACCACTTCTTCCCAAGTGTCCAACTGCATTTTGCGAAGTTACTGTACATGCATGTTGCACATTTGTGTCTTATGATCTTTGTTCCACACAGGAGGAAAAAATATAGATCTCTTTAAATAGAATTCCCCATTGAGACAATATGATTTTAAAGTTAGGGTGACATCCTAGCTCCACTGAAATAAACACTTCCATCAACTTCAAATGGCAGAGATTTCACTCTTAATATCATTATGCCCCTCCCCAGAACATTATTCCATTTACCCAGAATATGCCAAGCCATAAGGCATATGGCATATCTTTGTGTGGAGCCATCATAGGCAGAATGATTATTAGAAGGAGCTAACATAAAATGGGACCATGTGATGTTCTTATTATCTTACAAACAGGAAGCTGCTTTAAAGAGTCAGATTTACCAGCCTGCCCCAACAAGTCAGTCAGGGTTGTATGAAAAGGGGGCTCAATAGATAAGGGGTCTCACCATTTTCATCTGAGTAACTTGAAAGCCACTTAGATGCTAAGGTGATGACCAGTAGAACAAAACACGAAAGAAGATGAAAGACAAAGGGAGATAAGTAAATGACATGAAAAGAAAAGGAACGCAGATTTAAAGCAAAGCAAGCAGTAAAGTTTTCTAACATATTAACTGGAATGTCCTGGCAATAGCACAGCTTAAAAGATGTCTATTCATACAAAAACTTGAGTTTCACATAACTCTAATCTACTTGTATAGAATCATCACCTTTCCATGAACCATTTGCGCTACACTAGTCTCAAACATTCCTACACAGCTTCAGTGAAGGCCATCTTGTGAAAGTGGTTGTGAAAGTGTAACTGATGAGTTTGTATTACAAATCTCCCTTTTCTGTGACTCAGAAGACAGGAGTTATTCAAGTCCCCAGCTCCAGAGCTTTCTCTCTTTGGGTGTGTACACACATTCACAAAGCATGGATTAAAACTTTTCTAAATTACGCAGTTTACTCTGAGACGTCTAAGTTTAAATCAGGAGAGCAGCATGCCCCTGAAGGGAAGAGGCATGCAGTCTGCCTACAGTGGCAAGGGCCTGCAGACAGGGAGCCCCTCTGCATGTATCCCAGCATGCCCTGTGAGCTCCATGGGCTGCCAGAGACTGTTGAGCACAGCCAAGTGCCTGGGCCAACCCAGATCGGCTGGCTGCCACAAAGAACCATGACCCTGGGGAGTCCCTCCCCACCCATAGTGGCTCCTCCCTCCTGTTCTGCCTACAGGCTGCCATAAGAAACTTGGAGCAAATGTGTGTCCATTTCATAGATTTCATAGAAAGTAGGGCTGGAAGGGACCTTGGAAGATCACTGAATCCAGCCCCCTGCCCAGGGGCAGGAAGTCAGCTAGGGTCAAAGGATCCCAGCAAGATAAGCATCCGAACGTTTCTTAAAAGAGTCCAGACAAGTAGGTGCTTGCACCACCTCTGGAGGGAGTCTATTCCAGGCCTTGCGGGCTCAGACAGTAAAGAAGTTTTTCCCTATGTCCAGCCTAAAACAGTCTTGGAGGGGTTTGTGACTGTTGAACCTTGTCATTCCTTGGGCTGCTCTGGTGAACAGGTGATCCCCCAGATCCTGAGGCACACCTCACATACTTCTAAGCTGTCACCAGGTCACCCCTGAGCCTGTGATTTTCCAGGCCAAAGAGTCCCATGGCTCTCAGCCTCTCATCATAAGGCCTGTTCTCTTGTCCTCTGATCATGCATGTGGCTCTCCTCTGGACTCTCTCAAGCTTCTCCACATCCTTCTTGAATTGTGGAGGCCAAAATTGGATGCAGTACTCCAAATGCAGCCTCACCAAGGCTGAGTACAGTGGGAGGATAACATCTTGAGATTTGCTTGAGAAACATCTATGGATGCAAGCCAGGGTTTTGTTCACAAAACAATGCATGCTGTGACATCGCGTTGGTGACTCATGTTCATCTTGTGGTCAATCATGACCCTCAAGTCCCTTTTGGCCATGGTGCTAGAGAGCATAGCATTGCCACGCCTATAAGCATAATGTGTGTGTGTGTGGGGGGGGGGGGGGTTCCCTGAGGTGGAGACCTTGCATTTTTCCGTATTGAATGTCATTAGGTTTTTACCCGCCCACTTTCTAAACCTATCAAGGTCAGCCTGGATCACCAGCCTATCCTCGGGTGTGGAAGCTCTACCCCAAAGTTTAGTGTCATCAGCGAACTTGGCCAGTCCACTTCTGACACCAGTGTCCACATCATTAATAAAGATGTTAAAGAGTACATGTCAAAGGACAGAGCCTTGGGGGACACGACTGGTCACGGAGTGCCATGATGATTAACTTCCATCAACTACCACTCTCTGGGTCCAGTCTCAGAGCCAATTCCCCAGCCATCGGACTGTGATGTAGCCGAGGCCGCAGTTGGCCAATTTTTCCATGAGGAGATCATGGGACACTAGATCAAAGACTTTTTTAAAGTCCAGATATATGGCATCAATCTCTTCTCCTTTTTCCAGATGATTTGTCACCTGGTTATAGAAGGAAATGAGATTGGTCAGGCAAGACCTACCCACAACAAACCCATGCTGGCTGTCTCTCAGGACGTTTCCATCAGCCAGCTTGTCAAGAATGGTCTCTTTGATAATTTTTTCCAAAATCTTTCCAGGGATTGAAGTCAAGCTAATTGGCCAATAGTTCCCTGGATCTACTTCCCTCCCTTTCTTGAAGATAGGCACCACATTGGCCTTCTTCCAATCTTTGGGTACTTCACCTAAGCACCACAAACACCTCAAATATCCTTGCCAGTGGCTGGGCTATGGTGCCTACCACCTCCTTAAGTACTCTGGGGTAGAACCAGCTGACTTGAAGGTGTCCAGCCTCTCAAGGTGTTCCTTTACAAGGTCTACACCAATGTTGGATATAAATTTACCCTCACCCTGGTCATCCCGCATCATGTGAGGCAGGGCAGTCGCTTTGGGCTGGTGAAAAACTGACACAAAGTAACCATTAAGCAGGTTGGCTTTTTCCTGGGTGCAGGTTTAGCAGGAGACCAATGTTGCCCTTGCTTTTCTTCTGACTCCCCACATATCTGAAAAAGGTCTTTTTATTGTCCTTGATATGTGTGGCCAGTTGGAGTTTGGTTGCAGCCTTGGTATTCCTAGTTCACTCCCTTTAGGTCCAGACCAGTGCAGAATACTCATCCTTAGTGGTGATTCCTGTTTTCTATCCTTTATAAGCCTCTATTTTTAGACAGAGGAGATCCATGAGTTCCCTGATGAGCCAAGGGGGTTGCTGTGCCCTTTTGCTACCTTTGTTCTGAGATGGAATGGATATCCCTTGTGCTTTCAAAATCGCTCCCTTAAGGAGCAACCACTCATCTTAGACTCCCCACCCTGTTGAGTCATGGCCCCTTAGGGCCTTGACAACAAGCCTCCTGAACTTATCAAAGTCAGCTTTCCTAAAATCAAGGACTTCTGCATTGCTGACTTGCCAGCTTTGCAATGAATAGTAAAAGTGATCAGCTCGTGGTCACTGTCTCCCAGCTTTTCTTCGATTCTTAGGTCGCTGACTAGATCATCCCCTTTGGCCAGTACCAGGTCCAGCAGCACTTTACCTCTTGTTGGTTCCCAGACTTCTTGAGTCAGGTAGAGCTCATCCACACACATGAGGAAGCTTCATGACTCTTCAGATTTGGCCGAGTGCTCTTCCGTCCCACTAAGAGCATGCAACCTCAGCCAGTTCCCTGGTGAATTCCTAGTCAAGCTCTTGTTCCTGATTAGGAGGTCTGTAGTAGACTTCTACCATTGTGTCCCTTTTGCCACATTTCCCATGTATTTTGACCCAGAGGTTCTCCAGTCATCCTCCATGGGTGCCAATGTCAGTTTGCAGGGATGTATAGCTTTACTTGACATAGAGAGCTACACCCTCACCTCTTTTTTCTGCATGATCTCTTCTGTACAGGCTATATCTGTCTATACCTGTGGCCCAGTCATAGGTGGAGTTCCACCAGGTCTCCATTATCCCTATGAGATTGTAGTCATTCTTGTTTAGCAGGAGGACCAGTTCCTCCTGTTTGTTCCCTGAGCTCCTGGCATTGGTGTACAGACATATAAGTGTCCCATTGGAAGCCCTAGGCTTCCCTGCACTCCCAGGAGGACACTGTTCCAGAGCCAGGGTAGAAGTGGATTCCCTTGAGTGCCCTAATGTGCTGGTTTTGCAGTAGTTGCCTAGTGGGCTTGCTTTGGTGGTTGTCCACCCATCCCCCAGTGGGCTTAGTTTAAAGCCCAGTCGAGCAGGTCAGCCATTCTGGCTGAAAAGATCTTCCTCCCCAGTGAGGTGAAGTGGAGGCTGTCTCTTTCCAGAAGAACACTGCCTCTCTCACCAGAGTGGACTGTGATCATGATGACATCAGTGTCACAGTTTTCGGTTGACTACCTCAATCCATCTCTCCCTCCTCAGCCCATTACCCATAACTGAGAGGATCAAGGATAAGACCATCCGTGCTGCCAGCCCCCTAAGCCCAGCTCCCAGAGTACTGTAGCCACTCTTGACCCAGCTGGGATTGCTCTGAATTGTATCATTTTTGCCCACCTGGATAAGGAGCATACGGTAGTGGTCGGAGTGCTGGATAAGCTTTGGGATCCTCTCAGCTATGTTCCAGATACAGGCCCTCGGAAGGCAGCAGATCTCCCGGGCTAAGGCGTCGGGGTGGCAGATTGCTCCCTCAGTCCCCCTCAGGAGGGAGTCTCCCACAATGACCACCCTGCATTTTGTCTTAGGGAGAGTAGGGATGGTAGTTGTTAGTGTTCCTCCCTTGCCTACAGGAGCTGGCAGCTCTGCAGGCTCTACTGGGCTGAAGAACTGAGGCTCAGGGGTAACTTCAGGTTAATTGATCACACTCTAATCCCCATCCCGTTGACTTTCACTCCCTACACTTCTACTTTGTTACCTTAACATTTCCCCAGGTATCCCAAGTACACCACGCACATACATACATACATACATATCACAACACCCAACTTAGGGACTCACTTGTGTGTATGTGTAGGTGGGTGGTATGTGTGTGAATTAGTGAATACACACATATATACATATATAGATATCATGGTGTGTGTGTGGTATATGAATTAGTAATCCACGTTTGTATATTGGATGTGCAGGTATTTGTAACTGGTAACTGATTCTGTCTAAATTTGGTGTGTGTAGCATGTATGGGCTTAAACTGGTGATAGGTGTGCATGAACCTAAACTAGTTATTTTGAATGTGTGTGTATATCTAAGTTGCTAGTGTGAGTGTGTGTATGTGTGTGTGTGTGTGTGTGTGTGTATATATATACATGTGTGCATGATATACGAATTAGTGACCTGTGTCTAACTTTTGGGGTGTATAGTGTATGTGCTTGAATTGGTGATAGGTATGTATGTGCCTGAGCTGGAAGTGTGCGTGTGTATGCACCTAACTGATTTGTGTGTGTGTGCAATTGTGTCACACCCTCCTGTCTAACAGCGCAATATTGAGATCCTGAGAGTTGGCCTGACCCCACAGGGCAACAGAGAGGGGGACTGGGGAGAGGGGTAGGGCTTCCTCAACTCTGAGACAACCTGGGTGCAGGGTTTTCTGGGTTCTGTACTGAAGCAGGCAGTGCAGGCTGAGTGCCAGAACATGTTTAGGATGTGGGCTAACTTGAATTGACAAAGGAACAATGCAAAAGTTTGTACAACTGGTAAGCCCCTATCAATCTAGACTTAGTGCATCAAGGATGTGACCTCAATTTAGGTTCCATGTGCCATTTTTGGCTCAATATAAGCGCTGCAAGTCTCTCTACCCCTATGGGTTTAGATTAAACTACATTCACTTAGATCAATTAAATGAGAACCCTATATTTACCCTTTCATAGTTCATACTTTGAACTCTGAAGATCCCTGGTTTGATGTATCACCCCAAAAAGCATTCATTACATAGGCAGAATTGAGGGCAGAATTTGAACACTGCGCTCTGACACGTAACTGTGGGGGTAATACTGGAAAAAGGGTTTGTCACTGTGAGCTGCCATACCTACATTTTTTGTAATAAGATAAGTATTTTTGGTTTGGCTTGTTTAAATTCAATCATACTGGTGCAAAATAAGAGTCTGTACATGGTTTTATTAGCCGAAAATACTTTATACTGTTACAACTTGTTCTCCTTTTATCTTCTGGGTGCCTCCTTTGTCTTGGTTTAACCAAATCAAGACAAGAGGTTCATGCCATTTTAAGTCTACTAGTTTAACTAAAGTGGTATACACTTTTTTTTTGGCTTTGATTGAATACGACTAAGAAGCACACAAACATCCAAAACAACTATTCACCTTGTTGATGCATAAACAAAAGATAGCCTTCTTAAACAGGGCTATGTGGAGGATGCATTAGAAGGATAAAGTTCATAGTTACTCACACAGAAAGAGGAGGTAGATGAAGAGGGACACAGATTTGATGATCTGCAAGAGCACCCCTTTTAAAAACATGCTTTCTATGAGACTGTTTTTTTTAATAATCACAGAGAAAAATGTCTCCTTTTAACATCCTTTTTGTTTAATATACTTTCTTATTTATAAATTCAGAAAGTATTGTAGGATGATGGGTCAGAACAAGGCAAAATAATAATAAAAAACCTTGATTCCTTGTGGCTTGTTATTGTGTTACCTTCTGCTTAGCTCACAGACAGCTTGATGATAGATAGGTATGAAGCTTATGAAATGATTCACTTTGTAAACAGCTTTGACATATTCTGTGTTTTTACTGAAGAATCATAATCTAATACCAGCAGGTGGTAGGTATGTACTATTGTTTAGCTGACCATCCTGAAAGCAGGTCCAATTTGGCCCTCAAAATATGACTAAACATCTGTCCCATAATATGTACAAATCTTATCCTCCTTGCCATACCTTTGAAATTTCATCATATGCTTATCCCAGGAGCTGTCTTAAGACTTTCCAGCAGACAAAATAAAAGCACTTACAGGAACACAACATGTTTAATATCTTCTTCTTGCCAACTTGAGCCCTTTTCTGCTCAATCCTCTGTACCCAGTGCCTTTTCAGATTCAAAATAACATGACTGATAATTGCCCCATATTTCTCAAAATCGGCTATGCCAGTTGGGCTATAGTCATGTTTTCCGCCACCTCCCCCTCATGACAAATATAATTGCTACTTTTTATATATTTTATTCTATGTGCAAACCCATTTGCCTTATCTCTCCTTTCTTATGTAGCCCTTAACTGAGTTAGAGTAAGCAACCCAGTAGTTTTGTGTTTAACACGCAGCATGTACATGCTTATTCCTCTGTTCATTTAAGCCTAGTGGGGCTTGTATTAAAAAGCTTTTAAGGACAATTGTGGATCTCAACCTTTTTGTTTACCAAAGCTCTTGGAAATCTCATCTTCCTTTGACTTTAATCTGGTAAACCTTTGATATTAGCTGTTAACCTCCTTGTATTTATCAACAGCTCAAAATCCACATTACTACAGGGTGCAGTAAGTCTCAACTCAGCCTTTGTAGGCTTCTGGAGAGGGAAAAAAAGACTTTATTGAGCCAATGTTCATAGTTAAAAGTGTTTCCTGTTACTGCAGGATATTTGGGCAAGTTACTGCCTTGAAACAGTGTGTTGTAAACACCAAGGTGTTTATGCAGTGGGACATATTTAGTTAGTTCCTGAGACTAATCCAGATGAAAAGGAACAGTTAAAGGAAAATGAAAGCATTATGTTACCAGTTGACTTTTTCCCTTTATAGATGTCCAATTGCTGGGATAAATTCTGATCCCCTTTATTCTCCCCAGACATTTTACAAGTCTCATTTACTTTGTGTTGGCTTGTTTTGTCCTTGCTTCTTTGGGCCATGTTCAAACACCAATATCATTTTGAGAAGCATTTTTTCTAAATTAATAGTCTCCTTGACCTCAGTGGGTTATCTTATGGGGTAACAAACTGCTTAAGACAAGGATCTCAGACTCTGGCCCTTTCCTTTGAGGCAGAGGTGGGGAGAAGGGGGCTTTTTCTCTCTGTTGGCAATGTGGGACTTACTTCTGTTGTTCTATCTAGTTAAGCATTTTTCCCCAAAGAACCAGCTGATCAGTATCCTGTGTTTTGAAGAGGAGGGAAACGTATTGTGGGGAGATTTTCTAGCAAGTTCTGTTCTCAAAGCTGATTCTCAAGTCCTCATTCTTATTGTTCATGTTCAAAAAGGACTTGTGGCAGACTTTTTTTTTTTTCTTGAATAGTAGTTGATCCCTTTTATGGACCTAATGGAGAAGCTCGTATTTCTTTCTTTCCCATAATACACCATAATCTTGCTCAGAAATGGCAAGGGGTTCAGTTACTAGCCAGGGATAAAAATGACCACAAGTATTAGTACTGGGTTACTAGGGATTCTTTATAGAGTACCCATGGTGGGAGGTAGTAAATTAGATCTAAAAACACCATCAAATCCCTACAGCTTGTAGGTTTAGCCAAAACCACTCTGATTTTCAGCATGGGAAGAGAAGCTCTCAGATTTAAGAGGGAAGACTAGTTTTTAAGGGCAATGAGAGAAAAGAAAAAGATGTGAAAATAGACATGGAAGAAAGACAACTATTAAGCCTCTCCCCACCTATTGTGACTCAGGGGCTGAAAATTAAATACCTTCAACATGAATTTGATTTTCTAACATGTGCAGGTAAAACAGTGTTGTTGCTGGTCTCAGGAGAAGCCTTGATGAACCAACCAGAACTGATATGGCAACACTCCTAAGGCAAGAGTGCCTACATAAGAGGAAAAATATCACAGGCATTTAAGGATCTAGTCAGGGAACTTCTGGAGTGATTGGAAATATTTAAATCAGCTGGTTCTGATGATCTCCACCCCAGAGAGCTGAGGGAATTAGCAGAGGTCATTGTGGGATCCCTGGCATGGCTTTACGAGCACTCATGGTGCTCTGTGGTGCCAGAGGACTGGAAAAGGGCCAATGTGGTTCCCATTTTCAAAAAAGGGAGGAAGAAGGCCCCAGGAAACTATAGGCCAGTTAGTCTTACCTCGATCCTGGGTAATCTTTTTGAGAGAATTATCCTGGCACATATCCACGAGGGGCCAGCAGGGGAGATTATGCTTAGGGGCAACCAACGCGGGTTCATTAGAGGCAGGTCCTGTCAGACCAACCTGGTGGTCTTCTATGACCAGGTCACAAAATCCTTAGATGCAGGTGTAGCAGTAGATATAGTATTTCTGGACGTTAGGAAGGCCTTCGACACTGTGTCTCATCCCATTCTCATTAAAAAACAAGGTGACTGTGGTGTTGACATCTACACAGTCAATTGGGTCATTAACTGGCTGGAGGGTCACACCCAGAGAGTGGTGGTGGACGAGTCTTATTCGACCTGGAGGGATGTGGGCAGTGGGGTCCCCCAGGGCTCAGTCCTCAGGCCCACACTGTTCAACATCTTCATCAGCAACTTGGACGAGGGGGTGAAAAGCACCCTGTTCAAATTTGCAGATGACACTACGATGTGGGGGGAAGTGGGCACACTAGAAGGGAGGAATAGGCTACAATCAGACCTAGACAGGTTAAAGGGGTGGGCGGATGAGAGCAGGATGTATTTCAACACTGACAAGTGCAAGGTGCTGCACCTGTGGGGGAAGAGCCAGCAGCATACCTACAGGTTGGGGAACTCCCTTCTCATCAGTGCAGAGGCAAAAAAGGATCTTGGGGTCATTATTGATGCCAAAATGAACATGGGCCGACAGTGTGGGGACGCGGACAGGAAGACCAACCGTACCTTGTCATGCATCCACAGATGCATCTCAAGCAGGTCCAAGGAGGTGATCCTCCCCTTCTATGCGACACTGGTCAGGCCACTGTTGGAGTACTGCATCCAGTTCTGAGTGGCGCACTTCAGGAGGGATGTGGACAACATGGAGAGGGTGCAGAGGAGGGCGACTAGCATGATCAGGGGCAGCAGGGCAGGCCCTACGAGGAGCGGCTAAGGGACCTGAACCTGTTCAGCCTGCACAAGAGAAGGCTGAGGGGGGATCTAGTGGCCATTTACAAATTAGTCAGAAGGGAGCAGCAGGCATTGGGGGAGTCCCTGTTCCCCCAAGCACTACTAGGAGTGACTAGAAATAACGGTCACAAGCTGGCAGAGGGTAGATTCAGACTAGACATCAGGAGGCCCTACTTCATTATCAGGGCAGCTAGGATCTGGAACCAACTTCCAAAAGAAGTGGTGCTGGCTCCTACCCTGGGCGTCTTTAAAATGAGGCTAGACGAATAACTTGCCTGGGTCATTTGACCCCAGTACTCTTTCCTGCCATGGCAGGGGGTCAGACTTGATGATCTACTCAGGTCCCTTCCAACCCTGCAAACTATGAAACTAAGAAAGTTGGATCATGTTGCAGGAGGAAATATTTCTACCTATAACTACAGCCTTGTCTCTATTGATGCCTTTATGAATAATACTCAGAAGGAGAGGTACTATGTACTTCCTATTTTCTCCATCCTTTCACTTGCATTCTCTTTGGCCTCAACTAATAATTTACCCAGATTCTAGCTGCTGAAGCCCAGTCATTGCCTGTTCTCATGCAAATACCAAGAGTAGAAGGGAAAGCACCAGGGGAGCTTAACTTTGCTTCAGCTCACAGTTTGTTTTGGCTACACTCAGATTTGTCATTGGCACAGTAGTGGTAGTCCATCAAGAAGCAGGAACATCAAATTTAGAAATCTGGCCTACAAAGCAAAATGAAAATGTCACCTTTCTTTGCATTGCTTTCTTACTCAATGGGCATGTGTACACAATTAATGCAACTGAATATACTCCAGCTCAG
Organism: Alligator sinensis; assembly: GCF_000455745.1. NCBI lineage: Eukaryota > Metazoa > Chordata > Crocodylia > Alligatoridae > Alligator > Alligator sinensis. The sequence continues at coordinate 762,250 of NW_005842319.1, forward strand.
TTTGAGCCAGAGTAATCCTGATGTCACATCTATGCATCTACACATGCATTTAAGCACAGTAATTTACTGCACTGACAGATAACACTTGTACCTGATGGGACGATCCAGCAGCACAGTAAATGCTGAGTCCTAATTGCTGTGCAGGTCTAGACAGTGACAGTTTACTGTGCAGCAAATTAGTCTGCCATGCAGTCAAACATCTAGTGTAGACACACCCAGTACCAAAAGAATGCAGCTCCCCAAGGAACCTAACATCATTTCACACTGACACACAAAGTCAGTAACACAAGCAGAGTTTTACAGTTACCACACTGGCTGTCTAAAAATCCAAACAATGGGATCATAATGATCCAGGAGGGAGGGAATAAAAAGCATTTCTGCCAGGCCTGCCAGGCTTTTAAAAAGCAGGAAAAGGTAGTTTGGGCTAAAGGGAAATGCTAATTGCTGATCTTTTAAAAAGGCTTATTCAAGGATCCAAAAAGAGAACTAGATTCTCTCCAAGGTTCAAAGCGCCCTGGCTGTGCTAGACCAACAGAGCAGCACAGTTTGAAGTTGAAAAGAGGGATGGCTTGGCTGCTGCTCTTTGAAGCACAGAATAAGAAGCAGCAGCATTTAAGAAGCTTGAAAAGGACTTTTTAAAAATATGTATCTTTGGAGAAAAAAAATAGAAGTTTAATGAAAACTGGAAAAAGATGTTCAGTACAACTTCAATTCAGTGGTATATTGTCTATCCATAGTAGCTTCTTCTACCTTCATTATCCATCCCACCCAGTAGGGAGATTCTGTGGTTGGACTGATTGAGGAGTCAAGTAAATTAATACATTGATGGCTACTGTTTTACTATTCTAAATGCCTGACAGAGAGAAATTGTATTATTCATTCAAATAAACAATTTTATTTATAAAAATAGGCCTGATTCTGATCTCCTCTATGTACTGATCTGGCCAAACACTTGGGCAGTGATTTAACATGAAATTTATCCATTACCTACACAAGTAAAAGCACAATGTTCTATCACCTCAACTTAGAAGCAAAAGCTTGCTAGACAACATGAGTTGACTTGCCCTGATCCTTGGAACCTCAGTATATTATTATAAGAACTATAACATAATGATCGTTATACAGCATTTACTAGAACACAAGATGAAGTTTTTCTCCCCAATCACCATGCAGGGAAAGGCTCCTCATCTTATATTTACATACACAGAATACTCATTTAATATACTGTAAATCACTAAACTACTACCAAAAGTAGTATACACTCAGTAATGGAAACCAAATATAAAATTGATTAAATGCAGCTCACACTGAGCATGACTATAAAACACATATGGAGCAAACATACTAATGGGACCCTACCACAAAAATAGATTAGTGCAGCCTGTTTTAATAAGATATATGGTACTGCCCATTACACTCAGTCCCACTCAGCGGTGACTCTTTTTGAAGGCATGGTGAGCCACTACACCTCATACATTTCTACTTCCTCTTCAGTCCCATAGCAGACTTATTCCTTTCTTTCCCATTTCCAATGAGTGTTGTTTCTTAACTTGCCTTAAATGTGTGGCAAACATCACTGAATGGGGTCCCAAACAGCTTACTCAGAATCCCTCTGTTGCCTCCTCTCTGAGCCTGTCACATTAGTGTGACCCTGTTCTCCATGAGGTGAAGCTAGACTAGGCTGCCCTGTGCCTCATCTGCATATACATTTTTGGAGGATCCCAAGACTTGCTGTTGTCTCTGCTGGGGCCAGTCCAGTGAACTATATGGCAAATGATGAGCCTTGTGGCTTTGCCTTTAGTCCACATATGAGGATGAATGTCATGCGTAGTTTGTACTATATATGAGAAGATGCTTTATATTTGTATTATATATGGAAATGGAATATGACACCGTAGCTCGCTCCTGCAGCCACATGGCTGAGGGCAAGTGAAACTCGGGGGCATCCGAACTCCAAGCCTCTGGGCTTGGGCCTGTATGTAGGATGCCCACCAAAGGATGTGGATGCATCTGAAGCCCCAGGTGGGGTGGAAGATGCTTCCCAGTAGTAGGGTCACATATGTTTCTTGAATGACTCTCAGATTTGCAGTTGATTTGGCTGATCTGAATTGGGACTTGAAAAAATTTCCAAAAACAAACAAACAAACAAACAAAAGATGTATGTATTTACGAGGAGCACCAAAGTGCTGCCTAAAAGTGTGCTTATGGACTACTTGTGCTAAAACAGCAGTTTTCAAAGAGGTAAACTGCATTCACTTGGATGAGCTAAGTCTATAGGTACCTGTAATAATTTTCCTATATGCAGTTACTACAGGTATGTTTATTTCTAGATCAGTGTTTTCAAAATTTGTTCTTCACTTCCCTATGCTCAGGGAAAGCAGGGTCTGACAGTAAGAAAGGGGCTTCAGAGGAAAGCACTTGTGGGGAGCAAAGAGCAAGGGGGCACCTGACATCCCCTCACATTTATTTTCTCTGCTGTAGCAGGGACAATAAGTCAAATGATAATAATTCAAATAATTCAAAGCAAACCTCCAATAAATAGATTCTACAGCTGAAAAATTAGAAAAAACTTACACATTTTCCATATATTCAATCTAATTATTGGGGAGTTGTCTTATATTCAGGATTATCATATATTCGAGTAAATACAGCGCTTATTTTATGGCTTAGTATTGCTGTTGCCAGAGATTGCTGTTTGTTAAACCACATAGGCTTAAGAGTTCCTTCACTTCAAGGATCTTTAGGGCATGATCTGGACCATTCTGATTTGGAAGAATTTCACACCATTTTGCACATCTGTAATAATAATAGTCATTACCAGGTGCTTCAGGAAAGTGTGTAAAAACCATAGGACAAGTTTATGTAGCAGTACCCCACTGCAGGATATTTCTTCTGAATGCCAGGTAGTTAACCAACCATTGGCTCATATCCTTGAAACATGAGGACTGGTTTCCCTTATGAATTTTTAGCCTAGCTAGTGGAATTGCAGGTATTATTAGTCACATAGGAGGTTTGAATCCCTTTTTTCAAGACCTATCAACTTTACTTGGATTTTATAATCAGCCTACAGAGGGAAGGGAGCAGGCATTATACCTTTAACAGCAAATTCTATAGTATGGCAAAAAACCCCAAACACATCCTTTCCACCATGCCTGTCCATGGGGAAGTTGTAGGGGGAAGCAAGATGCTACAGGGATGAAAGCAGTTTCCATGGGAACACACAGGAGCACTGAAAGTGGGAACACAGAGGTAGGCAATGGACACAGTCTTGACCCTGCATCCCCACACACTAGTGTACCAGCTAGCAGAGCTCAGCTAGCAGGGGGCAAAAATAAGCTGCTGCTGGTTTAGCCCAATAACTGATTACTTCCCTACCACACCACCAACAGTGAAAGACCAAGCTTGGAAATGAGACTCCTTTTCACAAATTCTTCTCTGGTCTTCTCCCGTGATATCACAGTTAGGTAGTGTCCTTTAATCAGGACAGATTGTATGGCTACAAGCGACCTTAGTGAGGAAGCACCAAATTAGGACTTTTGCTGGCACTAACTTTAAAATCTAAGCTGTAAACTGAAGCTGGTACTGAATTCCTCACAAGACAAAATGCCTACATCCCCATTACATTATTATAGCTGGTTGAGCATACTCAGCATTGACAGTTTTTGCTTAATCCAAAGCTTGTTGAAATGGAGTCTTTCCACTTCAATGGGTTTGAGTTATATATATTTTAATGGAGATATGTTATATCATCTTGACATATCTCTAAACTAACTTTATATTTAAGCTGTTGCTGTGTGACTGCACAAATGTACATGACAACCCACAAAGAATTGCCATGCTGGATCAGACCAATGATTGATATAGGCTAGCCCTCATCCCAGACAACAGTCATTACTAGGTGCTTCAGAAAAGGGTATAAAAGCCCAATAGCACACAATTATGTAGCAGTACCCCACCACAGGTTATTTCTTCCAAGTGCAAGGTAGTTAGCTATTGGCTCATGTCCTTGAAGCATGAAAGTTGATCTCTCTTCTGAATTTTTAGCCTAGCTAGTGGAATTTCAGGTATTCTTATTAGTCACATATAAGGTTGAATCCCATTTTTTCAGTGCCAATAAACGTATTGCTTTAGCTTTAGACCATAAGGATTTGCAGGCAGGGGCCGCACCTACTTTTAGGTTTAGAAAGTTTTGAGAGAGGAAGAGGTGCCACTGGAAAGACAATAACAATGACAGCAATAAAATTACATCTCACTTGTCACTGGTTAATTCTGTGCTGCATATGAAGAAAGACAGTTTCTTTTATCAATATCATTTGAATTGTTTTGTAATCTCTTACTTTGTGTATCCTCTTGTTCACGATCATGAAGAACAGGAAATAGGACACAGGAAACGTTGGCCTCATTTGGGATTTCTGTACTAATGGAAAGCAGAAAGTTGAGGACTCAGATAATCTAAGACTCTTGAGAGGCAATGCCATTACTACTTAGCAATCACCTTTCATATTTTACAAGGACTGACCAAAAGGAACATGCTGAAGTGGGCATATTTGAGTTTGCATTAGATCAGTTAATGCAAGCACACTGTTTACCTTGCATTCTTCAAGCTATAGCAGTAAGATTATTTTCAGGCTGTTCAGTGGCTCTTTACATCCCACCACTTGTTTAACTCCTAGGTAATGTCTCAGGCTAACTCATTAATGTCATACATTCATGACCTGTTAACTCATCCACATGTCTATTACTTTCTTATAAGTACCCAGCACTTCATAAATGTTGAAAGAGCAGGCAATAGAATTTGGCCTGTAGCAAAAACATTAAGTACTTTTAAGAGAATAAATGTAGCAATACACACAAAACAACTGAAGACCTGTGTTATAATAATTTATATCTTTCTATTTTTTTTCATAAAGAGAGAGAAGTATTGTAGGCATATTGTAGGCATATTGTACATGAGCTTGTTCTTCACTGTAAACAAAATTCAAACCCTGAGGTTTCTCCAAGGCTAGAGACAGACATTACACATACACCGGTTTCAGTGATCAGAAACTGGTTTAAATCTGTAACAGACCAGACATTCAGTGCACATAAACCAGTTTCAAAATGGCCGAAACCAGTTTGAGATAAACCTGGTAGAATGTAGTATCAGACTTAACTGATTTAGCTCAAACCAGTTTATGCAATGTCTGTCCCAGACTCCCTGCTGGTTTAAGATAAACCAAAGATTCCCAGCATCCCAGCATGCTCTCTGGGCTGGGGTCTCTGCTCCGCAGCAGGGATAACCCCACCCCTCTGCTCCCTAGCCAGAGAGCAGAGACACTGCCCGACATGGCTTCATTAAGGCAAAGTGGGCAGGGAGGGGGTTAAAGTCCTGTGTCTTCCCTCCTTTCCCTCTTCCCCCACTGCAGAGGGGAGGGGGCTGCAGTGGTGGCCCCTGGAGCTGGCAGATCCTGGCTGAAAGGAAGGGAGGAGGAGGAAATTAATTCTTTCTCCCTGCCCCCTTCACCTTAACTGGGCTATGCTGAGTAGGTTTGTCCTGCAGGGTTGGGAGGGGGGCTCTGTTCCATGCTGGGGGGGGGACTCTTCCCCCTCCTCCTTATCCTCCCAGGGTAGGGAGGGGGACTCTGTGAGGTGCTGGATGGGGACTCTACCTCCTCCTCCCCTTCCCCCCCCTCCCCACCAAGGCTGCAGGGCTGGGAGGGGGTGGCTCCATGAGATGCTGCCTGGCCTCAGGGGTGTGGGCAGGGGGAGTCTCTGTTACATGCTTGAGGGAACTCTTCCCCTTTGTCCTCCTCCCAGAGGGGCAGCACAGTGCTGTCTACCTCTATCCCTGGGGCTCTACACCATGTCTGAAGCTCTGCATTGGAGATAGAGGCTCCCCCGGGGATAGAGGCAGCTAGCGTTATGCTGGGGGTGAGGAGCACAGCACACGCAGCCTGCCCTGGCACTTCTAACCCCACAGCTCTGTGCCACGTCTGCAGCTTCCTCTGTGGCAGAGAAACCCCGTGCTGGACTCTGTGGGGAAGTAGGGGCAGGGCTCCCTTCACTCCCAGCAC
>NW_005842319.1:768547-785165 GCF_000455745.1 Alligator sinensis
TCCCTGCCTGCTGCTGCTGCCGCCAGGCAGCAGGGGCTGCAGCCATGGGGGAGTGTGTGCAGCCATGGGGGGAGTCCCCTAGACCCCCCCACCCTGACCAGCTGAGCTCTGCGCTCAGGGCTGCAGCCATGGGGGGAGTCCCCTACACTCCCCACCCACACCCTGCCGAGCTGAGCTCTGCACTCCCACTGCCCCTCTGGGGAGAGGAAAAAGAGAGGTAAGAGTTTCCCCCAGCATGGAACAGCCTCTCCTGCCCTGGGTGGGGAGAAGTGAGGGGAAGAGTCCCCCTCTGGGTCTGGGCATTCTCACAGAGCCCCCCACCCCACAGTGCTGGCAGGGGAGGAGGGTAAAAAGCCCCCTCCAGCACCAAACAGGGTCCCCTCCTGGTCCCATGGTGGTGGGGGAGGGGAAGGAGGGGCAAGAGTACCCCTCTGGGGCCAGGCAGCCCTGTGTGCAGGGATTGCTCCCAGCTATCAGGGAGTTGCTGGGGCCTGGTCACATCTTCCTCCTCAGCTCAGCTTCCCTGTGGAAGAGAAGGGAGGGCTGCTTTAATGGCCCTGGGCACCTGGCTTGAACCACTGCAGGCATGTGCCGCCACTTGCAAACCAGTTCACTCTCTGCAGGTTAAGCTAACCTGCAAAGACTGAATCAACTCAGGCTTGGGCTTTTTGAATGTCTGTCCCTAGCCCAAATTAATTTTGAAGGTTATTCCACAGTCTTCATTGTTATTTTTTAAATATTTAGACTAATTTTATCCCATTACTACCAGTTACATGTCCGATTTGCCCCTGTAATTGCTCCTCCTTTTTATTTCTTATATCCTTATGTAGTTGGTTATAAAAATCCATCTTTGACACCACCAAATCCAATGGTACCTTTCTATCTGCTTCCCCATCTCAGTCTAATGTTAGTTCTTTATCCACTCTCAGTATATATAGAAGTATTCCTATACTTGCAAGTTGGATTAAATTGTTCAGGTAAAATACAGTAAGATATTTATGGTTTGAATCATATAGTATGAATATACTGCATTCTTTTCTAATTCTGTAATTCCATCCAGCAGAGAGATCAAGTTAGCCTGGCATGATTAATTAATTCCTTATCAGTGCTGTAAGGTCAGAAACCATAAAATGTAAAGCTGGTTTCAGGTTTCTATTGAGATTCCTTCTGTACCATTCAGGCATGGGTTCTACTTCTTCACCACTGAAATCAGCCGCGTTAAATTAAACAAGAGATTCCTGAGAAAAAGAAGCCAAGCGTGTCTAAATTCTCGTCTCTGATGCAACTCAAGCATGGTTAAAAATTAGACTTCCTTTAGTAGTTCTGGAGACTAAAAAAAGTCATGTCACAGTATGGGGCAGCAGGTCCCATGTTGGTTTTAACCAATACCTTAATAAAGCTTATCTTTTGTACTTCACAGCATGCCATTTGCTTGGTAGGGAGCTTTTCCTCCCCCCTCCAAATCCGTCTTTCTTTCTAAATGTGTGCCTTAAAGACCCAATTCTATTTTTCTTATTCAAGCAAACTTCTCTTTAATGTCATTGGTGGTCTAAACTGGTGAAGGATTGAGTAAGAACTGCCAGGATATGGCCCTTGATATTTTAGTGTGTATTGCACAGAAAATGGCAAAAATGTGCAGCAGAAATTCAAAAGGTTTACTTCCTATGTTCGAATCATGCCAAATCCCACCATTAAATAAAAGAACCCTTCCTCCATACTCTAGCAAAGTTCCAATGTAGCAAACTCATAGCATAACACGGATTAGAGACCAGGGACAGCATCAGAAATTCCAGAGATTAGTGTCTGCAGATCAGACGCTCAGAAGGCTAGAGGAGATGCTTTATCAGTCACTAAAAAAACATGCACAACTTTGATCCTCTAGTTTTATGTCTAAGTTCTGTTTCTCTTGGCATGTGTGTATGGTATCAGATGGCACAATGCCATTGCATGTTCAAAGGTTCAACTATCATTTGCAGATTGCACAACAAAACAAACCCCAAAATATTTTGCAATGCAGCTTAGACTTGATGCCCTTACAAACTGAACTTTCTGGCCTCTTGCCTCAGTCATGTGCTGAAAATATTTAATTGCACTGTGAAGGCCTGGCTATGTGTTTTTCCCTATTCTTCATCCTAAAAATGTTAGTACTAAGTGCAGTAAACAGGCATTAATAGAGATGATATTCAACTTTCGAAAGGACTGACTGCTGGCTTAGAAAAGCAACATTGACATTTTGCCACCCTGTTCAGATGCCAGTAATATTTGGTAATGTAATGAAGCAAAGATCTAACAAACATGCAAACCTCAGTGGATTATTCAGCATCAAGGTTTGCATTACAGTGTGTGAAAAAAGGATTAAAGAAGTACTTTTTAGTTATAGAAAACCCAGAGCACTGGATTAAAGCGCAAAAGAGCTGGCAGGAAGGAGACTGTATCTATAGAATTTAATGGTAACCTGGCTCTAACAGACCCTACAGCTTTAATTTCAATACAGCATTTTCTTCTTAATCCCTTGTTTGCCAGTGGTAATGCCATTGGATTAGAGTGGACACCAGGCCATTGCTATTTACATAGAAATTAGGCAAATGAAGTCTTTAATAAGGAAAAAATTGCTTGGCTGCTGGTTATTAGAAAGGTTATATCACTTTGAACCCTGATGCCTTTGTTCATCTCTGCTAAGTTTAAAGATGATGGAAAAGAATTCCCTTTCACTTAAAGCCAGTTACCGAGAACTTCTAGCCATTATCTGCCACAGCAAGAGCTTCACGTGGAAAGTTTAAGAACTTTGCTTTAGTGAGTGTGTGCGCACTGAGTTTATAGTTGTTGGTTTAGAAAATACAGAGCAGATCTTTGACTGGTTTGTATTGCCATCACCACACTAACATAATAAAAAACTAATTTTGGTTTAAATTACAGAAGTAATTAAAACAGAAGTAATTGATGGACTGGAATATGCTCTTATAGAAAAAAAAATAGTCTGAAGTCAGTGTCTATCATTTAGATTTCTCTCCACTTCACTTCCCTGCTTTGCCATTGCATTTTCGAATTTTTTTCTTTTCATGCATTCAGCCAGCTCTCCCTATAAACAGTATTTCAGTACTCTGAAGTTAGATTGTGGTCAGCTTTTACATAGCAATATAGTGATGGGAGATTAAAGGAGGAGCCAATGCCACTTCTGTAGACCTCATGAGGAAAAGAGCTATAACTACAGGAGTTACAAACCACAGCCCCTTACCCCTTGTACCTTAGGAGTACCTTAGTGAAATGAAATCTCAGGGTTGGGTGGTGGAACTATGGGTGCAGGAATAAATGACAATTTCTACCTGATCTGGCCACAGAAAGCAGTTTATAGCTGTGACCAAACACAAGTGCATGGCTGTAGACCACTTCAAAAATGGCCAATCAGGGTAAAATCTGAACTCTCATTGCATGAGGGGTCAGTTAAAGATGTTTTACAACATAGCATCTTCTGTAACTTCTGTTTGTGCTGCCTCCCAGCCTATTGCTGTTTTCAGAATGGGAAGGGGGAAAGGGAGCAAGGAAGTTCGGTCTAGGGGTTTTTCCAGCTCCTGCTGGAGGGTGGCTCAGGTGTACTGTTGCCTCCAGGACCTCCCATTCACCCACCCCACCCTCCAGCGCTGGCTGGGGAACCACTAGAATGAGCTCCCTCCCCTCCCTTTCCCCTCTCCCATTCTGAAACAGGGACAGGCTGGGAGAAAGGAGGGGCCATTGCAAGGGGAAACTGGCTACAGGCTGAAAGCCAACAGCTAGATTCCCCTCCCCGTGGAACCAACAGTGAACTTCTGTTTGGTCTGAAGGATCGTTGTAACTCTGAATGCTTCATTCAAAGCATTCTCAGTTACAGCAGGGAGCTGCTCTTCTGTCTGTGCTCTATGATTCTGACCCTCCAGACCACAGGAGCCAGAGAATTTTGGGGGGGGTGGAAGCACCTACAATGAACACGTGCAATACTCAATAAAAGAGCATAGCTATGAGATTCCTGCCCCCCCCCACCCCCAATTCTGCCCCACACATCAAGCTGCTGGCCATTTGCTTTGGACAGTGAAAAGCAATTATCTCGGACGTGGCCATATTACTTTCTTGCAACACTTTCTTTTTTCTTCATTGGTTATTGAAACTAGCATGTCTTAACCATGTTTGGCAAACTGGGCACTTTGCCTTGGACCTACAGGCACAATCTAGCCTATAGTTTGCAGCAACTCTTCCACATGATTACAATCCTAAAATAATCCTAAAAAAGGCTGCCCAAAGGCCTGTCTGCCCTTTCTTCATTTTCAAGTAGGTCTTTTCCTTTCCCAGCTTTGTGTCTCCCACTGCTGAGATCAGGACAATAATCAAGCTAATTCTCAAACCATATTTAGAATAAATGATTAGCTTTAATTTTCTTTTGTGAGAGAATAGACAAGAAAAGATAGCTTTTGGCAAATGTTTCTTTAAAGCCTCAAAAGTTCTTAAAATCAGAAGTCATCCTTGTTATTTCATATTACAATATATCCAAGGCAAGTTTACACTATATACATCCTTAATAGACACAAGCTATTGCTCTTTATGCTTTCCTTTGATGTATTCTATTTTTAAAAAAATATGTAGCTATCCCACTATATTACATGTCAGGGTCCTTTCATGGTGATCAAGGACACACAAGAGAGAATTACTCTATAGCCTGTTAGGTAGAGCACTCATATGTGAGCTGAGATACCCAGAATCCAGTCCATGCTTTAGCTGGCATTTATTTTGTACCAACAGAAGTGACAAAAACACTATATCTCAAAATCTTCTACAGCATGGTGATTAGCATACTCCTCTGTGAGGTGTAAGACTTTGTCCATATGCTATTAGGAGGGAAAAAATTGAACCTGACCATCACATCCAAAGTTAGTGACATAAAAGGGAGCACCACTATCACCCTAAGTTTGCGAAGAAAATAATTTTCTTCAGTTTTTGGTGAAGTTTTGCTTGAATCTGCAAATTATTTCAGGTGCCCAAAACTGATTTTTTCTATGACTGTACTATTGACAAAACAAAACAAGAAAACAACAAAAAAGACAAATCCTGCAGCCAATAATTACGGACAGTACTCTAAAAGTTCTAAGGTTTTCTAGGGTGTTTTGGTTTGGATTTTTAGTCTCCACGATTAATGTTAAATTAAACTACATAGTAAAGTTTACTTTTCTGTCACATGGCTCATGTCAAATCATAGTTCTACATTTGTCATAATTCTCTGATCAGAGACTTGAAATATTTGTAAAGGACTTTGAAGAAAGGAAAACTTTAAAAAGTTAGGCTCAATAACTCTGTCTTTGTTTCCTCCTAAATGTGTGACTGCATGTTAGTTATATCAGGCAGGTTGTCTTAAACAGGTTAAGTCTGCATATTTTAACTGTGGATCATCCAAATACTCCCAGGGTGCATCTACATGTATGTTTTATTGAGGAGCTGACTAATTAGCTCTGCAGTAAAGCATCACCATCTACATGTGTGCCCCTATTATGAGACAGTAAATTAATTAACTCTGCTGTAGAATAGTATTGTCCAGGACAAGTACTATCCTACAGCAGAGTAGTCATATGCTGCAATGCACGTGTAGATGGTGACCGGGGCTGGCTGGGGCATAAGAGTGCTTCAGTGTAGGGTCTGCCTGCCAACTAACCCCACACTGTAGAGCCCTCATGCCCCAGCTCAATGTGCTGCAGTCCTAGGCACCCAGAAAGACTGGATACCTGACTAAACCCTTTACGTAAACTTTTGAACTGATCTGGCCTAGCCCTATTTCTACTTCCACCTAATTATTGCCAGTCCACATTTCTCTGGGCCATTCTATCTACTATTGGTATAGTCAAATAAATCTTTCTATTTACTCTCATTTAAAGGAACTAAAAAAGATGATTATCCATAACAGAATGCACAAAACATTAAAGGCTATATAGGATCTTTAAGACTCAGTGGGAGCATCTACACGTTCATTAATGCATAGTGCGTACTGCACATTTAATTTAGTACTAAATACATGCTCAGTAAGCAGTTACTATGCAGCAGCAGCAGCAAATGCCTTTTCAGTGACACTACTGCACAGTAGCTTAATAATACTGTGCAGTAGTGTATTAGCACCGTTTGTGCTATGACACACTACTGCACAGTATTATTAGGCCAATGAGCAGTTAGCAGCTTGTGTAGACACTCTCAGTGTAGACACTCTCAGTGTTATAAAGGTGGCATATAACTGCTCTTCCACAGACCTTGCAAAGAATTGTTTTCTTGCTCCCAGAGAAATAGCTTCCTGAATCTCTTGACAGGGTGTAATTTATTTCCCCACCTCAGTCTTGATCAGCTACTTTGTCCACAAGGATCCAAGCCAAAGCTTTGCCTGCTCTTTAATCCTCTTTAATGTCCCTCCATATGGAAGGAAAGGATCCAGAAAGCTGAGCCTACACTCAATACAAGATCTGAGCCCTCATCCTGTGCAGTGTAAAGGGAAGGGGAACCTATTTTGCTGAGTAAAACATGGGCATACTCCAGTTCTAATAGCGCAGTCCAAAAGAAAATAAAAAATTGTTAGCTGAAAGTCATTTTATTTGCAGCACAAAAACAAAGCTGCTATTTTAACTTGTCTCTGCTTATTTCTATAGATCACCCTGTCCTCCTTGCTGGATTGATTATAGCATAGTTTGAAAAAGTATTTCCTTAATACTTTGTGCTAATTTTGTTCTGACTTTACCCCCACTAGCCTTTAACCTGTGTAGACTTAACCAGGACGCATTTTAATTACACTCTCTCTGAGGAGATCTTGGATATTTCTCAGTTGTGCTGCTGTAGCTTTCTTATACTCAAAAGGAATCCTGAACAGAGAATCCCTCAGGCCCAGTTCCTCAACACCAGTGTTGCTAACCTCAAAAATACCTGTGATTTTCCTATGAGCACTTACTGTTCCTACTATTCTAATATTAGGGTGATCCCTAGCTTCTCTCCATGCTCAGCCTAATTTATCATACTTGGCTCAGTTTCCCAGGGCTAGGTCCAAAATAGCCTGTGACCAGGCAAGCTAGCATAAGAAACAGCATAAGAAAGCAGTCCTGCACAATGCTTTTAAAACACGTCCCCTATCTTAATTTGTCCACAGTTATTATTCCAATCAATATCTCAGTAATTAAAATCCCCCATGATCAATTTTCTGGCTTCCCTATAGGCCTCTCTAATTTAAAAAAGCATTTCTTGATTTTCTTTCCCTTAGTGCTCTGGAGTCTGTAGCTCCAAGAATCACCTAGCTAGTTTTATCATCTTCAACTTCTACACAGACTGTCCTTGCCTGTGTCAGCTAATATATTTCTATAATTTTCCTTTGCAAACTTAATAATATCATCCACCAATATTGCCTTGTCCCTGTTTGATTCTGCTTACTCTTCACTAAATGCAGTTGTGTGGTGTTAAAGTCCCCAGTCATTTTCTTAGTTCAGTCATGTCTCTGTTATTTCAGTAAATAATAAAAGCTTTACCTTTGAATGATGTAACGTAGTCAGCGATCTGTGGTTCTGCTCCCACAGAAATCAATGGTAAACCATCTTTTAATTTTAAAGGTGTGGGCTCATCTCATAATGTTATATACTCTTGTGGCTATAATTTTATATCAGTACATCATTGTAACCCTGTTGACTAACCAAGTAAATGTTGATAGAAAAGATATTAACCTTCCTTCTAAGCTCTTTTAGGTTATGTTTCTAATCTTCCTAGTTTAATATTCCTTGGTTATGCTATCTTGAGTCCAGAACACTTAATTACTAATTTAAATACAGAGAAAACTACTTTCCATTGACAGGCCATATTATATTCTCTATCTGTGAAAAGTGAAATTTTGTCCATAAAAGAAGTCATAAAATGGGCTTGTATTAGAAACCACTACATGCTATATCATAGTTCTCCTTAAAAAGTAGCTAGACAACCCAGATCTTCTCAGGGGTTCCAACTGCTCTCGTAAAGGAAACAATATTAATTTTACTGGTTTACAACAATTTAATAAAGTTACAAGTAAATGGATATAAATTATGGGGTTTTTTTTGGTTTTTTTTGCAGCCACTTATTTTCTTAGGAATGAGAACTAATCAGGACAGGGTCTGTTTTTTCATATGCGTTTATACATTGCTCAGTACCCTGGCTTCCTTTGGGTATACCTGAAATAAAAAACTGACAAACAGTTATTTGCCACCAAAATCCTGCTTCTGAATTCAAGATTTCTACCAGATTCTTCAAGATTTCAAGATAACAAACAATACCAGAAAATATAAATGTATATTTCCTATTTCTCATTTTCTAAGCAAAAGGTCTGAATTTCCAAATACCTCTGATCTCCTTCTTGTTCATTTATTTATATCAACACGTACAACTGCAACAGAACTCTTCTTAGTTCTCCTGACTAACATCCTGACTGCTTCAGTAATACAGGGGAAGTTACAACCTTTTACAGGATGGCCGTGTACATGGTCTCACATTTTGATTAACAGCTGATCCGGCTCTGATTGAAGTCAATGGCAAAACTGCCTTTGAATTCAGCAATCTAGGATCAGGACTTAATCGATCCTTCTGAACCAGAAGGTGACTTTTTTCTCTCTCTTTTTTGTTTTTTTGTGGGGCTTTTTTTTGGGGGGGGGGGGGGGGGGGGGGGGGGTTGCTGTTGCAGGGAGATTCCTCCTGTGTAGGGGAGGGGAGGGTTGTACTGCTGCTTTGGTGGTTTGAAGAGTTTAATGGCTAGATGGTTAGCTAGCGTAAATCAATCAGCATAGCTCCATTGACTTGTAGAGAGTTATACCAAATCATACTATTTGACAATCTGGCCTTTATATCCAGGCAATATTTCCCCCTTTTCAACAGCAGTGTGTCAGAATCATTCATTCATTCATTAAGTGACCACATTGTTAAACAGATTTGTTTGTGAAGTTGGTTTAATGCACCAGTGCATACTGCAAAGGTAAAAATAGAAGTGTCAGCACTTACTCCTTAGATTTTCAGTCCTAAGAGAGTTAGGTGCCCACATTCCTTTGAATTTCAAAGGTATTTTTTGCCACTGAATTCAACAGAAGCAAGATTTCATTTCAGATGTTTAAAAATCACTTTATTTAGTATTTAAAAACGGTGAAATGGCCAGCTTCTTGGCAGGAGATTCAATAGAATGGAATTGCCAAAGAATACAAATTAAATACCCGTCCCTATTGATTTTTACCATTGGATAATTTTTAGGACTTGGGGAGAGATCCCACCTGTAATCAGGTTTCTCTATTAACTATATCTTGATTAGGTAAAGTGCACTGTATCTACCAACAATTGTGCAGATGCCAGTCTGTGCCTTTCATCTAGTTTCATACACTACAGACTAGCTTAATGGCAACCCATAAAAAGAGAATGATGGGTTTTCCACTTCCCTGCTCAGTCCCTAATCTGCACTGTGCTCTCTTTCTTGTTTGCCACTTATACTTAAAATCCTGAGTTTGTTGAGCAACAAGTGGCATTATTCTAAGTCATCTTTATCTGTCACCTTGTCCATAAAAAGTCTCATCACTGTTGGTCAGTCCTCCCTCACCATCATTTCCAGTCATCCCTTTTTTTCCATCTTCTTGATCTTTGAGGTCCCTTCCATCCCTAACATCTATTAAATCTATGTGCTTCCCGTGTCATCTGTCAGCTTCCACAGCAGCTTTGGCACTGGTATTCTTCTGTGTCTATACTACATATAATCAGTGAAAATTGCATCTTCATTGACTTTCCTGAGAGCACTAACCCATCTCCCTAAAACTTCCATCACACAGTATGGGTGGGAACCTGAACTAGCTGGCATCAAAAACAAAGGTTCTCTTACCTCTTCAGCCCCAGAAATCCCAAGATATTACTCAGATACAGTAATGTGTCTTCTAGAAGTAAACATGAACCTAGTGAAATGAATATGTTGGCTCATTACCAGCCAAGCTGGACACAAGAGATCTAGCTAAATTGAAGGCACTGTCCCATCAACATCCAGACAGTAAGTGGTACCCATAATCCCATTTAAAACAAAAATGAAATAACTGAGGTCAAAGGGGTCTAAAAGCTGTCTGGGAGCAGAAACAGCATACTGGCACCTGCACAGGAAAGAATGGGTAGCAGGCAACCAAGCCCAGGGGTCAGCAACCTATAAGAACAGTAGGCTGCTACTCACAACCCAGCAACTTTTACCAACCCCCTCCACAGCACCCCAGCCCTGTTTTGTGGCAAAGGCTGCCCTTGTCCCTACTGCACCTTTCACTCACCCTTGTTACCAAATGTTGCTGTTTCCCATCAGCAATGACAATGGAAATTACCAAATTCAGCATCAAGGTAAGTGGAGGCTGCACTAGTGAGAAACAGCTCTTAACACAAAGCAGGAAGAGTATTTGCACCTTTTTTTTCCTAGAAGCCCTAGAAAAAATTAAATTGTGCATGTGTACAGGGACCTAATAAGAACTGTAGCCTGAAAGGCAGTGTTTAAAGTTTCTGGATCACATGTATCAAAATATGTATAATTTGTTACCAGATACTACAGGGTACTAGAGCATCACAATAATCACAGCAAAACCCTAAAGCCTTTCACCTTGCTCTAGATTCTACATAGTGCCCGAGTGCATCAAGGAAGACTTCCTGGCAAGTTCTCTCAGATGACTTACCTCTCTTGACTAGGAAGCCCATAACTGGGAGGCACCAATAGGTGGATAAGCAGAAAATGATGCCTCACCATTTCCAAGCAGGCATGAAGTGACTCCTCTGCCTGGTTTGCCCTTTATCAATGTCCTCTAGCTTCATCTAACGTAGATGTCAGTGAATGACCTCACCTCTACTGTTAACCCTATCCCTCCATGGCAGGGGATTCTAGCCAAGAAAGGCAGAAAATGTTCCCTAAACATCTCTGCTGCCTGATATACTCCAGTGCCATCTAAAAGTGGAGATAAGATGACAGTTAACAAATCCAAGTTACAGGTAAAATTACAAGTTACAAAAATCCAAGTTACAGGTAAAATCCAAATTCAAATAAAATACCTCAGGCAATAGCTATGTTTTGAAACAGTGTAGGTGTGACTAGTGTGTGCACATATGTGCACAGCTTACATTAATGCATACCTCTATTTGAATGTATTTATTTCTTTTAAAAAGGGATGGGCAGAACCCTCCAATTAATAGGTTTGGGATAGACCTTTCTTTTATGAGGATGGCCTTTTCTATTTCTTCAGAGCACTATAGGAAGATGGGTGATTCAATATGTTCTATACAAATTTCCAAACAAGAAATCTCTTTGATTCACCCACAGAAAAATTGTATGCAGCAGCAAGTCATTATGTGAAAGCACCACCTTTTTCCTAACCCCCTGCTTCTGTCAGTGGGGTACATTTGCTTGAACAAATGCCTCAGGTGGCCTTTTGGTTGGGCCAGCTCATTTATAAGGTGATTAGAGGTGGCTGGTGCCATCATATTCTTTTGCTTTATTAACAGAAGCACTGTTTATGCATTTAAAGGAAAAAAAAACGGTTTTATAAAAGCATCATACTATTTCAGAAGTGAAAAAAGGACCATCTTTTTAATGCCCATCAAAAAACACTTGTTTGTCTGATCTCTTTCTTCCTTAGCTGGCAGTAAGTCTTTGCAGGCAGGTTCAGAGAGTTTATATTTATATCTCAGCTTAAAAAAATAGCTGAGGTATCAGAGGAGTTCCAGGGCAGAGAAACACCTTGCAATTACTTTAGTTTGGAGGCATTAGATCTGCTGACATGGTATTTCCCAACATCTCAGTCTTTCATTTATGAAAGTCACTCTCAGGTTCAGACATTTTCAGTTTTAAAGTGGAAAGAGACAGCTACATGAAAACAAAATGTACCTTGATAGATACAGAAAAGTCGTCTTTTTCATGGGGTCAGATTTTTATGCAAAAGCTTCAGTGGAAGTTTTGCCTTAGAAACAACTATATGATTAGGGTTTTGAAGCCCAAATTCAAGTTCAGAGATTTAAAAAGTACAGTGATGAAGTTTGCAATAACAAACACCGGAATTTGCATACTCTCTTTCATTTAAACCAGAAGAGACTTTTGTTCTACTTTGTGAAGTGAAATTCATTAGGGGTAATATTCACAACGTCTGATTCCCCTTGCACAAAGCTCAAATGACCTCATAATCAGTCAAAAAGACCCCCCAAAAGGGTGCAAATCCTTCATTTCTTAGTTACATTCGTCGCATATTTGCCAAAGTGCCTGTAAAACATTTGACAAAAACCTCAGTTGAAACCGCTGTTTATCACTGCTTATCTCTCGGTTTTCTTGCATACAATCTGATAGGAATGTGTATCTGTTGTCCTTCATCATCTACTTGAATCCTAAACTCTTTGGGGAAGGAAATTCCTTATGTTTCATTTTTTGTACAGTACCTGGCACCCTGGGATCCTGGTATCTGGGGCCCCTGGGAGTTACAGTAATAAAAGTTAGAAAGAAATATATATATTGTATAATATATAGGTCAAAATCCATTGTGTGTCATGCATTTTACATCCTACTCTACTTGTAAAATATAACAAATCAGCCAATGAGAACATAAATATTTTTACAACTTCAAAAGTACAAGTAAAGCAATCAGACAAAAATAAGGGGGCTTGTTTCAAAATGGAAACTTGCCATGTGTGCAGTATAAAAGTAGTTACTCTGAAATGGATTGCTGAACAGATGCCAGATATCCAAAGAAAGCATAAAATGGAGTTTCTACAATTTTTTTTTTTTTTGGAACCTAGGTAGTGATTGGAAAAAGTCAATTAAGGAGCCTAACTAAATCCTTTTCTTCAACAAGCAACAAAGTCCCAGGCTCAACTGATGAATGTACTAAAGATGTAGGTACTTTAGTAGTCTCTATCCTTGCCAGGGAGTAATTGGTAGATTGTATTTGACACCAGGGCAACCAATTCTCAAGAGAGAAACTCTGTCTACAAAGTTAGATAAATATCCTGTCCTGTATAATTTAACATTTTCGTTTCTTATTCATATACGCATTAGAGTTAGTGCTTCCAGAGACATTTTGTACTGTCTTTTACAGAATAATCTGGTTCTCATTTCCTTCTTTTTGTATAAAGCTATCATTAGTGTTAAATTCATTATAATTTTTATTTTTACCTCTTTTCACCTGACTGGTGGAAGCTGCTTTATTGGAATCAATTTATGGTTAGCAATATTAAAAAGTGGGAGTGGAGTTTAAGATGGCTACCTCTGAATCATAGTACATCATTTGATATTAAGGAAGGAATATGGGGAGATAACTTAATCCCTTAAAATGAGAGCTAATTTAGTATCAGAAACAGCCTCTTGGCAGAGTTATGCTTTATGTCTGTATATCCAAATAGAGACCAGGTATTCAAACAGATATTATAGTATAAAATTAAAGATATTCTAAGTACTTATAATCAATCTGCAGATAATAACAAGGGAACATTAAAACAGAACAACATTTTACTAAATTTTGAGTCATGATGATTGAATTGGGTAGGTATTCTAGAATTCCAAGGGCCAAATTCATAGGTAAATCTAGTGAGCCTTCACGTATTCAACCACAATATCAGTCCACAGTTTCAACCACATTGAAAAAAGCCTAATGGTAAAAAGTTCAAAACATAGGGAGATGGCTTTTAAGACTCTTCTAAAAATTAGACCTCTTTTACAAAATGACCTGTGCATTTAGCAGCCTATATCCTGGTGACTTTCAATGTAAACCCTCTATCTGCTAATTTTAATGTCACAAATGACACGACACATTTACAAACTGTAACATATTGATTTGGACACTAAGGGCACCTACGCAGGAGTGCTGAGGCTGCTCCTGCATGCTGGAATTCCAGCGTGTTGGAGCAGACTTGATTAATTATGTCTGCTGGAACATGGCAATTGCTGTGCTCCAGCAACCTCCTGCAACTCATGTATCAGCGTCCCTGTGCTTAAAAATGGTAGCTGGGGCGCTTGAACTAAAGCTTGTCAGACAATGTTTAGTTTAACACTCCCACTGCCATTTAGTTTAACACTGCCACTTGTCAAACAATCTTTAGTTTAACACTCTCATCACCATTTTTAAGTGCAGGGACACTGATACAGGAGACATGGTGGCACTTTAATTAAAGCATTCTCAGAATCGCTCTAATTATAACATCGCCCCCCTCTCCACCCCCCTACTCCCCCAGAGCACATGTAAAAGTGCCCTAATACAAGTTTGTTCAGTGCCCAGAGTGTATAGATGACCACCTTCCCTGAGGGAGCTGCCCACAGTAGGTGCTATTACAGTACCTGTATTTGGTGGTGGGGAAGCCTGTTGGCACTGGGCAAACATCCCAGGATAAACATGACTAGAACTGTGGACATATAACCAATATACTTACACTCCTGACTTTTCAAGGTACACCTTTACCTCAGAGTAGAACAAATTGCACTAGTATAGTTTACTTTGTGTGTCTGCTCCGCATTTACATTTGTACAAAGGCAGATTATACCAGACTATATGTATAGTGCATCTCAGCCTAAAAATGGGCTAGTGAGTGGGATTATAGTTATTCCTCTGATAAAATGTAGTCATTTAGTTACACCTTTAGATAACTGGTTTGTTATCTGTGGGCATGGATTGATCTGCACAATCTTTATTTCTATTGTCAATGCCTAAAAGAAAAGAAGCAACCAGCTTGAATCTTAGATCCCAAGGTTAGGTTATGGGCTGGCAAAAAAAAAGTGTGTGTTGCTTGAATAGCAAACACATCTGATATGTAAATTATTGCAAGATATCAAGGAATCTTGTGGTGAATTTTCAGTCATTTTCAGACTGAAGCAGCACTTCAAAATCCTTCACTAAATCAAAGAGAAATAAACAACCCCCCCCATCCACACAGACATATACACACACAACCTACAGTTTTAAAAAATATACTAAAGTTTTGTGCCAGCTCTGCAGAATAGTTAATGTGGTGCCAATGGGCAAGAGAAAATAAAGCACATTGAAGATGCTGCTATTGTTAAAACAAACAAACAAATAAGACTATTGTTCATTTCAGCTCCCATCAACCTGCTGAAGAACTCAGACTTTGCAAATAGAAAAGAACAGAAATGAAAGTATCTTTTTTATTATTATTATAATTTTAGGGTTACTGCCAGCATCCAAATAGCAGAAAGTAAGATAAATGTAATAAAATATTACTTTACATTTTTACCCCATCCAAACTATCTTAGCTTATTTTCTGTATTGAAAAATAACTTTCATAGGTATTTTGTATTGCATACTTTTATGGCCAGGACAACTATTACGCATATGCACCCCTGTGCACCTCCTAGGCATCACCACTGCTCCCTTAGGCTGCTTTGAAGACCTCTGCCTTCAAGCTGGGTGGGTGGGGCATGCTGAAGAGTGGGTGCTTAAGGAAGCAGTATAATATGCATTTAGCACCAGGGTTTGAAAAAAAGAACATAGGCACTTAGAGTAGGGAATTAGGTGAAATTTATACATTTGAATACAAAGCCAAGGTTTTGAAAACCTCCATGTAACTGGGAAGCTTAGTGAACAAGACAGACACCTAGCAGGGAGGATACATACACCTGAGAGAATTTCAGTATTTTATATTAAGCAGTTGTTGGGTAAAATGCATGAACAATTCTTGGAGGAGGGACCATGATACAGTTATCCCCTCTCCTAAGGGAGTGCATTAGTTACCGGGCTCTGGGCACACACATCTCCTCTCTTTGTCTCTCTTTTCCTGCCCCTCTTGCTTGAGAAATCTTTAAATGGTGTTCTGGACATTGGCATAGTTTCAGTAAGATGGATGAAGAGTGCTCCACACACACATACACATACACACACACACACACACACACAGAACAGCATGTAGTCTGATGGCAAGGACATATTTTCAGAAGTTTCAAGTGTGGGTTTAATCTTCTCAGGCAAAAGGAGGAAGAGTTGAACCTGGGTCTGCCACTACCTGAGTGAGTGTCCTAACCACTGAGTTAGTGTAAAAGAAAGAGTACCGCCTCATCCAGATGTATTTTTTAAAGTTCCAGAAAGAAAGAATAAGCCTAAATTCAAAAAAGGGATTCCAAGCTATGAATCTCAAGTGGACAGAGGTACCTTCCTGTAGCCCTCATGCTTCTAAATTCTAGATTTGACCAGCTTTAAGACTCACGGCTGATTTCCCTCCTCAGCATGCTAGCTGTTTTGGATCCTGTTCTGAGGAACCTAATCCACTCCACACACTGACTCCACAAAGTGGGTCAAACACTAAAAAATAAGCCATTGCAGCACCTGACTTTTAGATACTTAAATATATTATTGAATCTAACCGCTAAACACTCGGTTCCCATTTGCCTTACATTACATCTGTAAATTAGGGATTGTACCCTACTTCACATTGGTGTTTAGGGGCTAAATAAATTAAAAATTCTGTGGCACTCTGACACTGTAGAGATGGAAACAACATACATATGTTAGGCAGGCCCACCATGCAGGTTAGTATCCACAACCAGGACAATGGGCAGAGGTGGAAAGGGCTCACCCAGCAGGGAGGGCTCTCCATGTTCGGAGGTGCTCCTCCAGAGCGGCTGCCCCCC
>NW_005842319.1:785198-800984 GCF_000455745.1 Alligator sinensis
AATGGCCTGCACATCCCTTAGGAAGTGGGTAGCACAGCAGACTAAGCACAGGCCCAAGTGGGTGACCAGAGCCTCAGTTGACAACCAGTCTGACTGGGTCATGTCGAGGAGCTGTCACAGCCGGACGGTATAAGACTGGATAAGGGAGTGGAAAAGGCTGCTAGAGGTGAGGCTTGGCAGACTGCATTGCAGGACTGGGTTATGGAAGCCGCAGATGCCTGGCTTGGGGCAAGATGTAGAAGGCAGCTCACCAGGACCATGCCATGCTTCAATAGAGGGGCAGGAGGACACCTCTGTCCACAAAGGTAGGATCTAGAAGGAACAGTTCCTGGTCGAAACCAAGGCCCCACACCCAATGCAAAAACAAATTAGCTAGCTGCTGCCTGGGGAGGGGGTCCTTGCATTAGAGGAGCCTTTAGAGAGCTTGTAGGCAGAAGGCTGTCACCCTGCCCACCAGGTCAACCAAGCCCTGGCCCCACTCAGGCACCAGTAAATAAAGAATGATTCAGGGGAGCCAGTGATGCCCATCCCAAAAGAAGTCCACAAGCAGTCACTGGAGCTTCTCAAGCTGGTCCAGCAGGGTGTCCAACACAGCGCAATGTTGCCACAATGTCACAGCTGCCAGGTTGCTGACAATAAGGACCTGCCCACAGTAGGAGAGGCTGGGCAGACGCCAGTGCCATCACTGCAGGCGTGCCTCCACCTTGGCACCAAGGTCCTTCCAGTTCCATGTTGAGAAGACCGACAGCCTGAGGAACACCCCTAGGGCCTTGAGGCCCTACCAACACCAGATAAGACCACTGGGTAAGTCAGGGGGGAGGGGGTTGACCCAAGGACCAAGAAGGAGGGTGTTGCTCTTTGTCCAGTTTACACGAGCTGAGCAGGCACGCTCACAGGCTTCTTGACAGGTGACCAAGGACTGGACGTCACCCTGGGTGCTGATGAGGACAGTCACATCGTCCGCATATGCTGTCAGCCTGACCGACAGGCAGCCTACTGAGATGGAGGCAGATGGAAGAGTCAGTTTTAGTCAGGCACCACTGCAGGGTGTGGAGTAGGGGCTTGATGGACAAGGCATACAACATTCCTGACAGACGGCAGCCCTGGTGAATGCCCCTAGAGGCTGGGAATGGGGTGCAGAGCATGCCATTCACCTTCAGGATGTTCAAAATGTCCCAATACAGGACCTGGAGGGCAGAGGTGATGATGGTCCCAAAGCTGAAAGCCTCAAGGGTGCAAAACAGGTAGTCATGGCTGATCTGGCCAAAGGCTTTCTCCTGGACCAAGGAGACGAACCCGATGTTGAGGCCAAAGAGATCTGCAGCTGTCATCAGGTCTTGAAGCAGGAAAATATTGTCCTGGATGGTCCTGCCCAGCATGCAGTAGCTCTGCTCAGGGCCGATGATGGAAGTCATAACAGTGTGTAGCCGGTTAGCCAAAGCCTTGGCCAGAATCTTGTAATTGGCACACAAGAGGAACACAGGTCACCAGTTCTTGATGCAGCCAAGGTCTCCTTTCTTAGGCAGCAGGGTGAGGACCACTCGGCAACAGCTGGTTGGCATTGTCTGGTCCATGAAAACACATAGGAGGCAGGGGCCAAGGAGTGGCCAGGTCTCATGAAACTTGGCAGGCAACCCATTGATGCCAGGGGCTTTGCCTGAGGTGAGGTCCCTGACAGGAGCTATGAGTCCTCCAAAGACAGTTCTTATTCAAGATGGTCAGCCTTTGATGAGCAAAGCCCAGGGAGGCCATCATGTAAGCACCTAGCAGATCCTAGGCAAGTCGGTTCAGCTGCAAACAGTTCCTGGCAGAAGGCGATGGCATGACATCGGATCTCAACAGGGTCTGTGAGTGTTTGGCCAAATAGGGTCCTAAGATGGTCAATGACCTTCCATGCAGCTTGTTGTTTCTGTGCAGCTCACTGCTGAAGAAGAAGTGAGTCAGGGCATAAGTCTCTGCCAGATGTTTCTTACAGCGCTTAAGACTCTCGAGCAGCCCTGCATCACTGCCAGCATCACACAAGGCCACCTCATGCTGCACCACATCCTCCTCCAACTCTCAAAAACAGCAGCAAAGCTCACTTGTTGCCAACTGCATGTACTGCTGACAGAAAACTCTAATCTGCACCTTTTCCACATCCCACCACTGCTTCCAGGAAGGGAAGGTGGCTCTTGCAGCCTCCCATGTCTGCCAGAAGTGAGCAAAGCAGTCACAGAAGTGAGCGTCCTGCAAGAGACTAGTGTTGAGGCACCAGTAGGGTGCCCGGAAATGTGTCCTACCAGGAAAGCTCAGCACACAGGAAACCAGGCTATGATCTGATCATCCTGCCAGGGTATTGTGGCTGCTGTGCAGCAGAGGAAGGTGGTTCCTGGCAATGTACAGGTGGTCAAGGCATGCCATGGAGAGCTCACCAGTGGTCGCCTTCAGTCAGGTATACTGCCTCACATCGACATGGAGATGGCACCAGACATCAACAAGGTCCACTGACTCCAAAGCAGTCCACAGCTTCCAGGCTGAGGATCAATGGGGTTCCAACCCATTCTGGTCAAGACAATGCATTGACTGTGCAATTCAAGTCCCTGCCCAGGAGAAGAAGGTCATCAGCATCAGCTGCGCTCTGCAAGATGTCAGCCAGTATCTCAAAGAAGGCAGTCCATTCTCATCCAGCAGTGGGCACAGATATTAATAAGGAGGAGGCGATGTTGAGCAAACTGGATGCAAATGGTGAGCAGGCAGCCAGGGGCGACCTCTTGGGCTACCTGAATCAGGCATCAGCTGTGGTGACAGAAGGATTGTGACCCCTGCGCTGAGGGTGGTGCCATGACTGAAGAAACTGCGGCCCTTCCAGGCAGCATGCCAGTCAGCTTGATTGGCTGCATTGGTGAGTGTGTCCTGCAGAAAGGCAATGTCCAGCCTTTTCTGGTGCAGGAAATCAAAGAGTGGCATGCTGTCCGCTTCACAGGGTCTCTGCAGCCATTGGCATTAAGAGAGCCACAAGTTGTGACAGCGATGTATGAAGGCGTAGAAGGAGGGACAGGCAAGGCCAAAAACACAGAGGGAGAGCCAACAGAGAGGAGCAAACATGCAGGACAGGGAAAGAATGGTCCTACAACTCCCCAACTGGCGCTTCTCGTAACAAGCACCCAACATCACCTGCAAGCTTGCTAAGGAGAAAGCTATAATGCTGCATCCCTAGATCGGACTGCAGCGCCACTGCTGTGGCCTTACCAGACACCACAAAAGTCTCAGGGTCTGGGAACTATTTACATATGTACTGTGCAACCCTCCAGTAGTGCTTAGTCTGGTCTAGAAACTCTAGGAGGTGTTCAACAGAGTAGCCAACACAGGGAGGTTCCTCAGAAGCAGGAACAGATTCCGCCTCTGGGGTGGGGACGCTCCCTTTTGAGAAGGGCATCTTAGCTGGATCGGGAGGCACTACTCCCTGAGGGAGAATGTCTCACAACTCATCCTTAGAGGCAGAATCAAAGTCTGAATCCGAGGAGGGGGAGCTGTATACGTCAGGCACCAAGAGCCATTGACCCCTGGTGGGGAGCACTTGACCCCTCACCAGGATCCTCAGCATCAGGCCCTGTGGAAGCAGGACTGCCCGAGGGGTCTTGGTGGGGTGACATCAATCCCTGATCTCTTGGGGTGGGGTGCTCTCCTGGGTCAGGCACTCTTGCTCCCGGAGCTGCTTGCAGCCTCCAGAGGGTCCAACCTCCATATCAATCTCATCAGGCTCAAGAATCTGAGAGGTAGGGGAACGGCTATCGGACTCCGATAGCCCTCCCCCCACCTCCCCTACCCCCAGCTCACCCCCAACCACTACAGGGTCTGGGAGGGATGCCGAGGAGGCGGGCAGAGAGGGGGACCCCTGCTCAATAACCTCCCCTCCCCTTGAAGTGGTGCGGAGGTCTTGAGGGCATAAGGAGGCCTTTTTAGAAGACCCCTTTTTGGTGGGGAACTTGCCCTTCCCAGCAGGAGGGGCCAAATCCTCCCCTGAAAAAAGGGGGAGCCAGGTCCACTGACACAGAGCCAGCTGACTCTGATGAAAAGTGAGGTGACTGAGAGGAGGGCCCTTCCCCACCATCCAACAGAGCTCCCACGCCAGAGGTGCATGAGCCACCATCAGACGCAGCCACAGGAATCTCCGTTGTGACCAGCTTCTTCTTTGGGCACTGGGTAACCAGGTTGGACCTGCTGCTAGAGCAAAAACATGAGGTGTCCCTAATGGTGAGGTAGACCTTGTACCGCTGCCCGTCAATCGTGAAGGACATGGACTGAGGCAAACCGCGACTCTTCCTGTTAAGCAGCATAAACAGCTGCCTTTTAAAGGACAGGACATGCCAGAGCTCAGGGATCTTGCTGCCAAACAGCAGTCTGTGAACTGGCCCTGTAACCATGCCATAAGGGCACAGGCGGTTAGTGAGGTCCTCGTCCAAGAGAAAATGGAGGCACATTCGAGGCTACCACACAAACTGCCGGTGTGTCTAGAGGCACTGCGAGGCAAAAAACACCCCTGACCAACACACCTGTTACCACAACCTCATTCACTAAAGCAGGGGAGCTGAGGAAGATGATGAGGACTGAACTCACTCGGGTGGCACAGAGGACATGCTTGCAGCCTATGAGCGCCCCCACAGCAGCAGCACACTCCTCCACTCAAATGGAGGAAGAGGCATGAAGCCAGAGACCAAAGCTCCAGTCCAGAGGGGCAGGGAAGGGAAGGGAAAACAATAAACAGCAAAAAGTTGCAGGGAGAGGGAGTTGGAAAAACAACTCCTGAGGGATGGGGAGGGGGAGAGGGTGACTGCAGGAGAAAGGGCTGGGAAAAGGGGAAAAAAGGCAGGGAAAAGTAATGAAAAGTGGGGGACTACAGTGGGAAAGGGTCAGACTGTCTGGGGGAGGGAAATCAAAATAAGAGAAAGAGAAAGGCTCACAAAATGGGGAGAAGCTCTCTGAGAAGACGCTCCTGTCAGTGGCCATTTTGAAAGAAAGAAAGAAAGAAGCAAACAAACAAACTTTGGCCCATATACCAGGAAGCATTTAAGCTGTGTTCACTTGAGTTCAAGAGGATGACAGGACAAAGGTGACTTGAAACCACTTTCAGGAATCACCAGAGATTTGATCATCTCACTTACACATCCTGCAATTGCTGTACAACAGCAGAGTCTTCATTTACACAGAAATCATCCCGCTCCAGAAACTTAAGCTCAGTTTAAAGCTGCTTTGAACTACTGGAGCAGCACAAAGCTAACGTATGAAACTTGAGGATGTGGTCCCTTATCATTAGACGTAAGCGTTCAGTAACTTCTCTTCCAGGAAATATAGTCCATTCTTGCTGTACATATATTTTTTGTTGCTCACTTGCTACTAATATGGCACGCTATCGATATGGGTCTTGAACCTCCCAACTCAAAAGAATTTTCACTAAATTAACAAAGGCACATGCCAAATAAGGCACAACTCAAATCAGCGGGGGTTTTGAATAAGCTCTAAAGGTGAAATGAGTACCATAGGGTGAGGCACCAGGCACCTCTAAATTGGAGGGGCTACCAGCAGTTTCCCACAGTGCTCCACAGCCCTGCCGCTCCTGCCTCTTCCCCCCCATCCTACTCTCTGGCACTTGAGCAATTTTGGCACTCTGGGCAAAGATGCTGTCATTCCACCTCTTGGTGAAATCCATCCTTTTGTTGAATGACCAGCATACACCGATTAAGTTCCACATAAAGCAGGATTGGGTAGTAATTTGGACTGGAGGGCTACTTAAGGAGTTTGGGTGACTTAGGAGGTGGTGGGGGCAGGGGAGGGCAATTGATCCAATCTAGCCTGCAAGCCACTGTCAGAAGCCTGAGGAGGAACAGCTGTGCCCCAAGACACTCTCCTTTGCCACTGCCTGAGCTGGGCCAGGCCATGCAGCATGCAAACTTCTCTACCCCCTCCACATTCACCCCTTTCACCCCAGCTTCCTGTTGGCACTGCACAGTTCTGGTACCAGCAGCCAGGCCCACGCAATGCAGCCTGATGAGTAGCCATCCCACCCATCCACCCACTGCAAAGAGTGGCTGTCACTATCACAACACATCAGGAAAGTCGGGGATGGCTGCCCCAGGCCGAGCTCCCCCCATGGCCAACAGTGCCACGGCAGCAGTGGCTCATGGCAGTGAGCAGGTGCCCTGTGTGCAGCCCCACCCACAGCAGAACTAAGCAGTACGGGGCACAGCCCTTCCTCCTCAGACTCCTGGCAGCAGCCAGCAGGCAGGATAGGATTAATTGGCAGGCCAGATACGGCCCACAGGACATATTTTGCCCACTCCTGATTTAAAGGGTTTCATGTTACAACTCTACATTGAGCAAATATTCTACGTATTTGATTCTGCAGGGATCAAAAAAGACAAATAAAAATAAATGATTTTTCACTATATATATTTCCTAGTTTCATAAATATTACTAGGATCATTTATGAAATAAATATTACCTTGGATCATTACTTAAATAAAGCTGCTCCTGTGTGGGCATCTGGGGTTTTTTTTTTGGTTTCTATAACTGTGTTAAGGCGTCAAGTCTATTTTTATAAATCTCTTTAATCCCATGATGGGGTTTTCACTCCTGTTTAGTTTGTTTTACTACATCTGTTTTTCTGGTTCCCTTATTAATAGTTGTCTAATTTTCATTTTAATCTGAGGACATATTTTCTTTTGTGTGACACTGAACTTTTGGGACTAGATCAACATAGCTCTATCAACTTCATCAATTTACACAAAGTTTCTACCCCCCTGAGCATTACAATATAAACCAAAATGAGTGAACATAAGATGTTCATCCCTCTGACAAATAAAATGTTGACGTTGTGATTTATCTTGAATAGTAGATGTGAAGTTTTCTTTAAAATGAGAGGGTTAAAAATGACCTAATACTCTGCAGCAAAATACTGAAGGCAATCAGTAAGACTGTTATTATTTCCTGAGATGGATGGAATCTGCTATTTTCTAGCTTCCCTTCCAGTATCCTGAAAAATAATGATGCGATTTAAGAACATAAAGCTTGCAGTTCAATTGTGGCAATTTATGTTCCTGTAAGCCTGATGTAAACCTAGCTGCCCAATTTTTTGCTGCATATTGTAAAGGATTGTACCTCAAAGGTCACAGTAATTTCCACAATTTACTTCCAAAATGTGTGTTTCAGAGTAACATGGAGAAATTTACCTCCAACACAACTGCTTCCTTTAGTTTTCCTCTCTCTCTATATATATATAAATATATATAAAAGAAATGTTGTATTATATATATAAAAGAAATGCTTGCTCAATGGATTGATTCCCTTTCAGAGTTGAAAGACAAACTTCAAATCACAGAAAGGTATAATGCATCCATAAGTATGTTTCAGTTCCCAAGTGGGAATGGTAAGCAACCTTTCGCTCTAACCTTTTCTCTTTCTTCACTGAATGTAATGTTTTCAGATTCTGTTTAGGAGTGTGTCTAATTCATTTTCAAGCTTAGCAAGACTCGCCCCAAGTCATTTCCTATTTGCTCTCTTGCTGTGAGTGGAGTCACATTCTCTA
Source organism: Alligator sinensis (assembly GCF_000455745.1). Taxonomy (NCBI): domain Eukaryota; kingdom Metazoa; phylum Chordata; order Crocodylia; family Alligatoridae; genus Alligator; species Alligator sinensis. The sequence continues at coordinate 792,760 of NW_005842319.1, forward strand.
CGAGAAGTCAGTTTAGTTCCAGTGATTATATCTGCTGAATGAGCATGCTCAGACCAGGTCCTGTAGTCAGCAGACTGAAAGGACGTCTGCTCATGCTGGGAATATAGCTTAAGAGTATGTTAATAAACACAAAGGGAATGTGACATGCAAACAAAGGCACACAGCCCCAAGGCTAAAAAAAAAACCTCTCCTGGATTCAAAGAGTAATAAACTTTGAAAAAATATTTAATGTTATAGTCCTCAAGCAGCTCTACTGTAAATTCTCTTAGGTATTACATGAGAAAGGGTTAATGCCAAGATGCTGTGCCTATCATTTTCTCTTGCCCTTGCTTTGAAGATCATTAGAATTAGCATTAAGAGGAGTTAGTTGGATTAAAGGGAACTTGTTTTGTTCTCACTTCATGGTAAAACAGTCTATATCACAAGGCTTAGTTTTTCTACTAGGCCATTAATTACATTCCATTAAAGTCCTTAAAATATGGGTGATTTAATGGTAAACATTTTCTGTTTTCCTGTAAGAGACCTTCTGTTTATAGGCCAACATTGAAATAGAGCCTTGTCTCTCAGCTCCTGTACTTCAAAACCTATTGTACAAACACATTTGTTCTACGCTGCACTCCAAAGCAGAATCAACATCCTCTTTCACCCTCTCTCCCACCGACCCCCCAAGAAATAAAAAATAAAACCTAGAAGCTGACATTGATCTTATGAAAGGGTAAAAGAGTTATTCTTCCACCTACACACACACATGCAAGCCAATGATCCACTCCCAGCCACTCGGGGAGATACATTATAAAGGCCCTCATTTTAGTATGCTACAATAACCCAGAAGAAAGTTAATCTTAAAGGCATGAAGCAAAACAAAACAAAAATGATGCTGGCATGATAAGATATATTCAATGACTAATTGGAGACTCTTTCAAAATTTGGAAGGAAAAGCATAGGAAGATACAGCACTTACACACACTTCTTACTCTTCTGTTTTCATTAACATTTGTATAATTAATTAGGATCCTCAGGGAAAAAATAACCAACATTTTACACACTCCCTTAGTTCTGAAAAGCAATCAAGATCTGTAATAGCCTCTCAGTTTTGAAGTTTAATATAAGCTTGTGTGAGTGAAGGAACTATGATTGTTTTTTTGCTCTTTAGGAAAAATAGAATTTAGTAGAATAATAATCCATGACTTTGGAGACTAATGGCATTTGGAAAAAATAGCTCTGTCCCAATAGCAAATAATACACTTGGGAGCTTACTGCAATTAAACAACGTGCATTTTTCAGGGTAGAAATGTATTATTTACAAGCCACCCAAATTGCATCAAATACAACAAAAATAAAAAATACAATACACATGAAAATGCTAATTCAAAGCTCAGAGAAGTGGATGGGAGTCTTTGCTCACAATTTTATACACAGATGACAAGAAAACTGTCTGTGCCCTTCCTGAGATTGTGTTAATGCACACATGTAAGAACACATTTTACAGCTAACCATGAAATAAATTACACTGTATATCCGTCATAGCTAGGTAAACAAACCTCCAAAAGTATGTCTATTTAAGAAAGATATGACTGTATCTCATGTAGATATATTTGAGCTACATAAAACTAACTAGCAAAGGAACTAGTAAAAGAGTTATCATGGCAACACTTAGCTATGGGGAAGCTAGCTTCCTGTATTTATCCAGGCTCCAAGATTAGTTTTGCCTCCTATGCTGACCTCTTGCACCAGATAATACTTCAGACCCACACAATGACTACAGCATAGGCATAATGTAAGAATGAGCACTTGTTCTTACCTACAAATCAAAGCCCAAGAGGCTGGTCTTAAACCAAGGATCTACATATCTATTCCAAATACTTTTCTCTTAATTCAGAACTACCCAACATTTGATACATACAATGCAATACATCCTCAGCTAGTGTGTATTGTCATAGTTCCATGGATTTCAGCAGAACTATGACAACTCACACCAGCTGAGGGTCTGCCTCAGTAGTCTGCAGAATAGTCTCAAAAGTAAGAGTAATATCCTGTACGGCATACAAAAGAGCAATGCAGTGGATCAGGAAATCTGGATACTTGAGCAAATGTGTCTGCTGCCTGCAGGGCACAGTGACAAGGAGAAAATTATAGCCTGTACTGGGTATTGTAGGAACACAAAACCAGCAGATTTTTTATGTTCATACTCCAAACTGCTAAGCTTGAGTGATGAAGTGGACAGGAGTCCATTGGTACCAATTTACACATCTTTTTGCACATCTGAATCAAGTATCAGATGGCCTATCTTTCCCACAGTGGCACTTCACAGTCTACCACCAGCATCGTGGCAGATAATTGACTGACTGAAGCTGAAAATCAAGAAGCTGTGGTAATGCCTCTCACTTCATTGACATGCTGACATTTGCAACAATAAGTAGTTACCACTATTGTATAACCTGCTCTGTAAAAGGTCAGGTGTACTGTACTCCTGGGTCTAATTCGGTGTTTGGGGGAACGACAAAGAAAATAAGGAAAAACTTCTTTACTGTCCGAGCCCCCAAGGCCTGGAATAGACTCCCTCCAGAGGTGGTGCAAGCACCTACTCTGGACTCTTTTAAGAAATGTTGGACACTTATCTTGCTGGGATCCTTTGATCCTAGCTGACTTCCTGCCCCTGGGGCAGGGGGCTGGATTTGATGATCTTCTGAGGTCCCTTCTAGCCCTAATGTCTATGAATCTATGACAATAATTTGATGTAGGAAGCAATAATGTATGTTAGACTTCTGTATGAAAAAAGACTGAGGTGCAGCACAAAACTCACAACTCTAGTACAGCAATAGGAGGAAGAGGAGGAGGAGGAAGAGGAGGAGTACACTGATGTACAACTGATAAGTAAGGCCAAAAGTGTTTGTAAGCCTGCTTTGCATCTTCATGATTACACAGTACGCTAGGAGCTAATGCAGCCCTCAGTATAACTTAAGCATCTGAGCAGAAGAGTAGCTGCCCTATGGGTGGCTTCAAAACTCAGAATGCCCTCAGGCATTGGTATAAGCCCTTCCCTTCGTGTCCCTATGCCAAATCTCGCAGGGTTGTGGGATAACTTCTTGATAACCAAGAGGAATTCCTCTGCAGTTGTTTTTTACAGCCCCTGTAAACTCCTACAGCAGCACAGAGGGGGCAGAAAAGGGAGTATCTAAGGGTGGAAATAAATGTCAACTTTTGTCATCTTTATGTGGCCATAAACATTTTTATTTTTATAAATAAGATATAAATCCATACCTGAGGCTCCCTAGACCATGTCTCTGTTTGAGGGGAAAGATGGAAAGGTGCCCCAAGGCTTCAGGGGCCTGATCCTTTATGGGAATTCCCAGGGCACACAGGACCAGGCCCCTCAAGCCCCAGAAGAACACATTGCTTGTTGTCCCACAAGATCAAAGGGCCATGTGCATTTCACCCAATTAAGCAAATCACAGAATCAGCTGTCCTGGGACATATCCCAGGACAGCTGAACTCCTTCATTTGGCAATGTCTATTTCTATCCTGAGTCTTTCAATGCCTTTTATATCTTAGGGTTATAGAACAATGGAGCATAGAACAGTGTGTCCATTATCAATACTTGGCCCACAACTGTGCTGTGTGACATGTTTAGTGAATACTGTCTAGGATAATCCATGGTAGGCTAAACTTTCAGGTCATCCTTTGGCACAGCTCGCAACTGCTGTGTAGCTTGAATGACATGTATCAGAGATTCTAGAAACTGAATTAAAAAGGGTTTGTTTTTTTAATTCTGCCTGTCTCTTTGTCTAATAGTAATGTATGGCACTTTATATAACACTTTCTTTATACGGAGCCTGCTCTACCCTGTGAAAAAGAAAAGAACTATCATCCCTATTTTACAGAGGAAGAAAGTGAGGCAGAGGGAGGGTACCTTGCCCCCCAAAACCTATGGATTGATGAATAAGCATGCTAAATAATTTACTTTTCATCAAACTAATAACAGGTACAAATAAATGTGCAAGTGTCACTCTAGATGTTTTGAGATTACTTTGGAGAAAGTATTAGTTAGAATGACAGGCCAGGCCAACATCTCATACTTGGGTGCCAAAAGTTCAGCATCCAAATGCATATTCAAGCACCTGCATACAAGGGGTGATTATCCGAGAAAGCAAATGTCTTCAAGCTCTCATCTATTTCCTTCCAAGAATTTGAGGGTTGAAAGATGAGGTCACATACCTAGCCATACCTCTCCTGATCACAGATTAAGCTGCTGATCTTCAGTCAGCCAAGTTTGCAAACATTTGTTTTCCTTACTATAATTTGAGATCTAAATTCCTTTCTAAGGGAAGGGTGGGGGGAAAGAGGGAGCAATATCTATCATCTAGAACAATAAAAAGAAATCAGTAAATGCAGCCCCAAATGTTGTACAGTTCTCTACTTCCCTTGAGAATAAACCCCATATTGAGACATATACTTGTTAAAAGGTAACATAGGATTTAAGTTCTCCTGCTCTTACAGCAGGCACAGATGAGTCTGGTTTTTTTTTCAGTTCACTCATTATATGTCTATTTCTATTTCCAAAGAACAGCATCTGATCCTTAATCTCCAGAGTAGAAAAAAACATTTACACATATCTAAAATCACTTTGTAACAGGGTGCCAAGGATGCACTTCCAAAGCTTCATGAGTTGACCATATGCTACATTTCTCCCCAGCTGGAAAAAAAAAGGCATTCAGCCACCATGTAGGTCCTAACAGTGCAGGAGAAAAATTAAGATGAAAGGAAAACAGGCATCTTTGTCTCCTTCTGTTTTTGTGAACATGTGTTAAATAAATAAGAAACAATACTTCAGGAAATAAAGGTTGAATCAGGTTGGCTTTATTGTTCTGTGTCACTTTGAACTGAATAGGTACATACCAACACGTCTTTCAATAGACTTTTTCCATAGCACTGAGGTTCTGTGGCCATATGTGTGGGGAAAACAGTTCCCAAATAAGGGTGAATGAATCATGGAAAGATGTTGGAAAATAATTTATTGAACAGTTGATGGAAATAATATTAAACTGGCAAATGTTATTTAGTCATCTCTAAAGCTTGTTAACTAATGAAAAAATATAAATCTTGGATCATTTGTCATTTAATTGAGAAAATCCATCAAACTAGCCAATCATAAATATTATTCTGACAAATTTGTGTTCCAAAATTGAACCATTAGTGGGAGAACATTGACTAGTGAGAAGGAGGCTTGCAGGGAGAACACGGGTGATAAAGTAGTTTTGTGCAAACATCAAGCCAAAAGATTAACTTCACCATCAAACATGCCAAAGTGTTGCTTACAAAGAGACTGATATGAACTGCAAAATTTGAATACAGATGCAGGTCTTAACTTCCCATGTGTTAAACACTATTTCACTCCAGGGTTTGAGTGGGCCCATCTCTGGTCTTGACAGAGGAGAAATGAGGTTTGTCCCCATCCATGTTGCTCTCCCGGCCCTTTAGTCAGCCTTCAGCATCTTCCATGTTCCAACTGGGCACTGTTCCCAACACACGAGATGGGGGCATCTCCTGGTACAGGCCACCCTTCCACCATCTATTATAGGATCTTGAAGTAAGATCCAGTCAAATATTGGAGACAGAGGTGGATACAAGTCAGACAAAATCCCACTTCTAGGTGGCTATCAGTTCTGGTAGGAGGATCAGACTCAAACTCTATAGTCTCCTGAGATATTCTGGACTGTGGATTGGGGAAATTTAAGAATGGTTTGGAATTTCCAAGTAAGTCTGCAAATCTGTCCAGATCATTGCCTGTTAACAGACACTGCAGGAACTGGTTCACATAACCAGTTTGAGCCACCCCTGTTCTCTATATCCATTTTTCTTGGGAAGATCAAGGTTAGATCCTAGAGAAGTATTTTTATAAACTAAAGAGAACTGCTCTTGTTCTGCAGCAGAGAGTTAATACAAGGGTAAAGCAGTATGACTGTGGTGATGTTCACTAAGGAGCAACTTCTTCCCAGGGTTCAAATTACCAGCACATGTTCACTGCTGACTCCAGAAAGAGATATGTCTTGCTACCAGACATTGGTGAATTAGATTTAAAAAAGAATGGGACTGTATGCATTAAAGAAACCAATATTTATATAAGAAGAATCCTGTTATGAAATACAAATGCTAGAATCCCATATACTAACTTCCTTGTTTTAAGATTTTTACATGTCGGCAGTAAAATACTCAATGCTCAGGTCTTTCTCCTCACCTACCATTTTGATTATTATATATGAATTGTAGAGAGGAGGGGTTAAATCAGATCAAAACTTGTGCTTATAGAAATCCATATTTTATGTCATCTTCAGTAATACAACATCCTTTATGCAGATTCATTTCGATTCAGGCTTGTATTTGTAGGGGCATGGGACTATACTAAAATAAAAAGCACATCATGCCAAGCCTAGGTTGAGAACAACATCCTATCTTGTTGCCATTACAGACGGAGACAGAAACATATCAAAGTCACCTAGGCACTTAAAAGGGAATAGGAAATAAAAGGTACGTGTCCAAGCAGTGCTGGTGGCAGGTGTTGGAAAGCAAATATCGGGAGGATCAAATAGAAGAGCTTTTCTCTGTTGCTTCTTGAAAGGAAAAAGAAAAAAAACACAACAAAAACAAGACCTTATATTTTTATTAAATACAAAAGGATATTAGATTAAGGTAACATTAAGGAAGAACTTGGAAGTCCTGACACTTGGGCTTTCAGAGTTTGGAACATTTGCTGCCAAGTACACAACACACAAGCACAGTCAAGAATCTCTCTTAATACTCTGTAGTGATTCTCTAAGGACTCACTATGGAAAAGTGGCAACCTGGTTCAAGATGTTTGAGATGGACCCTTGAAAGCATCTTGTCTGGTAAGTGGCCTTTACTTTCACCTTCCTGAGTACCATCTTTTATGGTGCCCCACAAAGCAGAAGTTGAGACTATGTACAGGAGAGGTGAAGAGGATAGTGCCAGAGAGAATAAAAGAGCTGGGGATAGGGATATATTCCAAGAAGAAAGATAATCTGTTGTGATTTCTAGCCCAGCATTTTGGCCAATCATGTTCCATTTAAAATAACTGTTTTAATTCTCTTTGGTTAATGAACTAGACTAGGACACAGGAGATCTGAGTTCGTTCCTCAGTTCTTCCCTATATCTTCTGGTAATGCTGGACAGTCACTTACTTTTGGTATGTATTACAGGTGTGGAAACTAATGCCATGTATTATTAAAAACTTTTAAATTTTACCATAATACAATCCAGGTTTCAGTTGCTCATATGTTTGCTATACTTTAGCTGTTTTGACTAAAACTTAATTTAGCTAGAGACCAACACTCAGCATATTATCTTCAGAATTTTTCAACCAAAGTTATTCAGCCATTTTTGAGAAAGTGCCTGTGAAAATATATTGTTTTGACCATTCTAGCTATCTTCTTTTTAAACTCAAATGACTCTAACCCAGGGATGGGCAAAATACAGTCCACAGGCCAAATCCAGTTCGCCAACTTCTTGGGTTCTAGCTGTTGGGCAAGCACTCACTAATTGATTGTATCCAGCCCGTGGCTGCCACCTTGGGACTCCGCACGGGGACGAGCACTGTCCTTTCTCACCCGGGACAACCCAAGCCACGCTACTGCCCACACCACCCCAGCCATGGCCAGCATGCACAGCTTCCCAGCAGGCTGCTCCTGGCGTGGCTACAGCCATGGGTACTGCTCAGCTCCCCCCACCTCCAGCAGCTCCTCCTCATCCTGCCCCTGCTGTGCCATTCCAGGCAAGGGGGAAGCTTCAGCCCTGGATGTCTCCTGCCTCAGTATACGGGGCTCCAACTCAGCTCCAGCTCCAGTTTGAGCTTCCAGCCCCTTCCACCCACTCTGCCCGCCTGGCACAATGAGCAGCCACCTGTGCGTGAATGAGTGGGTGGAAGGCAGCTGGAATCTGGAGCTTCACGCACTGGGGCAGGAGCCACCTGGCTGCACCTTCACCCCCAGCCTGGAGCAGTGCAGCAGGGGCAGGAGGAGGAGCTGCTGGAGGTAGGGATAGCCAAGCAACACCCGGGCAGCTGCAGCAGCAGTGGGAGCAGCCCCACTGGGAAGCTATGTGCACTGGCTGTGCTGCGCTGGTGCAGGTGAGAGTGTAGTAGGCCAGAGCATGGTAGGGGGCAGCTGCAGGTCAGATGGGGGGAACAGACCACTCTGCTGCATTTGCCACCT